>NW_024704744.1:1193994-1306431 GCF_018977255.1 Callorhinchus milii | reverse complement strand
CTCGTCATACGTATTCACCATCTGCATTACCAAAGGACCACATGCCCAATACAGAACAGTGAACAAGTACATAAAACAAGGCTTTGACCAACCATCATGGCATCAGGCAATCCAGACAGCCCAACTAAATGCTATTTACTGACAAGGACTGAGCAGAACTTCCAGATTCTCCAATTTTGCAAAGGAAATCCTGAAATAGAACCAAAGGACATGGGCTCCAAATTCGATTTGAAACCACAGACATTGAATGGGGGAGATCAGGCAGAGTGAATTGAGGGTTTATGTCTGATTCATCATTTTCTTAAAAAGTGATTGATAATTCAGTTACAGTGTTAATACTGTTTGACTTTATAACAGTTTATATTCTAATAAATGGGTTCTGTGTTGAAACCTGTTGTGTTGTGCAATTCATTGCAAAGGATATGTTTTGTGCACACGAGGTACAGCAGTGTGCAGAACTGATATGGAAAGAAAGGTTATTATAGCTTTTATGCATGGATTAGACATGGTACAGAAAGCTGGCCTTAATGTCACCAGCCAACTCAGTACTTATTTGTTATCAGTTATATAAAATCCGACTTGTACTTAACTTTGCATAAGACATATATGATAAACCCCTCTATTAGTCTTTCCTACACCACTCTGTTCCGCTCCCCTACCCCCTTCTATTATCTTCCTCTACATCCCTGTTACCTTCTCCTACACCCCTCTATTACCCTCTCCTAAACCCCTCTATTACCCTCTCCTACACCCCTCTCTTCCCCTCTCCTATACCACTCTATTGCCCCCCTCCTACTCCGCTCCATTACCCTCTCCCACATCTGTCTGTTAGATTATAGAAGTTGTAGTCTAATAATAATGAAACATTAATGAACAAATGTAGAATGGAGAAAATACTGATAGTCATGGGACAGGACACATCTGGTTCTCTCTGGTTTTGAAGGAATAACAAGATAGCCTTGAAAAAGGGCACGAGGTCACCACTTGTCAGGGTATAACCAAACCCACATTCCTATAGCAGTAATGGACCAAAGTACCGGTCGACACAGGATCTCAGCTTAACAATATGTCTCTACATTCTAACAGGGACTGCCAACTAACAGAGTAGCGAACTAACGAGTAAGTTGTTTAAACTGGAGGACTTTGGTACCATCCCGAGATATTGATAAGGGACAACCAGTCACTTAAAAGGAACGTACATAACAAAATAAATAAACACCAGATACAGACCTAAACTGATCAATCTCCTATCTTATTCAGGACCTCATCAAGACTCAATCAGGCTGGCACCAAGCCAAATGATTGATTAACCTGAGTACATGGCAGTACCAGAAGTAGGGAGGGAGGCCCTAGGAAAAGACACTTGAGAAAGAGTATTACTAGCCCACCTCTAAGAATGAAAGGAAGGACAAGAAGGTTCCCGAGAGAGAGAGAGAGAGAGAGAGAGAGAGACCAGAGCCAAGGGGTACCTTTCAGGAGAAAAAGAAAGGTGTCCTGTGAATGTCTACAAAGACTGGTAGTATGATGTGTTAGACAATTATAGCATACTTATTAATGTAAGTGGTATTCACTTTGTTCATAATAAACCTTGCTACACCATATTTGGATTGTCGAGTTATATTTCCGAACCACGGGATCGGAAATCCCAACTCCTCTATTTCCCTCTCCTACACTCCTCTATGACCTTCTCCTAAATCCTTCTCTCCACCCCTCTATTTCCGACTCCTAAACTCCTCTGTTACCCTCTTCTAAACCCTTCCTCCCTTTTGTCTATAAAGTTTCTCTTAAATAAGTTGATGCTTTTTCCTTCAACCGGAGACCTGCAGCTCAGTGGTTAGAGCACTCGCCTTGCAAGCGAGACACCTGGGTTCGGTTCAATTCCAGGCACAGGGCGAAACCTTGGGCAAGTTTCCTTACTCCACACACCTGATAATAATCCCTCCAAAGCAAAGAACAATAATAAATTGGTCATTTTCAACCGACGACTGTTTGTGGGACACTGCTGTGGGCAATTGGCTGCCGCGTTTCGCCCACCAATATACGGTCAACTCACTTTACAGCATAGTCTGTGAAGTGCTTTTATACGTCGAGAAGACGTGAAAAGCGCTATATCAAATGCAAAGACTATCATTATTATATTATTATAACCATAGCATCCAGGAGCGAGTTCCACTCACTCCCTTCACCACCCTCTGCATGAAGAAATTCTAGATACTAAATGCTCTCGTCTCTCTTGATGTGAAAGGTGCCATTCACCATCTTATATTTTTGCCCTTTGGACTCACCCACATTCACTCTCTGAGATTATGTGAGCAGGATGTGTCTCTCTGGGGAAAGAGTGTTCACTCCTCCCACGTGCACTACAGGGATATGTGGACTCAGTAGATCACAAGCTTGGTTTGGATGAAGAAGGCACTTCAGTCCATCCCATCTCATCCTTGTTCTCTCTCCCTCTGATTCTCCCTCTCTCTCTCTATCTGGTTCTTTCTCACATCCTCCTACCTGTAGCTCAGTGGTTAGAGCACTCGCTTTGCAAGTGAGAGACCTGAGTTCAATTCCAGGCAGAGTGAAACCTTGGGCAAGTTTCCTTACTCCACACAGAGCCTAATAATAATCCCTCCAAAACCAACAACAATAATAAATTGGTCATTTTCAATCTACGACTGTTTGTGGGACATTGCTGTGCGCAATTGGCTGCCGCGTCCTCCAACAAATATACAGTCAATTCACTTTACAGTGTGTTCTGTGAAGCGCTTTGGGACGTCCTCCCGACGTGAAAAGTGCTATATCAAATGCAAGGATTATTATTATTATTATTATTATTTTTATCCCACCCCCTGGCCCTTAACCCCCTTAACTCCAATCCCCAGCACAGTGCAAATCCTTCACTGTCGAATACTTTGGGACATCCTCCCGACATGAAAAGCAAAATATAAATACAATTTATATTGTTTATATTTCGTTAAAATTGCTGTTTTTCTTGCAGCCTTCTTAAACCTGTCAATCTTCCCACTTCCTCCACTCAGCGGGCACTAGTCTGCTTCAATCCCCCGCCCTACCCGCTCCACACTGCCCAGTCAGGATTACAACCTATCTGCCACACTCCCTGGGACTGTATCCCAGAGTCCCTATGAATCATTCCTCTCTCACTTACTTCAAGACCCATCGAAAGATCTCTATATCTGCAGTTTCAATATATTTCCCTTCCCAAATCTCCTAAATCTAACCCCCAACTCAGCGCAACTGTTGAAGTCCCAGTGCCTTGTGACATGCTCCTGATGTGAACGGCACTGTATAAATGCAATATCTTATTGTTCTACACTATTGTCCAGTAGTCCCAGGTCAGCTATAGCACAGATAGATAATAGTAATAACAAACCTTGTATTTAACAAAGCAACTTTAACATTGGAGTGATCTTCCAAACCACACAATGTGTAGTGTAGTGACTCTGTATTGTGTGGGTGTACATGGCAGCAAATTGGCCCACGGGTCATCTGCAGCATGGTTTAGAGATAGAGTAGGGCTCTCTGTCTGTCCACAATCTGGGTCATCATAGCAGACAGAGTAACTCTTCTTCTGCACTGTCCAGCCACACTCCCGGGGCAAGGAAAGAGACAGAGTAATGCTCTCTCTACCCTGTCCATCCACACTCCTGCAACAGGTCAGAGAAGAGCTCCCTCTAGACTGGCCAACCATACCCTCAGGCCAGGGTTAGGAATGAAGGAAAGATATCCCTCTACACTGTCCATTCCCCAGGCCCAGGTCAGGGTTACAACTACAACTTGCACTTATATAACAAGGTTAGAGTGTGAGAATCTTGAAGTCGATCATTTGGTGATGGGAGGCCAGTGGAGCGTGGCCAGGACTGGTGGGATGGGGGTTCGAAGCTTGGTCCAGGTAAGTATGTGGGCAGCAGAATTCTCAATCAGCTGTATTTTTTAACAGTGGAGTTGGGGAGACCGGCGAGGAGTGCATTTGAGTAATCGAGGAGGGAGGTGACAAAGGCTTGCACGAGGGTTTTGGCTGCATTTGAGGTAAGGTCCGGAGCATATTGATGAGGAAAAGAAGGCAGCCAAGGATGGAGCCCTGGTGCACCCCACAGGTGACCAGTGACCAGCAGCTGGGTGGGCCAATGCAGCAAGTGGAGAACCTCATGTGGGTGATTGAAAGGGAGGAGGGAGAAACAGGAGCAAAGGAGGTGATGGACAATGGAAAACAGTGTCATTGGGTTGTTTTAGCCTCCAGGATGACTTTGGAGTAATAGTCAGTTTCAACCTGTGACAGGGAGAGGCTGTAGTGTGGAGGTGCTCGAGCCACAGCTGGCAGTGAATCAGGAGACCGGATATCTGCCATCTGCATTCAAGCATCAGGGTTTGGTTTTAAGTGAGCGGTGATGACTGTTTTGTACCGGGGGGAGCGGGTGGATTTGGAAGGAGCCTTGGATTTCATGGGAGCCAGGGAATTGGAGGTTGTGGAGAGACAGTCATTCAGCAGCTTGATGACTGCCTCAGGATCACTGCGGGTTAGAGACTGAGAAACAAACCCTCTACACAGTGCGTCTGGCATGCTGAGCTCTGGAGATGTACTTACGTGTGTGTTCTGAGTAGTTTGTTGTCACAGACAGTTGTTTGTGTGGATCTGGTAGAAGATCGGCAGCTGGTGGAGTGTGAGGTGAGGAAGTTATGATTTGTGTGACGGGGTAAAGCCCAGTTTATATGGAGCTGCTCAGGGGGAGGCAACTGCAAGTCCTCCGGTGGATTGGCGGGAGATTGACGTCTGATCAGATTGTTTGATTTCTAAAGAATTGCCGGACCCTCAAGGAAGTGTAATTCTCAAGAAAATAATTTTCATTGGAAACAGCTGGCATAAGGCCAACAATTCTTATCTCTTTCATGCTCTGGAGGTGGGGTGTGTGAGTAATGTGATAGAGTGGAGTCCTACAGGTTAGTGGTTATAATAATAATAATAATAATAATCCTTGCATTTAATATAGCGCTTTTCACGTCGGGAGGACGTCCCAAAGCGCTTCACAGAACACACTGTAAAGTGAATTGACTGTATATTTGTGGGCGAACGCGGCAGCCAATTGCGCACAGCAATGTCCCACAAACAGTCGTGGATTGAAAATGACCAATTTATTATTGTTTTTGGTTTTGGAGGGATTATTATTAGGCGTGTGGAGTAAGGAAACTTGCCCAAGGTTTCGCCCTCTGCCTGGAATTGAACTCAGGTCTCTAGCTTGCAAAGCGAGTGCTCAACCACTGAGCTACAGGACTCCACACAAGTCTTATGGACTTGCCACGCAAGTCAGAGACCTGGGCTTGGTTCCTGGCAGGGAGAAATGTTGAGCAAGTTTCCTAAACCCCTTCGCAGTGAACAGCAACCTGTTTGTTAGTCGATTAGTGAATCGCTTTTCCGGGGTTAATAATTCCTTTTTAAAAAAATTAATTGATCATTTCAATTCACAACTGTTGGTGGGACACTGCTGTGTGTAATTGGCTGCCCTGTTTCGCCCACAAAATATACAGTCAATTTACTTTATAACCCACATGAAAACAACCACCTGCTCCCTCGACACCATCCCTATCCCTCTCCTTACCTCCCAGATCCATCTCTTTGCCCCTCTACTCACCGACATCATAAACCTCTCCCTGGCCACTGGCACCATTCCCACCCCTCTAAAAACAGCCGTCATCTCTCCTATCCTTAAAAAACACACCCAGACCTATCTCTGCTCTCAAATTACTGCCCCATCTCCAACATCCCTTTCCTTTCCAAGGGCCTGGATCGAGTCATTAATTCCCAGCTTCCCTCCTTCCTCACACGCCATTCCCTTCACGATCCCCTCCCACAGCACAGCAACAGCCTTGGTTAAAGTGATAAATGACATTTTGTCCATCTGCAACCAGGGCTTCCTCTGCCTTCTAGTACTCCTTGACCTCCCTGCTGCCTTCAATACCGTTGATCACTCTATTCTCCTCCACTGCCTCTCCTCTCAACCTCAACCTTCATGATTCCTCACTTGAATGATTCAGATCCTTTCTCTCTCACCGCCTCCACTTCATCTCCACAAACCGCTTCTCCCCGAGCCCCACACACTGTTTCATGCAGCATTCCTCAGGGCTCTGTCCTCAGTCCCCTCCTCTTCAATATCTCTATGCTCCCTCCTGGTGACATTATATGCAGACATGGGGTCTGCATATGTATACAGATGATAACCAACTCGAGCTCTCTGCCTCCACCCTCGACTCTCGGACCACTGCTGACAGAATTCCTGGCAGAATGTATGTCAGACATGAAGTCCTGGATGGAGACAACTTTCTACAGTTGAACACCAACAAGACCGAGGCCCAACTGATTGGCTCCCATCGGTGCCTCCACATCTCAGGTACTGACAACATTCCCATCCAAGGATGCACATTCCACCTCACTGTGTCAGTGCAGAACCTTGGTTTGACCCTCAACTATCCTTTCTAGTGCACATCTGTGCCATGACATGCTTTGCCTTCCCCACATCTTCAACATCTCTCAGCTCCACCACTCTCACACTGCAGGCCGCCGAGACCCTCATGCACACATTCATAAGATCCAGGTTTGACTATGCAAACTCCCTGCTTGTTGGCCTCTCCAACTCCTCCCTCCATAGACTGCAGATCATCCAGAACTGTGCAGCCCATGTCCTCTCCTGCACCAGACTCTGCAACCCTATCACACCCATCCTCGCACGACTCCACTGACTTCCCATCACACAGAGGATACAGATCACCATCCTGGTCCTCACCTTCAAAGCCCTCCATGGCTTTGCTATCCCCACCCTCTGCAACCTCCCAAGCCCCTACAAAACTGCCCGCTCAATCCAATCCGCAGACTCTGAACTGCTTCACGTCCCCTGACTCACCTGTCCCACCATTGGAAGCCCAGCCTTCAGCCACTCTGCTCCCACTCTCTGCAGCTCCATCCTCCAGTCCCTCCACCTTACCCTTGACTTCCTTCCTTCAAGACACATTTCAAGAGTCTCCTCTTCAGCCATCCTCCTACGTTTCCTGCCCTCCACCCTCCCTTATCCCAACTCCGAGCTCAGGTTCAAATCCCTGAATGTTCAGCGCCTTGGGACATTCTACCAATGTGAAAGGCACTACACAAATGTAATTTTGTTGGGAGGACATCCCAAGCCACTGGACAGTCAGGGATTTGGAGCTGAGCTGGGAGAGAGTGGGGATCATAGTCATGGAGCCCGGTGCAGGAATGGACATGAGCTGCAGAGTTCTGAATGATCTGCAGCTTGTAGAGGGAAGGGTTGGGAAGGCCGACAAACATGGAGTTGTTGTAGTCAAGTCCCGGTGTGACAAATCCATGGATCAGGTTGGCAGCCTAAGGGGAGAGGCAGTGGCAGAGCCAAAGCGAAGAGGAAGGCAGTGCGGGTCATACCACATATGAGCGGTAGAAAGTCGAACAAAAGAGTATCACTGTTACAACTGACATCTGACTATCCCCAATGTGGGGTTGATGTACACGCTTACAGACGAGACATGTTTACTAGTCAATAATTCGCTCTGTAATTATTTCCAAATAGCAAGCACAACATGAATGTGACTTATTTAGATGTTAATGTGATTCTAAGTACGTTTGCTGAACATATTTGCACATTGCCCACTTATAATAATAATAATAATAATCCTTGCATTTGATATAGCGCTTTTCACGTCAGGAGGACGTCCCAAAGCGCTTCACAGAACACACTGTAAAGTGAAGTGACTGTATATTTGTGGGCGAACGCGGCAGCCAATTGCGCACAGCAATGTCCCACAAACAGTCGTAGATTGAAAATGACCAATTTATTATTGTTTTGGGATTTGGAGGGATTATTATTAGGCTCTGTGTGGAGTAAGGAAACTTGCCCAAGGTTTCGCCCTGTCTGGAATTGAACTCAGGTCTCTCACTTGCAAAGCGAGTGCTCTAACCACTGAGCTACAGGACTCCACTTGCAAATATGTTGAAAAATCCTTGAGGCCGCAATGGGCCTGAGGGCCGCAGTTTGGTCAGAGCTGCTGTAAAGTGTGTTGTGTATAGGTTTGTAGGTGAATGTGGATGGGAACAGCTCACAAACAGCCAGAATTACCAATTTTATTTGGGCGATGTTGGGCAGGACACTGGGAAAAACTCCCTTCTCTTTCTGAATTGTGCTATGGGATCTTTAACATCCGCCTGAACAGGTAGTTGGGCACTGGTAAAACATCTCATCTCAGGGCGGCATCTGTTACAATGGTCCTGGAGTGTTAGCCTAGTCCAGAGTGGTCGAACCTTTTGGCTGCCGTAGGTCAGACATCAAGTCCTGGATCAGAGCTAACTTTCTTCAGATGAACGTCAACAAGACCAAGACCCTCTTTATTGGCTCCCGTCAGTGCCTCCACATCTTAGACTCTGACAGCTTCACCATTCAGGGATGCACACTCAACTTTATTAAGATAGTCCGGAACCTTGGAAACTTGTTTGACCCTCAACTATCTTTTCTAGCCCACATCTGTGCCATGACCCGCTTTGCCTTCCTCACCTCCACAACATTGCCCGGCTCCGCCACTGTCTGACACCACAGGCCACCAAAACCCTCATACACACATTCATAACATTGAGGCTTGTCTTTGCAAATTACTTGCTTGTCAGCCTCTCCAACTATTCCCTCCATAGGCTACAGATCATCCAGAACTCTGCAGCCCGTGTCCTCTCCTACACCAGGCTCCATGACCCTATCACCCCCATTCTTGCCCAACTCCACTGACATCCCATTACTCAGAGGATACAGCTCAAAATCCTGCTCCTCACCTTGAAAGCCCTCAAGGCCCTGCTCCCCCCTTACCTCTGTGACCTCCTAAACCCCTACCATCTTGCCTGCTCCCCCCGCTCAGCGGGCTCTGGCCTGCTTCACGTTTCCCACCTCGCCCGCCCCAAAAGTGGTGGGCCTTCTGTCACTTTGCCCCTACAGTTTGGAACTCCACCCCCATTCCCTCTGCCTCGCCCCCTCCTTTGCCTCCTTCAAGAACAATCTCAAGAACCACCTCTTCAATCGTGCTTTCAATCCCCCTGCCTAACCCCGCCCTCCACCTGCCACGATCCCGACCCCCAGTTCGGATCTGAAACAACAACTGCCCAGTGCCTTGGGATGTCCTCCCAATGTGAAAGTCGCTATACAATGTAATTTTGTTGTTGTTGTTGTTGTTTATCTGGCCCGAGAGCAACATTCCATCTTCAGCTCTGGGAGGAAGTCACAAAGTGCTGAACAGTCAGGATTTGCACCTGTGCTGTAGGTTGGGATCAGGAGGTTTGGAGAGAAAGGGTGTAGGAGGGTTTGGGTAGGAGGGTGACCACAGGCATGGTGAAAGGGGAGGGTCTTGAGACGGGCCTTGAAAGAGACAAGGGAGGAAGTGAGGTGAAGGGACTATTGAATGGAGTTCTAACATGATGGATAAGAGAGTGTCTATGAATGTCATTTATATGGACTTCCAGAGGCATTTGATAAAGTTTTGCACAAGAAGTTATCAGCAAAAATGATTTTTGTTATTCTTGATGTGCTTATAAAATAGCTTAGCATTCCCTTTTATGTTTCCTGCTAATCTTTTCTCGTGCAATCTCTTTGCCCCTCTTATTTCCCTTTACATTTCTCCACTGTACACTCTGCCTGGAGGGTTACATCCTATTTATCTAATTCCAGGACATTTTAGGCAGAGTTTCAGAATAAGCCAAGGCTTTGGTTACCCAGAGTTGAGGTACTGCTGAAGTCTAAGCAGCTGAAAATTTGAAAGGGTTTATTACCCCTAGAAAAGCAATCTGATGGCCTGAGATGACAAGGCGCAGAGAGAGAGGGAGAGAGAGAGTCCTCAGCCTCGCACCACGCTAACTCTGCGGCTTCCTAAACCCCTATCAATCCGCCCGTTCCCTCTGCTCAGCCGGCTCTGGCCTGCTCCACGTCCCCCGACCCTCCCGCCCCACCATTGGCGGAAGAGCCTTCAGCCACTCTGCCCCCAACCTTTGGAATTCCATCCTCAGTCACTCCATCTCTCCCACTCCTTCAGGTCCTGCCTCAAGACCATCTTCTTCGACCATGTCATCAGCCACCCCCCTTCCCATCCACTCCTTTCTCCCCCTCTGACCCCAGCTCGGGTCTGAAATGCTGCACTCTGTCCAGCGCCTTGGGACGCGCTTCTAACATGAAACGCTATACACGTGTAACCTTGTTGTTGCTGTTGTATAAAGCATCTGAAAGAGAGGAAATGATGCTTCAGCTGTGTAGAGCCTTGGTCAGACCCCATCTGGAGACTGCGTTCAGTTTTGGGCACCTCACCTCAGGAAAGATATATTGGCCCTGGAGGGGATGCAATGCAGGTTCACCAAAATGATACAATACAAAATTACTTCCGTATGGCTCCTTTCGCATCGGAAGGATATCCCAAGGTGCTGGTCTGTCAGGGACATGTACCTGAGCAGGGGTTTGGAATATGAGGGTGTGGGGGGCATGAAGCCATGGTCAAAGGAGAGGATCTTGAGGTGTGCCTTGAAGAAGGCAATGGAGGGATCGAGGCAAAGGGAATGTGGGATGGAATTCAAAGCGTAGGAGGAGGAAGAGAGGCTGAAGGCCTGACTGCCGATGGTGGGGCAGGCCAGACAGGTGACATGGAGCAGGCCAGAATCCACTGAGCAGAACAAGCCCACAGGTCAGTACGGAGTTAGCAGGTCACAGAGGTAGGGAAGAGAAAGTTTGTGGAGGGCTTAGAAGGTGAGGACGAAGAGTTGCACTCGATTCTCTGGGGAATGGGGAGTCAGGTGAGCCGGGCAAGTGTGGAGGTGATAGTGCTGTGGAGCTTAATGCGGGAAAGGACACAAGCTGCAGAGTTCTGAATAATCTGTAACTTGTAGAGGGAAGAATCGGGAAGACCGACATGCAGAGAATTAGCATAATCGACCCTGGATGTGATGAATATGTGGATGAGTGTCTCAGTCTCAGTAGCCTGAGGGGAAAGACAGTGGCTGAGCCATGCAATGTTATTTCTGTGTTATACGCAACATGTAAACCCAATTGGAGTGTTTCATTGAGGGATTGGTAGGGGAGGAAAGAGCAAAGGTGGCAAACAGCAACTCATCCCAGGACATTGAAATCCAGGAACAGTGTAAAGAGTGGATGTTTTCAATGAAAAACATTGGACAATTGCGGAAAACTGGGGATAACTGGTTTGTGTCACGACAGATGGGGGTCCAACAATGATAGGTTGACAAAATGAACTCGATTGACCTTGAAACCATATGGAATGTGACTTCAGTTATTTTAGTCTCCTGGTTACCTCCCGGATTTAGCTAATTCAGAGAAATCTGATAACACTTTATTACTCACCTCACACAATGGGACTCTTTCTCCATGAGCAGAGCATTCAGTTTCGTTATTCCTGAGTTCAAGATCCTGAACAGCCAAACACACAACAACAACTTGCTGTGTGGGGGTAGTTGTGGGGCTGGTTTTGGGGCTGAAATCATGGCCACCGATGGTGGAACGGAGGAATCAAGCGAGTTGCAGGAAGCCGGACCCAGTCGAGTGGAGGCAGTGGCTTGGGGTGTAAGCAGGTCGGAGAGGTGGGGTATTGCCAGGGGATGAAAGGATTTGAAAATGGGTATGAGGATCTTCAAATCGATCCATTCGTTGACAGTGAGCCAATGGAGTCGGGCTGGAACACAACATAATTCAAAGTTACATTGCTCCTTTCATGTCATATTTCACGCAGATATTTCCTCCCCGGAAAAGGCTGTTTAGCTCTTCATTTCTGTGCCACAACCTATTTTTCTAAATTGCCTTAATCCGGGCTGTCACTGCCTCAGGTTTCCTGCGGCCCTCCTACCCCCTCTGCCCTCCCTCATCTCAACGCTGCCCCCACGCTTGGGTCCTGATCCCTGACAGTTCAGCACCTTGGGACGTCCTCCCGATGTGAAAGGCACTTTACAAATGTAATTTTGTTGTCATTGTTGTTGTTCTCAATGCGTTCTCATGACAGTAGCATATTGGATGGCATCCAGACGGTTTGGTGTATCTGTTCCAAATATTCCTGACAGAATTGTGGCACTTCTGTTTGTCAACTTCTGCTTGCACCCCTGCTTTCATCACTTCCAGGGTTGTCTATATGAACAATAATGCTTACATCGGTACAACACCGTACATTTCAGGACGACTTCTCAAAGCTCTAGACAGTGCATACAATATATTCAAATTCCCCTTTAAATTGTACCCTTCATGTCAGGAGTGTATACTGTAATGTGCAGTTACTGCGTATTTTGCAGGTTAATTGGCTAACAATTTGCGAATATTAAAGAGCCACAAAATTATTGACCAAATTTTTATTTTTATTTGGAGAATTGTTAGCCAAGACACAAGGAGGAACCCCCTTCCCTCGTGTGTATTGTACACAAGGACACTCCCAGCCTGTAAACAAGTGGGTGGTATTGTACAAATTTGGATGAATTATCCTGATGTTAAAAAAGGACAATGATAGAGGAGGTAGAGCTAAGCTACACTTTGTTCAGTCAGAATCGCTCATCATGTGTGCTTGATTCAAGCCGGTGAGAACCAGGACATTGCTTCCACTTTGTGACTCAGCCACTCCACCTCAACTGTTCAAAGTTCCAGCAATGTCGGAAAAAGCAAAAGAGAAGAACAGACGACAATAGGACAGGAATACAGCTGAAACACAACATTTTTTTTATCCAACGCCTTCTATTGTCAACGTTTCCAGTCCAGAGAACTGAGAAGCAAGATGTTTGCCTTCTGTTTTTGAATATTGGGCTTGTCATCACAGTGACATCGCTACACAGGAGCAACACAGCCAACATTGTTTGTTGTATCCCTGCCTACTGTAACTATGATTATTGAACCAATGTGAAATTATAGGTCTTTCTGCCTTAATAAGTGAACAAGCTTGAAACCATAAAATACAGGTGACTATGGTTCCTCTGTTCACGGGTTCCTAATTTTAAATTCTTCTAAATAGAATAAACCGCTGACATTATCACTATTCATGTCTTCACATACATGTTCACCTCTTCACCGCACCAAGCCAATACAAAACCTTGGTGTTCTTTTCGACACGCACCCATCCTTCAAAACCCACATATATGCCATAAGCCATTGCACCTTTCCCCACCTCTGTAACATTGCCCACCTCTGCCACTGCCTCTCACCACAGGTGATTGAGATCCTGATCCACGCATTCATTACTTCCCAGCATGACTACGCCAACTGCCAGCTCACTGGACTTGCCAACTCTTCCCTCTACAAGCTGCATGGTATTCAAAACTGCAGCCCGTGTCATCTCCTGCACCTGGACTCCGGAAACCTATCAACCCAATCTTGCTGCCCGGCTTCACTGGCTCCCCATTCCTCAGAGAATCAAGTACAAAACCCTCGTTCTCATGCTCAAAGCCCTCCACGGTCTTGCTCCCCCTTACCTCTCCCACCTCCTAACCCCATATCAGCCTGTCCACTGCCTCCACTTGGCGGACACCGGCCTGCTTCAGGTCCCCCGCACTTCCTGCCCCACCATTGGTGGTTGGGCATTCAGCATCTCTGCTCCCACACTCTCAAACTTTATCCCGCAATCCCTCCACCTCCCCCCTCTCTTGCCTCCTTGAAGTCCTGTCTCAAGATGTGGAGTCCCGTAGCTCAGTGGTTAGAGCACTCACTTTGCAAGTGAGAGACCTGAGTTCAATTCCAGGCAGAGGGCGAAACCTTGGGCAAGTTTCGTTACTCCACACAGAGCCTAATAATAATCCCTCCAAAACCAAAAACAATAAGAAATTGGTCATTTTCAATCTACGACTGTTTGTGGGACATTGCTGTGCGCAATCGGCTGCCGCGTTCACCCACAAATATACAGTCAATTCACTTTACAGTATGTTCTGTGAAGCGCTTTGGGACGTCCTCCCGACGTGAAAAGGATATCAAATGCAAGGATTATTATTATTATTATTATTATTATCTAACTCTTCAACCATGACTTATTTTTTTTTAAAAGAACTTATTACCCTCGAAAAAGCAAACCGCCAATTGACTACCAACTGGTTTCCTGCTTACTGCTATATAAACAGAGGTGTATGGAGAAAGAAAACTTGCTCAACAATTCGCCCTGCCAGGAATCAAACCCAGGTGTCTGCCTTGAGGAGCGAGCGCTCTAACCACTAAGCTGCAGGACTCCACTCTATCACATTACTCACACACCCCACCTCCAGAGCATGAAAGAGATAAGAATTGTTGGCCTTATGCCAGCTGTTTCCAATAAAAATTATTTTCTTGAGAATTACACTTCCTTGAGGGTCCGGCAATTCTTTGGAAATCAAACAATCTGCTCAGACGTCAATCTCCCGCCAATCCACCGGAGGACTTGCAGTTGCCTCCCCCTGAGCAGCTCCATATAAACTGGGCTTTACCCCATCACACAAACCAGAACTTCCTCACCTCACACTCCACAGCTGCTGATCTTCTACCAGATCCACACAAACAACTGTCTGTGACAACAAACTGCTCAGAGCACACACGTAAGTACATCTCCAGAGCTCGGCATGCCGGTCGCACAGTGTAGCGGAACTTTACTCTGTGTCTAACCCTGACCTGGGATTGCAGGTCAGGTTAGAGCAGTGTTGGCCAACCTGTCAAGAAACGGCCCCCGAACATTTGCACAAGCCTCGGTAAGTCTGTGTTTATCAGTCGTGTGTTTTTAGTTTCATCTCAATTGAATATTTCTTGATTTAAAGCACAAGAAATATTTAATTAAGAAAATATATTTTGTTGTCCGACCATAAAGGTTGGCCACCACTGGTGCATTACTCTGTCCTGGACTTCTTCCTTTCATAGGAACATAGTAATTGCTGATGAAAAAAGACCAAGGTCCATCTAATTCATCCCGTTAATTAATTCATCCATGTGCTAGAATAATGCAGATCTCAGTCACTGATCTCACAGTGCGGGACGGGCAGTGTAGTATGAGCTTTGCTCAGTTTATAGCCAGTGCTGTTGCTAACATAGGAATAGGAGTAGGCCATTTAGCTCCTTGAGCCTATTCTGCCATTCTGTTAGGTCATGGCTGATCTGTACCTGTGAGTACTGGATGGATAGGGTAAAGGGAGCTTTGCTCTGTGGCATAGTCCAGGCTAATACCTCAGTGCGATGCTGGTGGTGTGCTCCATTGTTAGTGGTGCCATCCTTTTAATGAAACATTAAACCAATGACTATTATTTGTCAATCCACAACACAGTTCAGATTTAACAGCTCCTTTATTTCAGCCGTACATTTCAACTCTCTTCAACACTCTGCCCGATCTCTTTCCCAGAATCCTTTTATGCTTCCTGCTTGCTTCTCGTTGGTCTCAGAACCCCCTTCTCTCCCCACCGCTCGCAGACACAGTCAACTGGTCTCTCTCCTCAGGCTCTGTTCCACTCCCCCTGATAACCAGGGCTCCCTCTGCCTCCTCCTCCTCCTTGGTCTCTCTGCCTCAATTGACAACCACTCTATCCTCCTCCATCATCTCTCCAATCTCATCGACCTTAGTGGGACTGCACTCATATGGTTTGGGTCTTACCTAACCAACTGCCTCCATTTCATCTCAGCCAATGGTTTCTCCTCCTGCCCGGTCACCTGAGTGCACCCCAGGGCTCCATCCTTGTCCCTCTTCTTTTCCTTGTCTATATGCTCCCTCTGGGTGATGTCATCCGCATCCGTAATCTTTCACATGTATGCAGATCACACGCAAATCTACTTTGCCTCCTCCAGTGCAAACTCCAGGTCTGCTGATGTTCTATCAGACTGTCTGGCAGACATCAAGGCCTGGATGAGTGTAAACTTCCCGCTCGCAGTCTTGTCCCAAAGTGCTTGCAACTAGCCAAGACAGGAGGTTTTTAGACTCCGACCTCATCCCCCCCACCCACCCACCCACACACACGCGCACACACACACACACACACACACACGGTCCCAGCCTCACCCCAACCTCAGGTTACACACTCAGAACTGTGGGAGATGGCACTGGGGCCAAAAGCAGTTGAAAAGGGTATCAGATTACAGAGCAGCTTCTAATCCTTTCCCTCATGGAGCCTTTTATTAGATATATTACGTGGATCCTGTAGCTCGGTGGCTGGAGCCCTCGCCTCACAAGCGAGAGACCTGGGTTCAATTCCTGCCAGGGCGAAACCTTAGGCAATTTCCTTACTCCACACTGTTTACCAGCAGTGAGTAGGAACCCAGTTGTCAGTCAATTAGCAGATGGCTTTCCGGGAGTAACAACCCCCTCATTTGACACAGGGCTGTGTCACGTCTTCAAGACGTTTCAAAGCACTTCACAGAATATACTATAATAATATAATATAATTATAAATGAATAATATAATTAATAATATAATTAATTATAAAATTAATCGACTGTATTTTTGTGGGCAAAACAATGATTGAAGTGTGTCTCATATCCACCCCCCCCACACACACACACACACACATCCGGAAATAACTGTGTCAGTAAGCAAAAAACCTTCCCTCCCGCCTCACTTTCCGTGAGAGCAGTGAGTTGCTGAATGGCTAATTGACACCTACTGTTTACAGAAAACACTGAGTTGCCCTGGAGAGGGTGAAGCTGTTGTTAATGTGACTGACTGAATCAGCTTTGTCTCTCCGCACTCAGAGATGGGTGTGAGAAGCACTTGACATAAGAACATAAGAACATAAGAATTAGGAGCAACAGTAGGCCATTCGGCCCCTCGAGCCTGCCCCGCCATTCAATAAGATCATGGCTGATCTATTCTAACTCCACCTTCCCGCCTTATCCCCATATCCCTTAATCCCTTCATCCACAAGAAATCTATCAATCTCAGTCTTGAATATGTTCAAGGACTGAGCATCTACAGCCCTTTGGGGTAGAGAATTCTATAAATTCACTACCCTCTGAGTGAAGAAGTTTTTCCTCAACTCAGTGCGAAAGGGTTTACCCCTAATTTTAAGACTGTGACCCCAGTTATAGTTTCTCCAAACAGGGGAACAAATCTCCCACTATCTATTCTGTTGTGTCCCTTAATAATCTTATAGGTTTCTATAAAATCAGCTCTCATTCTTCTATATTCCAGAGAATATAGGCCTAAATTGCTCAACCCATCCTCATAACTCATCCCCCTCATCCCTGGTACCAACCCAGTGAATCTACATGGTACCCCCTCCAAGGCGAGTACATCCTTTCTTAAATAAGGAGATCAAAACTGTGCACAATACTCTAGGTGCGGTCTCACCAGGGCCCTATACAGTTGCAGCAAGACTTCCCTACTCTTATATTCTAACCCTTTTGTAATAATTGCCAACAACAACAACAAGATTTCATTTTATAGAGCGCCTTTCACGTAGGGAGGACGTCCCAAGGCGCTTACATACCGTTAGCCTTCCTGATTGCTTGCTGTACCTGCAAATTAACTTTTTGTGACTGGTGTACAAGGACACCCAAGTCCCTCTGAACGCTAACACTATCTAGTCTCTCCCCTTCCAAAAAATAATCTGCTGTACTGTTTTTGCTACCTAGGTGGATGACTTCACACTTCCCTACATTATACTTCATCTGCCACCTATTTGCCCACTCACCTTGCCTACCTCTATCTTGTTGCACTTTTTAAATGTCATCCTCGGTGTTTACTCTCCCTCCTAGTTTGGATATATTAAGTTCGATGTCCTCATCTGTATCGTTGATATAGTTGAGGCCCGAGCACTGATCCTTGTGGCACTCCAATAGTCACATTCCGCCAATCTGAGAAGGATCTGCTTATCCTTACTCTTTGTTTTCTTCCCGTTAGCCATTCTTCAATCCATGCTAATATATTCCCCTTAATTCCATGGACCCTAATTTTGTGGATCAACCTTTTATGTGGCACTTTATCGAATGCCTTTTGGAAATCTAAACACACTACATTCACTGATCCCCCCCTATCTAATCTACTGGATATGTCCTCAAAAAAATCTGAAAGATTTTTTAAGCACGACTTCCCTTTTGTAAAGCCACGTTGACTCTGTCTAATCATATTGTGATCCTCTAACTATCCCACTACGACATCCTTAATTAAGGATTCTAGAATTTTCCCTACCACCGATGTCAGACTAACTGGTCTATAGTTCCCCATCTTTTCTCTCACACTCTTCTTAAATTGTGGTGTGACGTTTGCGATCCTCCAATCAATGGGAACCGTTCCAGAATCCAAAGAATTTTGGAAGATCAGACCCAAGGCCTCCACTATATCATGAGTTACCTCTTTTAAAATCCTCGGATGCAAACCATCAGGTCCAGGGGACTTGAAACCTTTTAATGCCAACAATTTCCCTCACACCAATTCTTTGCTAATGTAAATTTCCCTAAGTTGCCCCTATCATTAGCCCTTTGGTTCATCTCTATTTCTGGTAAACTTCTTGTGTCTTCTAACGTGAAGACAGAAGCAAAGTATTTATTTAGGGACTCTGCCATATCCTTATCCCCCATTATAATTCCTCCTGTCTCTGCCTGTAATGGACCCACATTTACTTTTGCTCTCCTATTCCTCTTAATGTATTTATAAAAACTCTTACAATCTGTCTACTGTTCCTAGCAGTTTGCCCTCATAATCCATTTTCTCACTCTTAATGAGCTTTTTGATTTTCCTTTGTTGGTCCCTAAGACACTCCCAGTCCTAAGGTGTGTTACTCTTTTTGTGTTACTGTGTGTCAGTCTGGCTCAGTCATTGTGTGTCAGTCTGGCTCAGTCACTGTGTGTCAGTCTGGCTCAGTCACTGTGTGTCAGTCTGGCTCAGTCACTGTGTGTCAGTCTGGCTCAGTCACTGTGTGTCAGTCTGGCTCAGTCACTGTGTGTCAGCCTGGCTCAGTCACTGTGTGTCAGTCTGGCTCAGTCGCTGTGTGTCAGTCTGGCTCAGTCGCTGTGTCAGTCTGGCTCAGTCATTGTGTGTCAGTCTGGCTCAGTCACTGTGTGTCAGTCTGGCTCAGTCACTGTGTCAGTCTGGCTCAGTCACTGTGTGTTAGCCTGGCTCAGTCACTGTGTGTCAGTCTGGCTCAGTCACTGTGTGTCAGTCTGGCGCAGTCACTGTGTGTCAGTCTGGCTCAGTCGCTGTATGTCAGCCTGGCTCAGTCGCT
The DNA here is from genome assembly GCF_018977255.1 of Callorhinchus milii. NCBI lineage: Eukaryota > Metazoa > Chordata > Chondrichthyes > Chimaeriformes > Callorhinchidae > Callorhinchus > Callorhinchus milii. Next base: position 1,287,262 of record NW_024704744.1, on the reverse strand, counting down.
GTGTGTCAGTCTGGCTCAGTCGCTGTGTGTCAGTCTGGCTCAGTCGCTGTGTGTCAGCCTGGCTCAGTCACTGTGTGTCAGCCTGGCTCAGTCGCTGTGTGTCAGTCTGGCTCAGTCACTGTGTGTCAGTCTGGCTCAGTCGCTGTGTGTCAGCCTGGCTCAGTCACTGTGTGTCAGCCTGGCTCATTCACTGTGTGTCAGCCTGGCTCAGTCGCTGAGTGTCAGTCTGGCTCAGTCACTGTGTGTCAGCCTGGCTCAGTCACTGTGTGTTAGCCTGGCTCAGCCACTGTGGTCACCCTGGCTCAGTCACTGTGTGTTAGCCTGGCTCAGTCACTGTGTGTTAGCCTGGCTCAGTCACTGTGTGTCAGCCTGGCTCAGTCACTGTGTGTTAGCCTGGCTCAGTCACTGTGTATCAGCCTGGCTAAGTCACTGTGTGTCATCCTGGCTCAGTCACTGAGGTCATCCTGGCTCAGTCACTGTGTGTCATCCTGGCTCAGTCACTGTGGTCACCCTGGCTCAGTCACTGTTTGTCAGCCTGGCTCAGTCACTGTTATCACCCTGGCTTAGTCACTGTGTGTGTGTCACCCTAGCTCAGTCACTGTGTGTTAGCCTGGCTCAGTCACTGTGTGTTCACCTGGCTCGGTAACTGTGTGTCAGACTGGCTCAGTCGCTGTGTGTCAGCCTGGCTCAGTCATTGTTTGTCAGCCTGGCTCAGTCACTATGTGTCAGCCTGGCTTAGTCACTGTGTGTTAGCCTGGCTCAGTCACTGTGTTAGCCTGGCTCAGTCACTGCGTGTTAGCCTGGCTCAGTCGCTGTGGTCACCCTGGCTCAGTCACTGTGCGTTAGCCTGGCTGAGTCACTGTGTGTTAGACTGGCTCAGTCACTGTGCCTCAGCCTGGCTCAGTCACTGTGTGTATGTCACCCTGGCCCAATTGCTGCGTGTGTGTTAGCCTGTCTCAATCACTATGTTCACCCTGGCTCAGTCACTGTGTGTCAGCCTGGATCAGTCCCTGTGTTCACCCTGGCTCAGTCCCTGTGTCTCAGCCTTGCTCAGTCACTATGTGTCAGCCTGGCTCATTCACTGTGTTAGCCTGGCTCAGTCACTGTGCCTCAGCCTGGCTCAGTCACTGTGTTAGCCTGGCTCAGTCCCTGTGTCTCAGCCTTGCTCAGTCACTATGTGTCAGCCTGGCTCATTCACTGTGTTAGCCTGGCTCAGTCACTGTGCCTCAGCCTGGCTCAGTCACTGTGTTAGCCTGGCTCAGTCACTGTGTTAGCCTGGCTCAGTCACTGTGCCTCAGCCTGACTCAGTCACTGTGTTAGCCTGGCTCAGTCACTGTGTTAGCCTAGCTCAGTTCCTGTGCCTCAGCCTGGCACAGTCACTGTGTTAGCCTGGCTCAGTCACTGTGCGTCACCCTGGCTCAGTCACTGTGTGTATGTCACCCTGGCCCAATTGCTGTGTGTGTGTCGGTCTGGCTTAGTCACTGATATTCTGTGAAGCGCTTTGAGACATTTCAATGACGTGATGAAGCACTATGTCAAATGCAAGGATTATTATTCTCATTCTAACTATTATTTGGCCTCCGCAGGTAACCATGAGCACCACACTCAGCAAGATTGAGGGAAAGTTCAGAGATGAGGTTATGCCACATTTTATTGAGGGGATAAAGAGCATGGAGGCCTTTGTCACCCTGGCTCTCAGGATGGGCACAGCCATCCTCAGCGACTCCGAATGCTCTGAGATCATGAAAGTGATCGGCGCGGCCTACAAGGAGATGGAAGTGGCTGAGAGTGAAGTCCTGGCCATCGTCAAATCCCTCAATCAGGACTTTGAGGAGTCGACACTTGAGATCTCCCGAATGAAAGCAGAGAAAGAACGTCTGCAGGAAACCGTCAGGTCTACAAAGAAAGAGCTGGAGAGCGCAGAGCACCAGCGGGACCTGGAACGGCAACACCTGCAGACAGCCGAGATATATCTAGCGCAAGCGGAAGCGATTCTGAGAAGAGAACAGCAAAAACAGCAAGAAGCTGAAACTATTCGAAATGTGGGAATCGGATTGATGTTTATCCCAATCATTGGTCTGATAATAGGTAGGTGACCTGTGTGTCTCTGTCGTCACGTACATCAGTGAATTTAAGAGGAAACTTGATCCATGAATGAGGGAAAAAGAATAGATGGGTACAGGTAACGGGAACAGGAGGGGTGATGAATGTGTAGACATGTGGAAGGAACACTGTCTAGTTTTGATTCTCTTAAGTATTATAACAGATTTCCACGTGTGTCGGATGCCTGGCTGACCAGAACAATAGGTCATAGCACTGAGTCTTCAACCTGACCAGTAACTAGCAGATCAGATTAATCTGGATTTGCTCGGTTACCTTTAGAAGCCATTCCTGAGGTACAGTGAGGAGTTTGAGGCCTCCAGTCACCCCGGTCCCTCGGCCTCGGGTTTCCAGATGTGACTCTAGTTGTTCATAATCATCCTCTCCCTCTTATAGGCCCAAACTGCTTTCTATTCCCATCCACCTGTTGCTTTAGTCTTTTTTACGTCACCATTCATTCTGTTGACAAATGTGAGTCAAGGGCATATGTGGAGTCCTGTAGCTCAGTGGTTGGAGCACTCGTCTCACAAATGAGAAACTTGGGTTGATTCCCGCAGGGTGAAGCGATGGGCAAGTTTCCTTGCTCCACAATCCTCTGTTTACCTTGAAGTAAATTGTTGTTTGTCAATTGGTGGATTGCTTTTCCGGGAGCAATAATTCCTCCAAAATCAACAATAATAAATTGGTCACTCAATCCACGACTGTTTGTGGGACATTGCTGTGCGCAATTGGCTGCCGCGTTCGCCCACAAAATATACAGTCAATTCACTTTACAGTATAAGCGCTTTGAGACATTTCAAAGACATGATAAGGCGCTACATTAATTACAAGGATTATTATTATTATTCTATCTCTATCTCCTGCCTTTCAGGAAGCACAATGGTCGGTGTTGGTCAAGAGGATCTGAACAACGCAAACTCCAGTGTGCAGTCGGCCACCAGCAACTGTGACTCTCAAAGGTCCAAGCTGCAGGAGAGCGAGCGACAGCTGGAGTGCTGCCGCCAACAGGTGGCTGTCAAGCGGAATGAGCTGGCCGGGGTGAAAAGCCGTCTGACGCAACAGCAACAGGACCTGGAAATGAAGAGAAATTTGTACACAAAGTTGTCTGATGTCTTAACTGTACTTAAACGATGTGCTCAGTATCTCTGCACTGTTCATGGAAGAGTGACAGTGCTGAGGGTTCAGTCTCAGCACCTCTACTGCATGGAGCCTCTGATCGTGATTATAGAGGAAATAGTCAGCAGTGTGGACAAGCTGCCCACCTCAATGCGATTGTCAGACTCAGGCCCAGCTGTTGCCAAATCCATCACCAACCTGAAAGAAACCTGTTCTCGAATGAAAGCCATTTGTTCTGAATAAAAGTATTAATGGTCCAGCTCTCTGTTAGCTCAGCCTAGGAACAGAGGACCATTCAGCTGTCCATCCTGCTCCGCTATTTCATTACATTACAGCAGACCTTTTAACCCCATTTCCCCTCCTATTACCCCACACTTCTCAACCTCATCCCCTTACTTCTCAAGTCATTCTGTCTTCCTTGAAAACCTCCCTTCGGCACCTACCAGTTGGATTTTTCTGTCTCCTCACTGTTCTCCCTCTTTCCACCACCCACAAACTTCAACATCCAAAACGTCACTGCCCACATCCTCATCAACACGTCCAACAATCTACACTGGATCCTAATGCATCAATTTCCAGCTCCTCACCCTCATGTGTAAATCCCTAATGCCCCATTTCCTGCCTATCTCTGATCATCTACCCCAACTGATTTCAAGTTGTCCATCCAATTGGTTAATGTGCGTTCCTCACCCAACCCACCTGGAGTGGCCATCAATGGTGACTGAGCTTTCCAAATCCATACCCTTATCCTCTGGTTCTCCTTCCATCAACCCATGTGTGTCACCCTCTCTGTCTGTCCCCCAGACCTGCCCTGATTGACTATGGTAACCACCTCTTCCGCGCTCTCCCCCTTCCCGTTGCTCAGAGTCTGGCCCTCCACTGCCAATTTCCAAGGCATTATTCTATGTGCAGGACATTGTATACATTCCTTGTGTTGGTGTAAACATCTCAATTGATTCCACATCTATGGCAATCAATCAGGTGACATGTTTGGCAACAGAATGTTTGAATTGAGCCAGCCCTCTGGATGGTCTCGAGTCTGATTCCTGAGCCGGGCAGGTCTGCAGTATTCCAGGGCAATGTTGATGACAGCACATTGGCTCATTGGCAGGACTTGGAAGGGCAGACCAGACACTGGGGGCAGGGAATTCTCCCACTCAGCTCCTGTTAACCCTGCGAGCCAAAGCTCAAATGGATATTGTGGTACCGGATGTACAAACAGCAGGAAGCTTGACATGCAGTGCTCTTAAGTTTGAATTGGTTGGACCAGTAGTTGTTCCAATTCTGGGGTCCCCAATCCCTGTCCAAACCTCTGACTGTCCAGCGCCTTGGGACGTCCTCCAGATGTGAAAGGCGCTATACAATCGTATATTGTTGTTGTTGTTGTTGTCCCCAAGCTTTGCAGCTGACAGCTCCAGCTCTCACGCTCCTTGGCTCTCAGCTCTGAACACAATAAAGTGAATCAGTGACAGACTGTTGCCTGTATCTGCTGCTTGATCATTCTCAGCGACTTTCTATTCCAAGTATGAAATGATGTTTAAAAGACGTATTATCCAACTTTAGAAACGGAAACGTAGGGAGCGCTTCACTGTGTCTGAAACCCGTGCCGTTATTGACCTCGTCTCAGCACACAGGACTGACCCCCGCTCAGGATACCAACTGACCACTCAGTGTGTGTGGGGAAGGGACATGGCTGGGTACAAAATGCCTTTCACATTTTCCTGCAAAATGCCCAGTCACTACACTTGACAGTGACTCTCTGTGAGATATTTGCACAGTCTGTGTGCAGTATGGAATGGAAGATTATTACAACAACAACAACAAGATTCCATTTATAAAGCGCCTTTCACGTCAGGAGGACGTCCCAAGGCGCTGCACAGTTGGGTCATGACCCGAGCAGGGGGGAAATGGTCAGGGTGAGGGGAGGGGAGGGAGCGAGGAGGGGGAAATGGTCAGGGTGAGGGGAGGGATGGGAGGGAGCGAGAAGGGGGAAGAGAGTCGAGAGCGGAGCTGAAGGCTCGGTCAAAGAGAAAGGTTTTGAGACCGGCCTTGAAGGAGGAGAGGGATGATAATGTGTCGATTGATAATAATGTGTTTGGGACACTGCCCTCCCCCGGCAGGAACACGCCACTGCAGCAGCTGAAGTCCAGGGCTCAGTCCGTCATTGACCAGAATCAGTGCCATAACTGTAGGGAATAAAGAACCAAACAGAGAGACCAAATCAACAGAGAGATGGTGATTTACCTGTCAATTCACTGGAACAACTCAATCACAGACGAGGAGAGTTACTGTGTGCTTATGGAGTCCTGTAGCTCCGAGTTCGAGCACTTGCCGAGCAAGCGAGAGGACCTTGGTTTGATTCCTGGGCAGCGTGAAAACTGAAAGACAGCGCTTGTCCTCCCACCTCAACCTTCAAGGCCCTGTCCTTGAGTGGTTTAGGTCGTACCTTTCTCACCGTCTTCACTTTGTCTCGACGAATGGCTTCTCCTCCACCCCCCGTACTGTCTCATGTGGTGTCCCTCAGGGCTCTGTCCTCGGTCCCCTCCTCTTCACCCTCTATATGCTCCCCCGGTGGTGACATCATCCGCAGACATGGAGTTAACTTCCACATGTATGCGGATGACACCCAACTCTACCTTTCCTCCTCTACCCTCAACTCCACGACCACCGATGTCCTGACAGCTGTCTGTCCGACATCGAGTCCTGGACGAGAGACAACTTTCTTCAGCTCAACGTGCGAAAAACCGAGGCCCTCCTGATTGGCTCACGTCAGCGCCTCCGCACCTCAGGCGCCGACATCATCAGCATCCAAGGCTGCACTCTCCACCTCTCAAAGCCAGTCAGGAACCTCGGCGTTTTGTTCGACCCTGAGCTGTCCTTTCTCCCTCACATCCGCACCACAACTGGCACCGCCTTCCATCACCTCCGGAACATCACCAGACTACGCCATTACCTCACCCCTCACGCTGCTGAAACCCTGGTTCACGCCTTTGTCACCTCAAGGCTGGACTATGGGAACTCTCTCCTCGCCGGCCTTCCCGCCACCTCCCTCCACACTGCAGGTCATTCAGAACTCTGCAGCTCGTGTACTGTCCCGCACCAGGCTTCGGGACCACATCACTCCCACCCTCGCTCCCCTCCACTGGCTCCCCATCCCCAGAGGATTGATTTCAAGATCCTCATCCTCACCTACAAGGCCATTCACGGCCTTGCTCCCTCCTACCTCTCCAACCTACTATCCCCCTACCTACCTGCCCGTACCCTCCATTCCTCCGGCTCCGGTCTGCTCCACATCCCCCGCCCCAATCGCCCTACCATTGGTGGTCGGGCCTTCAGCCTCTCAGCCCCGAGGCTCTGGAACTCTATTCCCCAGTGCCTTCGCCGCTTCCTCCCTCTCCTCCTTCAAGGCCGGTCTCAAAACCTTTCTCTTTGACCGAGCCTTCAACTCCCCTCTCGACTCTCTTCCCCCTCCTCGCTCCCTCCCTTCCCTCCCCTCACACCCTGACCATTTCCCCCCTCCTCGCTCCCTCCCCTCCCCTGACCATTTCCCCCCTCCTCGCTCCCTCCCCTCACCCTGACTATTTCCCCCCCAATGCTCGGGTCATGACCCAACTGTGCAGCGCCTTGGGACGTCCTCCTGACGTGAAAGGCGCTTTATAAATGGAATCTTGTTGTTGTTGTTGTTAGGCTTACGTTTTCTTACTCCACACACCTCGGTTTACCTAACAGTAAGTAGGAATGCAGTTGTGAGTCGATTGTTGGAATGTTTTTCCGGGGGTAATAATCCCTTCAAAAAATAAAATAATAATTTGGTGACTCAATCCACAACACTTTACCCCGTGTCTGCGGATGACATCGCCAAGAGGGCGCATACAGATGAGAGCTGGAAACAGCAATTACTGTGTGTCAGCCTGGCTCAGTCGCTGAGTGTCAGCCTGGCTCAGTCACTGTGTGTCAGCCTGGCTCAGTCACTGTGTGTTAGCCTGGCTCAGTCGCTGTGTGTCAGCCTGGCTCAGTCGCTGTGTGTCAGCCTGGCTCAGTCACTGTGTGTTAGCCTGGCTCAGTCACTGTGTGTCAGCCTAGCTCAGTCACTGTGTGTCAGCCTGGCTCAGTCACTGTGTGTCAGTCTGGCTCAGTCGCTGAGTGTCAGCCTGGCTCAGTCACTGTGTGTCAGCCTGGCTCAGTCACAGTGTGTCAGCCTGGCTCAGTCACTGTGGGTCAGCCTGGCTCAGTCACTGTGTGTCAGCCTGGCTCAGTCACTGTGTGTCAGCCTGGCTCAGTCGCTGAGTGTCAGCCTGGCTCAGTCGCTGAGTGTCAGCCTGGCTCAGTCGCTGTGTGTCAGCCTGGCTCAGTCACTGTGTGTCAGCCTGGCTCAGTCACAGTGTGTCAGCCTGGCTCAGTCACAGTGTGTCAGCCTGGCTCAGTCACTGTGTGTCACCCTGGCTCAGTCACTGTGTGTCAGCCTGGCTCAGTCACTGTGTGTCAGTCTGGCTCAGTCGCTGTGTGTCAGCCTATCGACCCTTTCTCTCTCTCCTCTCTCACCACGACTGTCCGCAAACCCAAACCCACCACCTGCTCCCTCGATCCCATCCCCACCTCTCTCCTCATCTCCCAGCTCCACCTTCTGGCCCCTCTCCTGTCTGATTGGGCAGGTAGGTGGCAGATGAAGTATAATGTAGGGAAGTGCGAAGTCATCCACCTCGGGAGCAAAAACAGTAGAGCGGGTTATTTTTTAGAAGGGGAGAGATTGGAATGTGTCCCAACCTTGACTAACTAGAGAGGTTAGGGAAAAAATAAAATAAAATAAGAGGGACTTGGGTGTCCTTGTACACCAATCACAGAAAGTTAGTCTGCAGGTGCAGCAGCAATTAGGAAGGCGAATGGTATGTTAGCATTCATTATGAAAGGATTAGAGTTGAAGAGTAGGGAAGTCTTGCTGCAACTGTATAGGGCCCTGTGAGACCACACCTGGAATACTGTGTGCAGCTTTGGTCTCCTTATTTAAGGAAGGATGTACTTGCCGTGGAGGGGGTACAGCGTAGATTTATTAGGTTCGTACCAGGGATGAAGGGGATGAGTTACAAGGATAGGCTGACCAATTTTGGCCTCTATTCTCTAAAATATAGAAGAATTAAATATAGATCATCAAAGGGCAATGATAGAGTAGATAGTGGGAGATTGTTTCCCCGGTTGGAGAAACTAAAACTAGGGGTCACAACCTTAAAATCAGAGGCCAACCCTTTCGCACTGAATAGAGGAAGAACTTCTTCACTCAAAGGGTGAATGTATGGAACTCGCTACCGCAAAGGACTGTTGACGCTCAGTCCTTGAATATATTCAAGACTGAGATAGAGAGATTTCTTGTTGCAAAAGGGTTTAAGGGAAATGGGGATAAGGCAGCGACAGGTTATCAGCTGGAGTTAGATTAGAAGATCAGCCATGATTGAATGGCGGGGCAGGCTCGAAGGGCCGAATGGCCTACTCCTGCTCCTACATGTTATGTTATGTTATGATTGGGAGAGCTTTAGAGAACAGCAAAGGAAAGCCAAGAAACTGATTAAGAGGGAGAAAATGGAATATGAATATGAGCAAGGAACATAAAGACAGATTATAAGAGTTTCTACAAGTACATAAAGCGGAAGTGAATGGGGGTCCATTGCAGGCAGAGACAGGAGAAATTATAACGGGAAATAAAGAAATGGCAGAATTATTAAACAAATATTTTGCTTCTGTCTTCACGTTAGAGGATACTGAAAACTTACCGAAAATAGAGGGAATCCTGAAGGCTAATGTAAGTGAGGAACTTAAGGAAATGAACATCAGAAAAGCAATAATACTAGAGAAATTGAGAGGATTAAAAAGCGATCAATCCCCTGGACCTGATGGCCTGCATCCTAGGGATTTAACAGAGGTGGCTGCAGAGATAGCGGATGCTCTGTTTTTGATCTTCCAAAATTCCCTGGATTCTGGAATGGTTCCCAGTGATTGGAAGGTCACAATCCTAACGCTGATATCTATGAAGGGTGGGAGACAAAAAATGGGGATGGAGTTCCAGAGGGTAGGGGCAGAGAGGCTGAATGCCCGACCACCGATGGTGGGGCAGGCCAGGCAGGGGCATGGAGAAGAGCGGAGCCTGCTGAGCAGAGTAGCAGACAGGTTGATAAGGGGTTAGCAGGTCAGAGAGGTAGGAGGGGGCAAGGTCGTGGAGGATCTTGAAGGTAAGCTTGAGAATTTTGAACTTGATCCTCTGAGGGATGGGGAGCCAGTGGAGCTGGGCGAGAGTGGGGGTGATGGGGTCACAGAGCCTGGTGCACGAGAGGACATGAGTTACAGAGTTCTGGATGGTCTGCAGCTTGTGGAGGGAAGGGTTGGGAAGGCTGACAAGCAGGACATTAGCATGGTCGAGCCTGGCTGTAATGAATGCATGTATGTGCTTACGGTGGCATGAGGGATTAGGCACTGGCAGTCAGGCAATGTTGCGGTGATGGGGGAAGGCAACAACAACAACAAAATAACATTTGTTTAGCCTCTTTCAAATCAGAAGGATGTCCCAAGCAACTGGACAAGCAGTGTTTCAGACACAAGCTGGGGTTTGGGATTGGGGAGGGTGGAAGGCAGGGAGGGAAGTGGGTGATCATTGGTGGACAAGTGGGGTGGGCAATGTGAAGAAGCCGGAGCCCACTGAGTGGAGGGAGCAGGCAGGTTGGTAAGTGGTTAGGAGGTATGGGGCAGCAATGGCACAGCGAGCTTCTAAGGTGAGCACCAGGATCTTGAACTGTATCCTGTATATGCCGGTATACTGAATAACTGTATATGCCTGTATGTAGGTGTAGGACAAATGTCAAACCAAAGATACAGAAGACAACCAAATAGAATATAGGAAGTGCAGGAGAGGATTGAAAAAGGAAATAAGAGGGGCAAAAAGATTATACGAATAAAGGTTAGCGGGTAACATTAAAGGGAATTCTAGACAGAATGGTAAAATGGGCGACACATGGCAGATGAGTTTCATTGTGGAGAAATGCAAAGTAATGCATTTTGGTAGAAAGAATGAGGGGCGGCAATATAGGCTGGAAATACAATCTTAAGGGGGGTAAAAGAACAGAGAATTCTGTTAGAATACTGCGCCCAGTTCTGGGCACCACACTGTAGGAAGGATGTTAAGGCATTGGAAAGGGCGCAGAGGGGATTTACGAGGATGGTACCAGGAATGAGGGACCGTGATGATGAGGAAAGGCTGGAGAGGTTAGGATTATTCTCATTGGAGCAGAGAAGGTTACGAGGAGATCTAATTGAGGTCTTCAAAATCATAAGGAGATTTGATAGGTTAGAAAGGGACAAACTGTTCCCACTGGTGGGTGTGTCGGTGACTCGAGGTCACAGATTCAAAATAGTCTCTAAAAGAAGCCGAGGGGAGGTGAGAATAAATTTTTTCACGCAGCGAGTTGTTCGAATCTGGAACCCATTGCCTGAAAGGGCGGTGAAGGCCGATTCAATAACTACTTTTAAAAACGCGGTGGACGGGTATTTGAGGAGGACGGGTTTGCAGGTTATGGGGAAAGGGCTGGGAGTGGGATTGACATTACATTGCTCTTGTCAAAGAGCCGACGCAGACTCGATGGGCCAAATGGCCTCTTTTTGTGCTGTACGATTCTATGATTCTATTCTAACTCTAACTACAAGACAATCTGGTTTGTCTCACAGATACAATTATCTTTCCCTTCCAACTCTCCCGAATCTAACCCCCAACTCAGTGCAACTGTTGAAGTCCCAGTGCCTTGTGACATGCTCCTGATGTGAAAGGCACTGTATAAATGCAATATCTTATTGTTCTACACTATTGTCCAGTAGTCCCAGGTCAGCTATAGCACAGATAGATAATAGTAATAACAAACCTTGTATTTAACAAAGCAACTTTAACATTGGAGTGATCTTCCAAACCACACAATGTGTAGTGGAGTGTCTCTGTATTGTGTGGGTGTCCATGGCAGCAAATTGGCCCACAGGTCATCGGCAGCGTGGTTTAAAGATAGAATAGAGCTCTCTGTCTGTCCACAATCTGGGTCATCATAACAGAGAGAATAACTCTTCTTCTGCACTGTCCAGCCACACTCCCGGGGCAAGGAAAGAGACAGAGTAATGCTCCGTCTACACTGTCCATCCACACTCCTGCAACAGGTAAGAGAAGAGCTCCCTCTAGACTGGCCAACCATACTCTCAGGCCAGGGTTAGGAATGGAGGAAAGGTCCCTCTGCACTATCCATTCCCCAGGTCCAGGTCAGGGTTACAACAACAATGTGCACCTATATATAGCACCCTCCACACAGGATAGACTGTGAGAATCGCCCACAAAATATTTAGTCAATTTACTTTATAATCTACATGAAACTGATCAGGTGCTCCCGCCCTAACCGCCCTACCATCGGTGGCCGGGCTTTCAGCCTCTCAGCCCCTAGGCTCTGGAATTCCATTCCCCAGTGCCTTCGCCTTGCTTCTTCCCTTTCCTCTTTCAAGGCGGGTCCCAAGACCTTTCTCTTCAACCATGCCTTCACCTCCCCTCTCGACTCTCTACCCCCCACCTCGCTCCCAACCTTCCCTCCCCTCACCCTGAACATTTCCCCCCTGCTCGGGTCCCGACCCAACTGTCCAGCGCCTTCGATCATCCTCCCAACGTGAAAAGTGCTCTGTAAATGTAATCTTGTTGTTGTTGTTGCTATCTGGACCCCACCCCTATCCCTCTCCTTACCTCCCAGCTCCACCTCCTTGCCTCTTTACTCACCGACATCATAAACCTATCCCTGTCCACTGGCACCATTCCCACCCTTCTAAAAATGGCCGTCATCTCTACTGTCCTTAAAAAGCTCTCTCTGGACTCACCTCTGCTCTCAAATTACTGCCCCATCTCCAACATCCCTTTCCTTTCCAAGGCCCTGGATCGAGTCACTGCTTCCCAGCTTCCCTCCTTCCTTGCCGGCCACTCCCTTCATGATCCCCTCCCACAGCACAGAAACAGCCTTGGTTAAAGTGATAAATGACATTTGCGACCAGGGCTTCCTCTGCCTCCTTGTACTCCTTGACCTCTCTGCTGCTTTCGATACTGTTGACCACTCTATCCTCCTCCACCACCCCTCTTCTCACCTCAACCTTCATGGTTCTGTCGTTGAATGGTTCAGATCCTTTCTCTCACATCACCTCCACTTCATCTCCACAAACCTTCTCCTCTGGTCCCCATACTGTTTCATGCAGCGTTTCTCAGGACTCTGTCCTCAGTCCCCTCGTCTTCAATACCCATATTCTACCTCCTGGTGACATTATCCGCAGATATAGGGTCAACTTCCACATGTATGCAGATGATACCCAACTCTATCTCTCTGCCTCCACCCTCGACTCTCGGACCACTGCTGTCCTGACAGAATGTTTGTCAGACATGAAGACCTGGATGGAGACAATTTTCAGTCTTGTTGAACGCCAACAAGACCGAGGCCCAACTGATTGGCTCCCATCGGTGCCTCCATATCTCAGGCACTAACAGCATCACCATCCAAGGATGCACATTCCACCTCACTGAGTTAGTGCAGAACCTTCGTGTTTTGTTTGACCCTCAACTATCCTTTCTAGTCCATATCTGTGCCATGACATGCTTTGCCTTCCCCCACATCTCCCAGCTCCGCCACTGTCTCACACTGCAGGCTGCCGAGACCCTCATACACACATTCATAAGATCCAGGTTTGACTATGCAAACTCCCTGCTTGTTGGCCTCTCCAACTTCTCCCTCCATAGACTGCAGATCATCCAGAACTAACTCTGCAGCCCATGTCCTCTCCCGCACCAGGCTCTGTGACTCTATCACACCCATCCTCGCCCGACTCCACTGGCTTCCCTTCACACAGAGGATACAGTTCAAGATCCTGGTCCTCACCTTCAAAGCCCCCCATGGCTTTGCTCCCCCTACCTCTGCAACCTCCCAAGCCCTACCAACCTGTCCACTCACTCCAATCCACGGGCTCTGGCCTGCTTCATGTCCCCCACCTCGCCTGCCCCACCATTGGAAGCCCGGCCTTCAGCCACTCTGCCCCACCCTCTGGAACTCCAACCAGCAACCCCTCTACCTCACCCCTACTTGCCTCCTTCAGGATCCATCTCAAGAGTCTCCTCTTCAACTGCACCTTCAGCCATCCTCCTACACTCCCTGCCCTCCACCCTCCCTTATCCCAACCCCCAGCTCAGGTCCAAATCCCTGACTGTCCAGCACCTTGGAACATTCTCCCAATGTGAAAGGCACTATACAAATGTAATTTTGTTGGGAGGACATCCAAAGCCACTGGACAGTCAGGGATTTGCAGCTGAGCTGGAGAGAGTGGGAGTCATAGGGTCACGGAGCCCGGTGTAGGAATGGCCACGAGCTGCAGAGTTCTGAATGATCTGCAGCTTGTAGAGGGAAGGGTTGGGAAAGCTGACAAACATGGAGTTGTTGTAGTCAAGTCCAGGTGTGACAAATCCATGGATGAGGCACTTGTCAGCCAAAGGGGAGAGGAGAGGCAGAGCCTAAGGGAAGGGGAAGGCAGAGCGGGTCATACCACATATATGCAGTAGAAAGTACAGGTCAAACAAGAGAGTAGCACTGTTACAACTGACATCTGACTATCCCTAATGCGGGGTTGATGTACACGCTTACAGACTCGGCATGTTTACTAGTCAATACTTTGCTCTGTAATTATTTCCAAATAGCAAGCACAACATGAATGTGACTTACTTAGATATTACTGTTTTTCTAAGTACGTTTGCTGAACATATTTGCACATGTAAAGCTCCCTTCTCTTTTTGAATTGTGCCATGGGATCTTGAACATCCACCTGAACAGGTAGTTGGGCATTGATATAACATCTCATCTCAGAGCATCACCTCTTAAAATGCTCCTGGAGTGTAAACCTAGACCAGGGTGGTCCAACCTTTTGGCTGCTGCAGGCCAGATTCCCTATTTGAGAAAGGTCTCAAATAATAATAAGAAGAAGAAGAAGAAGAATATTATGCCCCGCTTGCGCATTATATCTGCCGCTCTGACCTGAGCCCCTTCAACCACTCCCTGCCTCCTCCTCCCTCCCCCCAAACCCTCCTCCCTCTGCATCTCTCCCGCTCTGTCCTCCTCTCTCTCCGTCCCCCTCGCCTTCTATCCCCACTTGACCCTCCCACCCCCTCCCTCTGTTCCAGCCTGGGAACCCTCCGCTGGGCTCACCGCGGCACTCGGCGTTGGCTGTCCAGCAGCAGCCACACCGACTGCCCCATTCCCACTACACTCACCAACCACAACGGACACAGACCCGGGGAGCCAACCTCTCTTCCCTCATCCCCATCCCCCCCACCCCTGCCTCACAACCTGGAGCCCCCTCCCTCCCCACACACCCTTCTGTCAACCGCTCCCTCCACATCGGACTACAAAACATCCGCTTCCTCTGTAACAAGGCCCTGGTCATCAACGATCTCCTCCTTGATGAGAGCGTTGACATCAAGGCCTTGACTAATACCTGACTCACCCAAGCGACACCTTCCCCCTCGCGGAGGCCACACCACCCGGCTACACCTCCCACCACATCCCTCGCTCCAACCGCCGTAGCGGTGGTGTAGCCCTTATCTTGCCCTATCCCCCTACTCCTCTGGCTCTTTCCCCTCTTTTAAGCACCTTACCCTCTCCCACCCCTCCCAACTCTCACTCAAATTCCTCCTCCTCTACCGGCCCCCTAAAATCTCTCCCATCTTCATCTCCGACATTTCTACCCTCCTAACATCTCTCTGCCTCTGCTCTGATCGCCTAATCATCCTGGGCGACTTCAACCTGCACTTCACCCCCTCCTGCTCCATCTCCTCAGACATCTCCTCCCTCCTCTCCTCACTCAACCTCTCCCTCCACTTCAACTCCACCACTCACATTCACGGCCAACCACTCGATTTGGTGATCACCTGGGGCCTCAGTGTCTCGGATGTCACCATTACCGACAAAGCCGACTCCGATCACCACTTCATCTCTTCACCACCTCTACCAGACCCACCACCATCTTCTACCACCACTGGAAGAAGTTAACCCCACAATCCCTAACCGCTGCCTTCGAGTCCTCTGAACTCCTCTCCCTCTGGCCTTCATCGCTCACGGACCCCTCTTCTGCTCTCACCCTCCTCCACAACACCCACTCCTCCACACTTGACACTATTGCCCACATCACCTCCAGTATCGTCTCTTACTCTCGCTCCTGCCCCACCTCCGCTCACTGAAGAGCCAGGTGCGGGCCGCATCTCCCTCAGATCTGGCCTAACAGTCCACCGCAAATCTGGCTGGACCTCCTCAAAATCTATTGCTCCGCTCTAGCCTCAGCCAAGTCGTCCTTCTACTCCAGGATAATCCTGGAAGCGAAGAACAACCCCAGGCTTCTGTTCTCTACCACATCCCTACTCATCCATTCCCCCCGCCACCCTGTGCAGGTCATCTCCTCCACCCTTCACTGCGAGGAGATGCTGGATTTCCTTGAATCCAAAATGAAGGGAATCCGCTCCGCGGTCACTGCCCCTCCAACCCTCCCTTGATGCGTCGCAGCTATCAAACTACCGGCCCATCTTTAACCTTCCCTTCCTGTCCAAGGTTCTCGAAAGAGCTGTCGCCTCCCAGCTGCGCTCTTTCCTCTCCACCTATTCACTTTTTGAAGACCTCCAATCAGGTTTCCGTACTGCCCATAGCACAAAAACCACCCTGGTCAAGATCACTAATGACATCTTGACCATCTGCGACCAAGACTCCCTCTGCCTCCTCGACCTCCTCGACTTATCAGCCGCATTTGATATGGTCAGGTCGACCACTCTATCCTCCTACAACGCTTGTCCTCCCAACTCAACCTTCAAGGCCCTGTCCTTGAGTGGTTTAGGTCCTACCTCTCCCATCATCTTCATTTTGTCTCTGCACACGGCTTCTCCTCCAGCCCCCGCACTGTCTCGTGCGGTGTCCCTCAGGGCTCAGGGCTCTGTCCTCAGTCCCCTCCTCTTCACCCTCTATATGCTCCCCCTTGATGATATCATCCACAGACATGGGGTTAACTTCCGCATGTATGCGGATGACACCCAACTCTACCTTTCGTCCTCTACCCTCAACTCCACGACCACTGATGTCCTGACAACTGCCTGTCCGACATCGAGTCCTGGACGAGAGACAACTTTCTTCAGCTCTACGTGCTCAAACCTGAGGCCCTCCTGATTGGCTCATGTCAGCGCCTCCGCACCTCAAGCGCTGACAGCATCAGCGTCCAAGGCTGCACTCTCCACCTTTCAAAGCCATCAGGAACCTCGGCGTTCTGTTCGACCCTGAGCTGTCCTTTCTTCCCCACATCTGCGTCACAACTGACACCGCCTTCCATCACCTCCGGAGCATCGCCAGACTATGGTACTACCTCAACCCTCACGCGGCTGAAACTCTGGTCCACGCCTTTACCACCTCAAGGCTGGACTATGGGAACTCTCTCCTCGCCGGCCTTCCCGCCACCTCCCTCCACACTGCAGGTCATTCAGAACTCTGCAGCTCATGTACTGTCCCGCACCAGGCTTCGGGACCACATCACTCCCACCCTCGCTCGCCTCCACTGGCTCCCCATCCCCCAGAGGATTGATTTCAAGATCCTCATCCTCACCTACAAGGCCATTCGTGGCCTTGCTTCCTCCTACCTCTGGCTCCGGTCTGCTACACATCCCCCGCCCTAACCGCCCTACCATCGGTGGCCAGGCTTTCAGCCTCTCAGCCCCTAGGCTCTGAACTCTATCCCCCAGTGCCTTCGCCTTGCTTCCTCCCTCTCCTCCTTCAAGGCCGGTCTCAAAACCTTTCTCTTTGACCGAGCCTTCAGCTCCCCTCTCGACTCTCTTCCCCCTCCTCGCTCCCTCCCTTCCCTCCCCTCACCCTGACCATTTTTCCCCTCCTCGCTCCCTCCCTTCCCTCCCCTCACCCTGACCATTTCCCCCCTCCTCGCTCCCTCCCTTCCCTCCCTTCCCTCCCCTCACCCTGACCATTTCCCCCCTGCTCGGGTCATGACCCAACTGTGCAGCGCCTTGGGACGTCCTCCTGATGTGAAAGGCGCTTTATAAATGGAATCTTGTTGTTGTTGTTGTTGTTGTTCGAAATTAATATATCCAAATTCGCGGATGACACTAAACTAGGAGGGAAAGCAAACACCGAGGATGACATTAAAGAAATGCAACAAGATATAGATAGGCGAGGTGAGTGGGCAAATAGGTGGTAGATGAAATATAATGTAGGGAACTGTGAGGTCATCCATCTAGGTGGTAATAGAGAAGATTATTTTTTAGAAGGGGAGAGACTACATAGTGTTAGCGTTCAGAGGGACTTGGGTGTCCTTGTACACCAGTCACAAAAAGTTAGTTTGCAGGTACAGCAAGCAATCAGGAAGGCTCATGGTATGTTGGCGAGGAAGGATGGAAAGAATTGTGGAAGAGTAAAGGGATTTGATGCCCATGTACTGCATTCAGTTTTGGGCACCGCATTTCTAGAAAAACACATTGACCGTAGAGGGGCTGCAGCACCAATTCCCTGAAATGATACAATACAAAACTACATTTGGGAGGACATCTGCCTGAGTGAGGCAGAAAGAATGTGGGATGGAATTCAAAGTTGGTTGGAGGCAGAGAGGTTGAAGCCCTGACCGCCGATGGTGGGGCGGGCCGGCGGATGATGTGGAACAGGCCAGAATCCACTGAGCAGAACGAGAGCATAGGTCGGTATGCAGTTAGCGGGTCAAAGAGGTAGGGAGGAGAAAGTTTGTCAATGGCATAGGAGGCAAGGACGAGGATTTTGTACCTGGGAGCCAGGGGAGCCAAGCGAGGGTGCAGGTGATAGGGTCACAGAGCTTAGTAGGGGAGAGGACATGAGCTGCAGAGTTCTGAATAATCTGTAACTTGTAGAGGGAAGAGTTGGGAAGACCGACAAGCAGAGAATAAGCATAATCGACACTGGATGTGATGAATACGTGTATGAGAGTCTCGGTCTCGGTAGCCTGAGGGTAAAGACGGTGACTGAGCTGTGCAATGTTGTTTCTGTGTTCCGGGCAGCATGTAAACCCAATTGGAGTGGTTCGTGAGATATTGGCGGGGGAGGAAAGAGCGAAGCTGACAAGCAACAACTTGTTCCAGGGCATTGAAATCAAGGACCGGTGTAAGGAGTGGATGTTTTCAATGAACTCAAAAACATTGGAGAATTGCGGTTTTCAATGGGGAAAACAACAACAACAATAAAATTACAATTATAGAGCTCCATTCACAGGGGGATGATGTCCCAAAGTGCTGAGCAGTCAAGGCCGGAGCATGGTGGAGGGGTAGTTTAGGGGTGAGGGAAGGCAGAGAGGTGGGAGGGAGACCAAAGGCACGATCAAAGAGAAGGGTCTTGAGATCAGCCTTGAAGGAGGCAAGGGAGGAAACGAGGGTAAGGGACCATGGGATGGAGTTCCAGAGTGTGGGAGCAGAGAGGCTGAAAGCCCGGCCACTTGTGGTAGGGTGGGTTGGGCGGGAGACATGGAGCAGGCCGCTGAATGGAGGGAGAGGGCAGTTTGGTAGAGAGTCAGCAGGTCAGAGAGGTAGGAGGGGTCAAAGTCATCAAAGGGTGGCCTTGAAAGTGAGGATGAGGATCTTTAACTCGATCCTCTGGGGGATGGGGAGTCAATAGAGTCGGGCGAGGGTGAGAGTGATGGTGTCACGGAGCCTGATACACGAGAGTACATGAGCTGCAGAGTTTTGGACGATCTGAGGCTTGTGAAGGGAAGGGTTGGGAAGGCTGATAAGGAGTTCCTGTTATCGAACCTTGAGCTGATGAATGCGTGGGTGAGGGTTTGGGCAGCCTGAGGGGTGAGGCAGTGACGGACTCTGGCAATGATGCGGTGGAGGTGGTGGCAGTGCCGGTCATGGCACGGATGTGGGGGAGAAAGGACACTTCAGGGTCAAACAAGACACCCAGGTTCCTGACTGTCTCAGTGAGGTTGAATGTGCAGCCGTGGAGGCTGATGCTGCGGCGCCCGAGGTGCGGAAGCGCTGGCATGAGCCAATCAGGAGGACCTCAGTCTTGCTGATATTGAGTTGCAGAAAGTTGTCCCTCGTTCAGGACTTAATGTCGGACAAGCAGTCGGTCAGGACGCCAATAGGACGCTCCTCTATCACCCCAGTCCTGGCCAGACTGCACTGGCTCCCTATCCCAGAGAGGATCGATTTCAAGATCCTCATCCTTGTGTTCAAGTCCCTGCACTCCTCTGCACCCGCAAACTCTCTGACCTCCTCTCTCCTCAGCACAGTACCCGTTGCTTTCGTTCCTCCGGGTCTGGCCTCCTCCTTGTCCCACGAATCCTCCGCTCCACCCTCGGCGGCCAAGCCTTCAGCCACTATGCCCCGAGGCTCTGGAACTGCCTTACTCACTCCCTTCGTCTCGCTCCCTCCATTCCCATTTTCAGGTCTCTGCTGAAGACCTTTCTTTTCCACCGCGTCTTTGGACACCTTCCCCCCCCCACCTCCCCCTGGCTCCTCCCCCTCCCCCTGGCTCGACCCCGGGATCCGTTACTGTAAAGCGCTCTGAGACACCATCCAGCACGGAGGGCACTATATAAATCCAAGTTGTTGATGGTGTTGTTGTAGTCCTGGAGTTCAGGGTGGAGGCAGAGAGGTAGCGTTGGATGTCGTCTGCATACATGTGGAAATTTACCCCATGTCTGCAGATGATGTCACCAAGGGGGAGTATAATAATAATCCTAATAATCCTTGCATTTGATACAGCGCTTTTCACGTCGGGAGGACGTCCCAAAGCGCTTCACAGAACACACTGTAAAGTGAATTGACTGTATATTTGTGGGTGAACGCGGCAGCCAATTGCGCACAGCAATGTCCTACAAACAGTCGTAGATTGAAAATGACCAATTTGTTATTGTTTTGTTTTTTTGGAGGGATTATTATTAGGCTCTGTGTGGAGTAAGGAAACTTGCCCAAGGTTTCGCCCTGTCTCGAATTGAACTCAGGTCTCTCACTTGCAAAGCGAGTGCTCTACCATTACTACCACTACCACTACAGGACTCCACAAGACGGTGAAGAAGAGGGGACCGAGGACAGAGCCCTGAGAAACACTGCACGAGACGGTGCGGGGGCTGGAGGAGAAGCCGGTTGCTGCGACGAAGTGGAGGTAGTGTGAAAGGTACGACCTGAACCAGTCAATGACAGAACCTTGCAGGTTGAGGTTGGAGGAGAGGCAGCAGAGGAGCATTGAGTGGTCAACAGTGTCAAAGGCGGCGGAGAGGTCGAGGAGGACGAGGAGGCAGAGGGAGCCCTGGTCACACATGGTCAGGATGTCGTTTGTGACCTTGACCAGAGCAGTTTCCATGCTGTGAGCAGCACAGAAACCCGATTGGAGGGGTTCAGGGAGGGAGTGGGAGGAGAGGAAAGAGGGAAGCTAGGAGGCAACTGCTCTCTGAAGGACCTTGGATAGGAAAGGGAGGTTTGGGATGGGCTGGTAGCTGGATAGCTGCGTTGGGGCGAGGGAAGGTTTCTTCAAGGTTGGGGTGATAGTTGTTAGAAAATCCAAATAAGAGACACTCGCTCGAATGGATTATATTGGATCTTTAATACTCAGATCCCAATGGGTTAATACACTCGGTTAATTGCCTGCTACACATTTTGTAGCCCACACAGGCACAGCCATCGTCCCAACTCTCTACTAGTTACGATCGTACCGGACACATAATTTCTGCGAGTACTACGGGCACCGTCGCAACTATCTACAAGTTACGGTCATACCAGACTCCTGATTATTTGCGAGCACCACGGCCACCATCCCAACTACTTACTAGTTACGGTTGTACCGGACTCCTAAACACATCAATTGCCGAGTGCATTAATTCAGAGTATCCTGCCGAATCCTTATTTGTTAGAAAATCCAAATAAGAGACACACGCTCAAATGGATTATAGTGGTTCCTTTAATACTCAGAATCCCAATAGGTTAACACACTCAGCCAATTGCCTGCTACTCACACATATAAGGTGACATAAGACTATATACTTGTGTACAAATAACCAAACCATACTACCAAGTTCTAGCAGGTTCTTTCAGGTTTTCCAGCTTTCCATCTTCCGTCTGAAGCAAAGCACTTTCCAATCTTATAGCTTTCAATCTTCTGTCTTTAGCAAAGCGGTTCCAAGTCTTCAGCTTTCAATCTTCTATCTGGCCTGCAGACTGCTGCGGTCTTCCTTCTTCCCTCAAAGTGTTTCAACGGGGTCTTTTATGCCCCCTTTCAACCAATCATTTGTCAAACCTTGAGCCATATAACCAGGTCACCAAAGTCTCAAAAACATCTCAGGATGTGTACGTGCAGAGCCCCACATCTTGTTTTCGCAACCCTCGGTGTTATCCTGTCTTTACCATCCCTTTGTTCTGCTTCTTCACTCTACTTCCTTATCTTTGTTATTCATCTGTCTCACATAGTTCTGTCTATTGATTCTACCTCTTCAATCTTAAGTGCAGCCAGGTTTCCAAATTACCTGTTCCTTTCCTCTTAGCCCATAGCTCTAACTTTCCTGCTCTTTATTTCAACATATCATTTTGTATTAAAACTGCGAATCTCAACATAGTGGCTGTTTCGAGGGGGGGAAGGAAAAGTGCCAAATGACAGGGAGAGGTTATTGATGTTGGCAAGTAGTCAGACAAGGAGGTGGAGCTGGATTTAAGGAGAGGGGTGTGGATGGAGTCCAGGGAGCAGGTGGTGGGCTTCATGGAGGTTATGAAGACAGAGGAGGGGGTGACAGGTTGTAAGGTGTGGAAGGAGGGATGGGTAATTGTCAGATGGGTAGTTGTCGGATGGGTAGTTGTGTGGGGTGGGGGTAGGGAGGGGGTGGAAGTTGGGAGGGCAGTGGCAGCTGAGTGGATTCCCTCGATTTTGGACTCCAGGATGTCCAGTATTTTCTCGTAGTGATAGTTAGAGGAAAGACACTGCGAGGCATGGAGAGGAGGGCAGAGGAGAACAGGAGCCTGGGGTTGCCCTTCGCCTCCAGGGTTAACCTGGAATAGAAGGACGATTTGGTTGAGACGAGAGCGGAGCAGGAGGTTTTGATGAAGTCTAGCCAGATGTGCCGATGGTCCGTTAGGCTGGATTTGAGCCAAGTGCATTCAGCAGCTGTATCTGGGACTCCTATTGGAGTCCTGTAGCTCAGTGGTTAGAGCACTCGCTTTGCAAGTGAGAGACCTGAGTTCAATTCCAGTCAGGGCAAAACCTTGGGCAAGTTTCCTTACTCCACACAGAGCCTAATAATAATCCTCCAAAACCAAAAACAGTAATAAATTGGTCATTTTCAATCTACGACTGTTTGTGGGACATTGCTGTGCGCAATTGGCTGCCGTGTTCGCCCACAAATATACAGTCAATTCACTTTACAGTGTGTTCTGTGAAGCGCTTTGGGACATCCTCCCAACATAAAAAGCGCTATATCAAATGCAAGGATTATTATTATTATATTATTAAGTGAGCGGAGGTAGCTGGTGAACCAGGGTGAGGATCGGGAATAGGAGATAGTTCGGGAGGTGAGCAAGAGCGTCGAGTTTGGTGGAGAGGGTGCTGTGGAGAAGAGCGAGCACAGCAAGTGGGTTGGTGCGAGAGGTGGGCCAGAGGGGGAGGAGATCAGAGGACTCCAGGGCAGCGGAGAGGGATTGCGGGGAGATCTTCTTCCACTGGCGGTAGAAGACCGTGGGAGGTTTGGAGGCAGTGGGGAGAGGGATATGGGAGTTGAGGCAAATGAAATGGTCGTGAGAGATGGCCTTGTCAGTGGTGATGACATCCAAGACGCTGAGGCCTTGGGTGATCACCAGGTCGCACGGGTGACCGTGGGTGTGGGTAGCAGAATCTTTGTGGAAAGAAAGGTTGAGAGAGGAGAGAAATCTGAGGGGGAGCAATAGGGGGTGAAGTGGAGGTTGAAGTCGCCTCGGATGATGAGGTGGTCGGAGCAGAGGCAGAGGGAAGCAAGGAGGGTGGAAATGTAACATGAACTATTACATAACGGGTTAAAAACATCTTGCGCTGCAGTGTAAACAGCCCTTCACCCTCTAATTGTATTGTTTTTGTGCTGTCTGTATCAGTAAAATTGGTAAGCCTCCTACCTACTGGCAAAGGACCAAAAGATCTCCTCCAAGGGCTTTCTTGCCTTACTAAAATTTATTAGTAAGGAGTATCACTATGCTTGAGCAGTTAACTTGACAGACATTACAAAGCCATGCAAGAGTAAAATCTACCAATCAAGAAAATTGGAAAACAAATATTCACGTGAGCAAACTATTTTGGTTGGATAAGATTTATGTATCATGTATTCTAAAAAATATATATACTCTGTATAATAATAATAATAATAATCCTTGCATTTGATATAGCGCTTTTCAAGTCAGGAGGACATCCCAAAGTGCTTCACAGAACACACTGTAAACAACAACAACAACAACAAGATTCCATTTATAGAGCGCCTTTCACGTCAGGAGGACGTCCCAAGGCGCTGCACAGTTGGGTCATGACCCGAGCAGGGGGAAAATGGTCAGGGTGAGGGGAGGGGAGGGAGCGAGGAGGGGGGAAATGGTCAGGGTGAGGGGAGGGATGGGAGGGAGCGAGAAGGGGGAAGAGAGTCGAGAGGGGAGCTGAAGGCTCGGTCAAAGAGAAGTGAATTGACTGTATATTGAATTGACTGTAAAGTGAATTGACTGTATATTTGTGGGCGAACGCGGCAGCCAATTGCATACAGCAATGTCCCACAAACAGTCATGGATTGAAAATGACCAATTTATTATTGTTTTTGGTTTTTGAGGGATTATTATTAGGCTCTGTGTGGAGTAAGGAAACTTGCCCAAGGTTTCGTCCTAACCTGCCGGGGATTGAACTCAGGTCTCTCACTTGCAAAGTGAGTGCTCTAACCACTGAGCTACAGTACTCCACAAATGAAACACAAATTAGACTGCACTGTACCTATGTGAGCCCCTAATGATGGGTCGGGTGGGTCTGGTGGACGTGGAGCAGCCAGAGCCAGCTGAGCGGAGGGAACGGGTTGGTAGGGGGTTAGGAGGTCGCAGCGGTAGGGTGGGGCGAGGCCATGGAGGGCTTTGTAGGTGAGGACCAGGATCTTGAACTGGATCCTCTGAAGGATAGAGAGCCGAGTCGGGCGAGAATGGGGTCACGGCGTTTGGTGCGGGAGAGGACACGGGCTGTAGAATTCTGGATTATCTGCAGCTGTGGAGGGAGGAGTGGGGAAGGCCAACAAGCAGGACATTTGCATAGTGGAGCCTGGAGGTGATGAAGGCAATGAACAAGAGTTTCAGTGGCCTGAGGGGTGAGGCAGTGGCGGAGTCGGGCGATGCTGTAGAGGTGAGGGAAGGCAGAGCGGGTCATGGCTTGGATGTGGGGAAGAAAAGACAGTTGAGGGTCGAAGAAGACACTGAGGTTCCTGACTGGCTGGTGAGTTGAAGTGTGCAACCATGGAGGTTGATGCTGCCAGAGCCTGAGGTGCAGAGGCGCTGACACGAGCCCATCAGGAGGGCTTCAGTCTTGTTCACATTCAACTATAGGCAGTTTGCCCTCATCCAGGACTTGATGTCCGACGGTAGTCTGTCAGGACAGCAGTGGTCCTGGAGTTGAGGTGGAGGCAGAAAGATAGAGTTGGATGTCCTCTGAATACATGTGGAAGTTGACCCCATGTCTGCGGATGATGTCACCAAAGCGGAACATGTAGATATTAAAGAGGAGACAAGGACAGAGCCCTGGGGGACCCCCGACGTAACAGTGTGGGGGCTGGATAAGAAACCATTGGTGGCAACAAGGCGGAGACGGTCAGAGAAATAGGAATCGAACCAGGCAAGGGCAGGTCCGCAAAGATTAAGTAAAGAGACGAGGCGGTGTATGAGGATGGAGTAAGTAAAGATTAAGATTAAGTAAAGAGGAGAGGCGGTGTATGAGGATGGAGTAAGTAAAGATTAAGAAAAGAGGAAGGCGGCAGAGAGGTCGAGGAGGACAAGGAGGCAGAGGGAGCCCTGATCACAGATGTTCAGAATGTCATTGGTGACTGTGACCAGTGCAGTTTCTGTGCTGTGGGCAGCGCGGAAGTCGGATTGGAGGGGTTCAAAGACATAATGGTGAGAAAGAAAAGAACGGAGCTGGGACCCGACGACTTGTTCTAGGACCTTGGAGAGGAATGGCAGGTTAGAGATGGGGCGGTCGCTGGAGAGGAGGGATGGGTCCAGGCCAGGTTTTTTTCAGGATGGGGGTGATGACGGCTGTTTTTAGGGGGGTGGGAACTGAACCGGTGGACAAGGAGAGGTTGATGACATCGGACAGGAGAGGGGCCAGAAGGTGGAGCTGGGAGATGAGGAGAGAGGTGGGGATGGGATCGAGGGAGCAGGTGGTGGGTTTGAGTTTGTGGACAGTCGTGGTGAGGGAGGAGGGAGAGATAGGGTCGAAGGAATAGAGGAGGGAATGGTTAGGGGGGGTGGGTCGTGAGGGAGAGGTGATGTGGCGCTGCCAGTGGACGGGGCAGAGGTCGCTGAACGTATCCCCTCGATTTTAGATTCAAGGAAGTCCAGCATCTCCTCACAGTTGGAGTTTGAGGAGAGGGTGGGCGAGGCGAGGGGAGGTGGAGACGGATTGTGATGGAAAAGAGAAGCCTAAAGTTGTCCTTTGCCTCCAAGATAACCTTAAGCAGGAGGAGGATTTGGCGGAGGCAAGAGGGCAGCGTAGGTCTTGGTGTGGTGACGCCAGATCTGCCAATGGACCATTACTTTGAATTTGGTCCAGGCGGGTTCGGCCACTCGCACTTGTTATGATGAACTCGGCCCCGGTGCTGACTGGATGGAGAGCAGAGCAGGAATGGAGCATTGACACCAGAGGAAGACTCTGCTGTTAGTGTGCAAACCAGGGAGAGTGCGAGCAGTTGCCACCAACACAAACTCGGCACCACAGGCGGCAGCACAACCCGCAGTGCAATGGGTTGGCCTGGTCCTGGGAGAAGCACCTTCATGATCATGGTGTCTCCCCGCCAGGTAAGTCTACTCCAACCCCGCTCACCTGCCAGCTCACCATTAGCTCTGCACCGCACGGTTACAGCACCTAGTGCATCCCCCGGCTGCCCCCCACACTCACTGCACCCCCTCCCTGCCTACACCCCAGGATCTGGCGCACCCCCTCCTTGCCTTACAACCCTCCTTTCTCAGCGCTCTTCCCATTGCCCAAAGGAACGAATTCAAGATCCTCATCCTCACGTACAAGGCCATTCATGGCCTTGCTCCCTCCTAACTCTCCGACCTATTATCCCCCTACTTACCTTCCCGTGCCCTCCGTTCCTCTGGCTCCGGTCTGCTACACATCCCCCGCCCTAACCGCCCTACCATCGGTGGCCAGGCTTTCAGCCTCTCAGCCCCTAGGATCTGGAACTCCATCCCCCAGTTCTTTCGCCTTGCTTCCTCCCTTTCCCCCTTCAAGGCCGGTCTCAAGTCCTTTCTCTTCAACCGTGCCTTCAGCTCCCCTCTCGACTCTCTACCCCCTCCTCGCTCCCTCCCTTCCCTCCCCTAACCCTAACCATTTCTCCCCTGCTCGGGTCCCAACCCAACTGTCCAGCGCCTTGAGACATCCTCCCGATGTGAAAGGCGCTCTATGAATGCAATCATGTTGTTGTTGTTTTTGTCTGTGGACCGCTTTCAGTGTGGGCAAACTGGTGGCCTCCTGGTGGGCCTCTTCTTCAAAATCTACAGGCTGCCTTTCAGTGACATCATCCAAGACATGGAGTCAACTTCCACATGTATGTGGAAGACACCCAACTCTACCTCTGTGCTTCCACCCTTGACTTCAGGACCACTGCTGTCCTGACAGAATGTCTGTCAGACATCAAGTCCTGGATGAGAGCTAATTTTCTTCAGTTGATTATCAACAAGACCGCGGCCCTCTTTATCGGCTTCTGTCAGTGCCTCCACACCTCAGTTGCCGACAGCATCACCATTCAGGGCTGCATACTCCACTTTACTAAGCCAGTCCGGAACCTTGTTTCCAGAACCGGCATATTATTTGACCCACAACTATCCTTTGTAGTCCACATCTGTGCCATCTCTGCCTTCCCCGCCTCCACAACATCTCTCGGCTCCGCCACTGTCTGACACCGCAGGCCACCGAAACTCTCATACATGCTTTCATAACATTGAGGCTTGACTTTGTAAATTCCTTGCTTGTCGGCCTCCCCAACTACTCCCTCCATACGCTGTAGATCATCTGGAACTCTGCAGCCTGTGTCCTCTCCTGCACCAGGCTCCATGACCCTATCACCCCCATTCTCGCCTGACACCACTGACATCCCATCACTCTGAGGATACAGTTCAAAATCCTGCTTCTCACCTTCAAAGCCCTCAATGGTCCTGCTCCCCCCTTACCTCTGTGACCTCCTAAACCCCTACCATCTTGCCTGCTTCCACCGCTCAGTGGGCTCTGGCCTACTTCACATTTCCCGACTCGCCCGCCTCACAAATGGTGGGCTTTCTGTCACTTTGCCCCTGCATTCTGGAACTCCACCCCCATTCCCTCTGCCTCGCACGCTCCTTTGCATCCTTCAAGAACAATCTCAAGAAACCTCCTCTTCAATCGTGCTTTCAGTCACCCTGCCGAACCCCGCCCTCCACATTCCACAAACCCGAAACCCAGTTTGGATCTGAAACACAGACTATCCAGTGCCTTGGGATGTCCTCCCAATGTGAAAGGCGCACACAAATGTAATTTTGTTGTTGTTGTTTATCTGGCCTGAGATCAACATTCCATCTTCAGCTCCGGGAGGAAGTTCCAATGTGCTGAACAGTTAGGATTTGCATCCGTGCTGTAGGTTGGGATCAGGAGAGGTGGAGTGCAAGGGTGTAGGAGGGTGTGGGTACGAGGGTGACCAAAAGCGTGGTGAAAGAGGAGGGTCTTGAGACGGGCCTTGAAAGAGGCAAAGAAGGGTCGAAGTGAAGGCAATTGTGGGATGGAGTTCTAACATGGAAAACAAAGAGTATGGATAAACGGGTCCTTCTCAGATTGGTGGGATGTGACTAGTGGAGTGCCACGAGGATCAGTGCTTGGGTCTAAACTATTTACAATCTGCATTAACGATCTACATGAGGCCTTCGAACTTAATATATCCAAATTCGCGGGTGACACTAAACTAGGAGGGAAAGCAAACACCGAGGATGACATTAAAGAAACGCAACAAGATATAGATAGGCGAGATGAGTGGCCAAATAGGTGGTAGATGAAATATAATGTAGGGAACTGTGAGGTCATCCATCTAGGTGGTAATAGAGCAGATTATGTTTTAGAAGGTGAGAGACTACATAGTGTTAGCGTTCAGAGGGACTTGGGTGTCTTTGTACACCAGTCACAAAAAGTTAGTTTGCAGGTACAGCAAGCAATCAGGAAGGCTAATGGTATGTTGGGGTGGAAGGATGGAAAGAATTGAGGAAGAGCAAAGGGATTTGATGCCCATGTACTGCATTCAGTTTTGGGCACCGCAGGTCTAGAAAAACACATTGACCTTAGAGTGGGTGCAGCACCAATTCCCTGAAATGATACAATACAAAATTATATTTGGGAGGACATCCCAAGGTGTTGGACATCCAGGGATTTGGCCTTAGCAGGGGGAGTTGGGATCGGGCATCTGGAGGGCATAAAGGGTGGTCGAAGAAGAGGGTCTTGAGACATGCCTTGAAGGAGGCAATGGAGGGAGTGAGGCAGAGAGAATGTGGGATGGAATTCAAAGTGTGGTTGGAGGCAGAGAGGTTGAATCCCTGACCGCTGATGTTGGGGCGGGCCGGCGGATGATGTGGAACAGGCCAGAATCCACTGAGCAGAATGAGCGCACAGGTCGCTTTGCAGTTAGCAGGTCAAAGAAGTAGGGAGGAGAAAGTTTGTGGATGGCATACGAGGCAAGGACAAGCCAAGGGAGCCAAGCGAGGGTGGAGGTGATAGGGTCACAGAGCTTAATAGGGTAGAGCAGCTAGGGTAGAGCTGCAGAGTTCTGAATAGTCTGTAACTTGTAGAGGGAAGAGTTGGGAAGACCGACAAGCAGAGAATAAGCATAATCGACACTGGATGTGATGAATACGTGTATGAGAGTCTCGGTCTCGGTAGCCTGAGGGTAAAGACGGTGACTGAGCTGTGCAATGTTGTTTCTGTGTTCCGGGCAGCATGTAAACCCAATTGGAGTGGTTCGTGAGATATTGGCGGGGAGGAAAGAGCGAAGCTGACAAGCAACAACTTGTTCCAGGGCATTGAAATCAAGGACCGGTGTAAGGAGTGGATGTTTTCAATGAACTCAAAAACATTGGAGAATTGCGGTTTTCAATGGGGAAAACAACAACAACAACAAAATTACAATTATAGAGCTCCATTCACAGCGGGAAGATGTCCCAAAGCGCTGAGCGGTCCGGTGTTGGGGCCTGAGCATGGGGGAGGGGTAGTTTAGGGGTGAGGGAGGCAGAGAGGTGGGAGGGAGACCAAAGGCACGATCAAAGAGAAGGGTCTTGAGACCAGCCTTGAAGGAGGCAAGGGAGGAAACGAGGGGAAGGGACCATGGGATGGAGTTCCAGACTGTGGGAGCAGAGAGGCTGAAAGCCCGGCCACTTGTGGTAGGGCGGGTTGGGCGGGAGACATGGAGCAGGCCGGAGTCCACTGATGGGAGGGAGAGGGCAGCTTGGCAGGGAGTCAGCATGTCAGAGAGTTAGGAGAGGGCAAAGCCATGGATGGCCTTGAAAGTGAGGATGAGGATTTTTAACTCGATCCTCTGGGGGATGGGGAGTCAATAGAGTCGGGCGAGGGTGGGAGTGATGGTGTCACGGAGCCTGATACACGAGAGTACATGAGCTGCAGAGTTTTGGATGATCTGAGGCTTGTGAAGGGAAGGGTTGGGAAGGCTGATAAGGAGTTCCTGTTATCGAGCGTTGAGCTGATGAATGCGTGGGTGAGGGTTTGGGCAGCCTGAGGGGTGAGGCAGTGACGGACTCTGGCAATGTTGCGGTGGAGGTGGTGGCAGTGCCGGTCATGGCGCGGATGTGGGGGAGAAAGGACACTTCAGGGTCAAACAAGACACCCAGGTTCCTGACTGTCTCAGTGAGGTTGAATGTGTAGCCGTGGAGGCTGATGCTGCCGGTGCCCGAGTTGCGGAGTGAGCCAATCAGGAGGACCTCAGTCTTGCTGACATTGAGTTGCAGAAAGTTGTTCCTCGTCCAGGACTTAATGTCGGACAAGCAGTAGGTCAAGACGCCAATAGGACGCTCCTCTATCACCCCAGTCCTGGCCAGACTGCACTGGCTCCCTATCCCAGAGAGGATCGATTTCAAGATCCTCATCGTTGTCTTCAAGTCCCTGCACTCCTCTGCACCCGCGAACTCTCTGACCTCCTCTCTCCTCAGCACAGCACCCGTTGCTTTCGTTCCTCCGGGTCAGGCCTCTTCCTTGTCCCCCGAGTCCTCCGCTCCACCCTCGACGGCCGTGCCTTCAGCCGCTATGCCTCGAGGCTCACTCCCTTCATCTCGCTCCCTCCCTTCCCATTTTCAGGTCTCTGCTGAAGACCTTTCTTTTCGACCGCACCTTTGGATATCTTCCCCCCCCCTCTCTCCTCCCCCAGCCCTGGCTCGGCCCCGGGATCCATTACTGTAAAGCGCTCTGAGACGCCGTCCAGCATGGAGGGCACTATATAAATCCAAGTTGTTGTTGGTGTTGTTGAATTCCTGGAATTCAGAGTGGAGGCAGAGAGGTAGAGTTGGGTGTCATCTGCATACATGTGGAAATTTACCCCATGTCTGCGGATGATGTCACCAAGGGGGAGCATGTAGACGGTGAAGAGGAGGGGACCGAGGACAGAGCCCTGAGGAAGACCGCACGAGATGGGGGCTGGAGGAGAAGCCGGTTGCTGCGACGAAGTGGAGGGTAGTGTGAAAGGTAGGACCTGAACCAGTCAATGACAGAACCTTGCTGGTTGAGGTTGGAGGAGAGGCAGCGGAGGAGCATTGAGTGGTCAGCAGTGTCAAAGGCGGCGGAGAGGTCGAGGAGGACGAGGAGGCAGAGGGAGCCCTGGTCACACATGGTCAGGATGTCGTTTGTGACCTTGACCAGAGCAGTTTCCATGCTGTGAGCAGCACAGAAACCCGATTAGAGGGGTTCAGGGAGGGAGTGGGAGGAGAGGAAAGAGGGAAGCTAGGAGGCAACTGCTCTCTGAAGGACCTTGGATAGGAAAGGGAGGTTTGGGATGGGCTGGTAGCTGGATAGCTGCGTTGGGGCGAGGGAAGGTTTCTTCAAGGTTGGGGTGATAGTTGTTAGAAAATCCAAATAAGAGACACTCGCTCGAATGGATTATATTGGATCTTTAATACTCAGATCCCAATGGGTTAATACACTCGGTTAATTGCCTGCTACACATTTTGTAGCCCACACAGGCACGGCCACCGTCCCAACTACTTACTAGTTACGGTCGTACCGGACTCCTAAACACGTCAACTGCCGAGTGCATTAATTCAGAGTATCCTGCCGAATCCCTATTTGTTAGAAAATCCAAATAAGAGACACACGCTCAAATGGATTATAGTGGTTCTTTTAATTCTCAGAATCCCAGTAGGTTAATACACTCAGCCAATTGCCTGCTAATCACACATATAAGGTTACATAAGACTATATACTTGTATACAAATAACCAAATCATAAAACCAAGTTCTAGCAGGTTCTTTCAGGTTTTCCAGCTTTCAATCAAGGAGAACAGGAGCCTGGGGTTGCCCTTCACCTCCAGGATTAACCTGGAATAGAAGGACGATTTGGCTGAGATGAGAGCGGACCAGGAGGTTTTGATGACGTCTAGCCAGATGTGCCGATGGACTGTAAGGCTAGATTTGAGCCAAGTGCATTCGGCAGCCGCACCTGGGCCTTAAGTGAGCGGAGGTGGCTGGTGGCTGGTGAACCAGGGTGAGAATCGGGAATAGGAGACAGTTCGGGAGGTGAGCAAGAGCATCGAGTTTGGTGAAGAGGGTGCTGTGGAGAAGAGCGAGCACAGTGAGTGGGTTGGTGCGAGAGGTGGGCCAGAGGGGGAGGAGATCAGAGGACTCCAGGGCAGCGGAGAGGGATTGCGGGGAGATCTTCTTCCACTGGCGGTAGAAGACCGTGGTAGGTTTGGAGGCAGTGGTGAGAGGGATATGGGAGTTGAGGGAGATGAAATGGTCGTGAGAGATGGCCTTGTCAGTGGTGATGACATCCAAGACGCTGAGGCCTTGGGTGATCACCAGGTCACGCGGGTGACCGTGGGTGTGGGTAGCAGAATCTTTGTAGAAGGAAAGGTTGAGAGAGGAGAGAAATCTGAGGGGGAGCAATAGGGGGTGAAGTGGAGGTTGAAGTCGCCTCGGATGATGAGGTGGTCGGAGCAGAGGCAGAGGGAAGCAAGGAGGGTGGAAATGTAACATGAACTATTACATAACGGGTTAAAAACATCTTGCGCTGCAGTGTAAACAGCCCTTCACCCTCTAATTGTATTGTTTTTGTGCTGTCTGTATCAGTAAAATTGGTAAGCCTCCTACCTACTGGCAAAGGACCAAAAGATCTCCTCCAAGGGCTTTCTTGCCTTACTAAAATTTATTAGTAAGGAGTATCACTATGCTTGAGCAGTTAACTTGACAGACATTACAAAGCCATGCAAGAGTAAAATCTACTAATCAAGAAAATTGGAAAACAAATATTCATGTGAGCAAACTATTTTGGTTGGATAAGATTTATGTATCATGTATTCTAAAAAATATATATACTCTGTATAATCACACATAATTCGAAATTGTCCTGGTCGGGTATTGCAACCTGAAAGAATTTCTTCCCTTACTGCAGCAAGTCAATAAAGCTTACAATTGTGGATTGTTGAAACTGTCTTTGGATTGTGTTTTATGCAGCGAAGCCACGACAGAGGGTGGAGTTGTCAGCGATTAAGGTGGTGGAGGATTTTGGGGGGCAGTAAAGTAGGATTTTTAGAGGGAGTTGTGAGGGATGGCAGAGGGTAAACTGTTCGAAAGAGGGGAATGAGTCAGTGGAGTAGGGGCATAGGGCAAGTGACGCCCCGGATATGAGGGCCACCCCGCCACCACGACTATTGGGTCATGGGACATGGTTGTAGGTGTAGCCAGTTGGTGTGGCCTCAGTGAGGGGGAAGGTTTCACCTGGGGTGATCCAGGTTTCAGTGAGGGCCATGATGTCAATGTTCTCATCGAGGATGAGTTCATTGATGGCCAGGGTCTTGTTGGAGATGGAGCGGACATTATGAAGGCCAATGCAGAGTGGACAGTTGCCAGGAGGATGTGTGGGATGGGAGGGGGTAGGGGAATGGTTGGGAGGGAGGGTGGCGATGCGGATGAGGGAGGGGAAGTTAGCCCCCGCGGTCTGGGTCCGGGGTGGCTTGCGGCGGTGATGGGGAATGGGGCAGTCGGTGTGGCTGCTGCTGGACAGCCAGCGCCGAGTGCCACGATGAGCCTGGCGAAGTAGAGATAGGAGGCGGGGAGGGCGGAGAGAGTGCAGGACAGAGCGGGAGAGTTGCAGAGAGGGGGGCATTTTGAGGGAGGGCCAATTCGGGTCGGGGGCAGCAGTCAAGATGCGCACGCTGGGACGAGAGGCGGCGGGTTTCGTAGGACATTATCAGCCTGCAGAAGGCTGGGGGCGAGAGGTGGTGCAGAGGGGGAGGGCGCTCATTGTGGGTAGCAATGATAGGTTGACAAAATGAACTTGACTGACTTTAAAACCACATGAAATGTGACTTCAGTTATCTTAACCTTCTGGTCACATCCCAGACTTAGCTAATTCAAAGAAATCATAACACTTTATTACTCACCTCACATAATGAGACTCTTTCTCTGGGGATATAGCATTCACTTTCCTTGTTTCTTATTCCTGAGTTCAACTTCCTCAACAGCCAAACACACAACAGCAACAACTAGTTTTGGGGGTAGTGGCTGAAATCACGACCACCGATGGTGGAACGGAGGTAACAAGGGACTTGCAGGAGGTCGGAGCCAGTCGAGTGGAGGAAGAGTGATGTGGGTTAAGCAGGTCAGAGAGGTCGAGAGTTGCCAGGGGATGAATGGATTTGAAAACAAGTATGAGGATCTTCAAATCAATCCATTTGATGACAGGGAGCCAGTGGAGCCGGACTAGAACACCTCACAATACAAAGTTATATTTACATTGCGCCTTTCATATCGTATTTCACGCAGATATTTTCTCCCTGGAGAAGGCTGTTTAACTCTTCATGTCTCTTCATTTTTCTAATTTGCCTTAATCCAGACAGTCACTCGCTCAGGTTTCCTGCACCTGTGCAACAACAGCAGCCTCCACCATTGCCTCTCCCCCTGGGTGTCAAGCCTCTCACCCCCACTTTCGTTGTTTTGGTCAGCCCCGTGTCTGACACAGCCAGAAACCCATCACTGGGCTAAAGAGTATCCAAACCAAACTGAGTTCCATGTGTCCCACCGACACATGGACATTCCCATGTATTGGAATGGAATGTGCACACTCTGCCTGGAGGGTTCCATCCTATTTACCTCATTCTGGACCGTTTTAGGCAGAGTTTCAGAATAAGCCAAGGCTTTGGGTCCCCAGAATTGAGGTCCTGCTGAAGTCTAACCAGCTAAAAAATTTAAAGGGATTATTAACCCCAATTCAGAGAAATCTGATAATAATTGATTACTTACCTCACTCAATGGGAACCTATCTCTGTGTGCATAGCACTTAGCAGCCAATTGCGCACAGCAGTGTCCCACAATCGTGGATTGAGGTGACCATTTTATTATTTATTTGTAGGAATTATTACCCCCAAAAAAAGTATTCCGCCAATTAACTAACAACTGGATTCCTACTTACTGCTTGTTAAACATAGGTGTATGGAGCAAGCAAACTTGCTCAATGTTTCACCCTGCCGGGAATCGAACCCACGTCGCCTGCTTGCGAAGCAAGTTCTTTAACCACTGAGCTACAGGACTCCACTGAGCTACAGGATGTACATTCGAAAAGTAAAAATTTGCATGGTTACGGGGAAAGAATGGGGGAGCGGTTCGAATTGGATAGCTCTGTGACCCATTGCACCTTTCCCTGTCATTGCCCACCTCCGCCACTGCCTCTCACCACTGGCCACCGAGACCCTGATCCATGCTTTCATTGCTTCCCAGCTTGATTAGCCCAACTGCCAGCCCACTGGACTTCCCAACTCTTCCTTCCACAAGCTGCATGGTATTCAAAACTCTGCAGCTCGTGTCCTCTCCTGCACCTGGGGGCACCCTTGATCTTGCTGCCCGGCTTCACTGGCTCCCCATTCCTCTGAGTATCAAGTACAAAACTCTTGTTCTCATGCTAAAAGCCCACCATGGACTTGCTCCCCCCTACCTCGCTGACCTCCTAACCCCGTACCAGCCTGTCCACTCCCTCCACTTGGCGGACACCAACCTGCTTCAGGTTCCCCAAACTTCCTGCCCCACCATTGATGAACAGGCATCGCTGCTCCCAAACTCTCAAATCTTTATCCCGCAATCCCTCCACCTCACCCCCTCACTTGTCTCTTTGAAGTCCTGTCTAGAAGACATTCTTCCTCAACCAGATGTGTATGGAGCAAGGAAATTTGCTCAACATTTCGCCCTGCCACGAATCAAAGCCAGGTCTCTGACTTGAGGGGCGAGCGCTCTAATCACTAACCTGCAGGATTTCACTCTATCACATTACTCACACACCCCACCTCCAGAGCATGAAAGAGATAAGAATTGTTGGCCTTATGCCAGCTGTTTCCAATGAGAATTATTTTCTTGAGAATTACACTTCCTTGAGGGTCCGGCAATTCTTTGGAAATCAAACAATCTGCTCAGACGTCAATATCCCGCCAATCCACTGGAAGACTTGCAGTCGCCTCCCCCTGAGCAGCTCCATATAAACTGGGCTTTACCCCATCACACAAACCAGAACTTCCTCACCTCACACTCCACAGCTGCCGATCTTCTATCAGCTCCACACAAACAACTGTCTGTGACAACAAACTGCTCAGAGCACACACGTAAGTACATCTCCAGAGCTCGGCATGCCGGTCGCACAGTGTAGTGGGTGCGTTTCTCTGTCTCTAACGCTGACCTGGGAATGGGGAATGGACAGTGTAGCGGAACTTTACTCTGTATCTAACCCTGACCCGGGATTGCATGTCAGGTTAGAGCAGTGTTGGCCAACCTGTCAAAAAGCGGCCCTCAGATATTCGCACAAGTCTAGGTAAGTCCGTGTTTATCTGTAGTGTGTTTTTAGTTTAATCTCAATTGAATATTTCTTGATTTATGGCACAAGAAATGTTTAATTAAGAAAATATATTTTGTTGTCCGACCATAAACGTTGGCCACCACTGGTGCATTACTCTGTCCTGGACTTCTTCCTTTCATAGGAACATAGTAATTGCTGATGAAAAAAGACCAAGGTCCATCTAATTCATCCCGTAAATTAATTCATCCATGTGCTAGAATAATGCAGATCTCAGTCACTGATCTCACAGTGCGGGACGGGCAGTGTAGTATGAGCTTTGCTCAGTTTATAGCCAGTGCTGTTGCTAACATAGGAATAGGAGTAGGCCATTTAGCTCCTTGAGCCTATTCTGCCATTCTGTTAGATCATGGCTGATCTGTACCTGTGAGTACTGGATGGACAAGGTAGAGGAAGCTTCACCTTCCTTCTGCTTTTCTCTGCAACGCCCATCGTGGCTCTCAGTGTTGGTTGTCCCAGAGCAGCCACCCCAACTGTCTTATCACTCACTCTCTCAGCAGCAACCTCCTCAAAAACAACAACAACAACAAGATTCCATTTATAGAGCGACTTTCACGTCGGGAGGACGTCCCAAGGCGCTGTACAGTAGGGTCAGGACCCGAGCAAGGGGGGAAATGGTCAGGGTGAGGGGAGGGAAGGGAGTGAGTGAGGAGGGGGGAAATGGTCAGGGTGAGGGGATGGAAGGGAGGGAGCCAGGAGGGGGTAGAGAGTCGAGAAGGGAGCTGAAGGCACGGTCAAAGAGAAAGGTCTTGAGACCTGCCTTGAAGGAGGAAAGGGAGGAGGCAAGGCGAAGGCATTGGAGGTTAGAGTTCCAGAGCCTCAGGGCTGAAAGACTGAAGGCCCGGCCACCAATGGTTGGGCGGTTGGGGCGGGGGATGCGGAGCAGACCGGAGCCAGAGGAACGGAGGGTACGGACAGGTAGGTAGGGGGATAGTAGGTCGGAGAGGTAGGAGGGAGCAAGGCCGTGAATGGCCTTGTAGGTGAGGATCTTGAATTCGATCCTCTGGGGGATGGGGAGTCAGTGGAGGCGAGCGAGGGCGAGGGTGAGGGTGAGGGCGTGGGTGATGGTGAGGGTGGGAGTGATGTGGTCGCGGTATCTGGTGCGGGACAGTACACGAGATGCAGAGTTCTGAATGACCTGCAGTGTGGAGGGAGGGCCGGGAAGGCCGACGAGGAGAGAGTTCCTATAGTCCAGCCTTGAGGTGATAAAGGCGTGGACCAGAGTTTCAGCCACATGAGGGGTGAGGTAGTGCCGTAGTTTGGCGATGTTCCGGAGGTGATGGAAGGCGGTGCCAGTTGTGGCGCGGATATGAGGGAGAAAGGACAGCTCAGGGTCGAACAGAACACCGAGGTTCCTGATGGCTTTGAGAGGTGGAGAGTGCGGCCTTTGATGCTGATGCTGTCATCGCCTGAGGTGCGGAGGCGCTGACTGAGCCAATCAGGAGGGCCTCAGTTTTGCGCACGTTGAGCTGAAGAAAGTTGTCTCTCGTCCAGGACTCGATGTCGGACAGGAAGCTGTCAGGACATCGGGGGTCATGGAGTTGAGGGTAGAGGAGGAAAGGTAGAGTTGGGTGTCATCCACATACATGTGGAAGTTAACCCCATGTCTGCGGATGATATCACCAAGGTGGAGCATATAGAGGGTTAAGAGGAGGGGACCGAGGACAGAGCCCTGAGGGACACCGCACTAGACAGTGCGGGGGGTGGAGGAAAAGCCGTTCATGGAAACAAAGTGAAGACAGTGGGAGAGGTACGACCTAAACCACTCAAGGACAGGGCCTTGAAGGTTGAGGTGGGAGGACAAGCGGTGGAGGAGGATAGCATGGTCATCCGTATCGAATGCTGCTGATCGGTCGAGGAGGACGAGGAGGCAGCGGATGGTCACACATGGTCAGGATGTCATTGGTGACCTTGACCAGGGCGGTTTCTGTGCTATGGGAAGCACGGAAACCCGACTGAAGGGGTTCCAATAATGAATGGGTGGAGAGGAAAGAGCGCAGCTGGGAGGTCACAACTCGTTCCAGGACCTTGGACAGGAAGGGGAGGTTGGAGATGGGCCGGTAGCTTGATAAGACAAACACCCCTTCTTCCTTCGTCATCCATATCCATATCCTCTCCAACTCTCTCTGCTCCTCAAACTCCATGGTCACTTCTCTCCCACAACCCCAAATCTTCTCTATACCACTCTGCCCATCATCAACAACAAAAACAAGATTGCATTGAAAGAGCACCTTTCACGTTGGGAGGACGGCGGGATGGGGGGAGCGAGGAGGGGGTAGAGTCGAGAGAGGAGCTGAAGGTACGTTTGAAGAGAAAGGTCTTGAGACT
This sequence comes from Callorhinchus milii, assembly GCF_018977255.1. Lineage (NCBI taxonomy): Eukaryota > Metazoa > Chordata > Chondrichthyes > Chimaeriformes > Callorhinchidae > Callorhinchus > Callorhinchus milii. The sequence goes on along the minus strand of NW_024704744.1, from coordinate 1,248,368 downwards.
GGCCTTGAAGGAGAAAGGGAGGAAGCGGCGAAGGAACTGGGGGATGGAGTTTCAGAGCCTCGGGGCTGAGAGGCTGAAGGCCCAGCCACCGATGGTAGGGCGGTTGGGGCGGGGGATGTGGAGCAGACTGGAGCCACAGGAACAGAAGGTACGGGCAGGTAAGTAGGGGGATAGTAGGTCGGAGAGGAAGGATGGAGCGAGGCCGTGAATGGCCTTGTAGGTGAGGATGAGGATCTTGAAATCGATCCTCTGGGGGATGGGGAGCCAGTGGAGGCGAGCGAGGGTGGGAGTGATGTGGTTCCGAAGCCTGGTGCGGGACAGTACACGAGCTGCAGAGTTCTGAATGACCTGCAGTGTGGAGGGAGGTGACCTGAAGCCGATGGGGAGAGAGTTCCCATAGTCCAGCCTTAAGGTGATAAAGGCGTGGATCAGAGTTTCAGCAGCGTGAGGGGTGAGGTAGTGCCGTAGTCTGGCGATGTTTTGGAGGTGATGAAAGGCGGTGCCAGTTGTGGCGCGAATATGAGGAATAAAGGACAACTCAGGGTCGAACAGAACACCGAGGTTCCTGATTGGCTTTGAGAGGTGGTGCCCCCCACCAGCAAACCTATCTGTATTTCCCTCCAAAGTGTCCACTCCCTCTCCAACAAAGCCATTACTATCCATGACCTCATCCTGGATGAGCACATTGATATTCTTGGGCTTACAGAAACCTGGCTCTCCCCTGGTGACCCCGTTCCCCTCATTGAAGCCTCTGCTCCTGGCTACACCTTTTACCACAATCCCCACCCCAACCAACTTGGTGACGGGGTGGTCCTCATCTCCCAAGCCACCATTGGCCTATCCCCCTATTCCGCTGGCTGTTTCTCCTCTTTTGAGAACCTCATCTATTACCATCCCTCCTCTCTCTCCCTCAAAATCCTCCTAATTTACCACCCCCGATATTCCCCCCCCTACCCCATCCCCAAACTTACTTGCTCCTTTCTCACCAATATCTCCTCTCTCCTCTCATCTCTGTCCCTCTGCACTGAACACCTGCTCATCAACCTCCATCTAAACTCCCCCTGCGCCACCTCCTCGGATTTCACTGCCCTACTCCCCTCCCTAAACCGCACCCTCCACATCAACTCACTGACCTACAACCGTGGCCACTCCCTTGACTTCGACTATTGGCATTCTGACCGACTGCCTGTCCGACATCAAGTACTAGACGAGGGATAACTTTCTCCAGCTGAAAGTCAGCAAGACCAAGGCTCTCCTGATTGGCTCGGCAAGCGCCTCCGTACCTCACGTGTTGGCAGCATCAGCCTCCACGGCTGCACACTCAACCTCACTGAGCCAGTCAGGAACCTGGGTGTCTTGTTTGACCCTGAACTGTCACTTTCTCTCTCACATCCGCGCCATGACCTGCACTGCCTACTGCCTCTTCCACAACATTGCCAGACTCCTCAGGCTGCCAAAACCCTCACCCACGCATTCCTCACATCAAGGCTCGACTATGGAAATTCCCTCCTCATCAGCCTTCCCAACCCTTCCCTTCGCAAGCTGCAGATCATCCAAAATTCTTCAGCTCGTGTACTCTCACGCACCAGGCTCCGTGACCCCATCACTCCCACCCTCACCCGACTCCACTGGCTCCCCATCCCCCAGAGGATCGAATTCAAGATCCTCGTCCTCACTTTCAAGGCCATCCATGGCTTTGCCCCCTCCTACCTCTCTGACCTGCTGACTCACTGCCAACCTGCCCACTCCCGCCATTCATTGGGCTTCGGCCTGGTCCTTGTCTCCCACCCTACCCGTCCTACCATCGGTGGCCGGGCTTTCAGCCTCTCTGCTCCCACAGTCTATTAGATTTGTTAGACAAGATTTGCCTTTACCAATCCATGTTGGCTGTCCCTAATTAACCCATATTCTTCTGAATGAAGATTTATTCTGTCCCGGATTATAGTCTCCAGGAGTTTCCCTACTACTGATGTTAGGCTGTACTGGCCTGGAGTTCCCAGGTTTGTGCTTCTGCCCCTTTCTGTACAGAGGAGTAACATTGGCCACTCTCCAGTCCTCGGGCACCACTCCTGTGCCCAATGAAGGTTGAAAAATTGTAGCCAAAGCCTCCGCTATTTGTACCCGTACCTCCCATAGTAACCTCGGCTGCATCCCCTCCGGACCGGGCCACTTATCAACCTTGTCAGTACTTCCTCTCTGTTTATACTTATCCTGTCCATTTCCTCTACCCTCTCCTCCGATACTGTGGCATTTGGTGCTTCCACTTCTTTTGTGAAGACAGATGCAAAGCACTCATTCAGCACATCAGCCATTGCCCTCTGCCTCCACAATAAGATTTCCCCATTGGTCCTTAATTGGACCCACCCTACCTTTGACTAACCTTTTTTCCTTGACATATTTGTAAAATATTTTAGGATTCCCTTTTATGTTACCCGCTAACCTTTTTTCGTATAACCCTTTTGCCCCTTTTATTTCCTTTTTCAAACCTCTTCTGCACTTCCTATATTCGATTTGGTTGTCTTCTGTATCTTGGGTTTGACATTTGTCATACACCTCCTTTTTCTGCTTCATTCTAGATACAATTACCTTCGTCATCCAGGGAGGTTTCGAAGCCCTACTTTTCCCTTTAGTGGGAATGCATTTATTCTGAACCCGAGCTATCTCATCCTTGAAGACTTCCCACTGCTCTTTAGTTGTTTTACCTGCCAATCTTTCTTTCCAGTCCACCTTGGCCAGGTCCCTTTTTAACTCACTGAAATTTGCCCTCTTCCAGTTGAACATCTTCCCCTTAGATGGTTCCTTGTCTGTTTCCATATGCACTCTGAATCTAATGATGTTGTGATCGCTATTGCCCAGATGCTCTCCCACTGAAACCTGCTCCACTTGCCCTACTTCATTCCCCAGAACTAGATCCAGCACTGCTTCCTTCCTCATTGGGCTGGAAACGTACTGATCAAGAAAGTTGTCCTGTATGCATTTTAGGAATCTTTCCCCCTCCTTGCCCTTTGCGCTGTTGTTTTGCCAGTCTGTGTTGGGATAATTAAAGTCCCTCATTATCACGACTCTATTGGCCTTCATCTGTCTGAGATCTGCTTCCAGATCTGCTCATCTATTTCCTTCCCACTGTTTAGTGGTCTATGGTATACCCCTACCAGTGTCACAGCTAATTTTTTGTTCCTTAACCCTAAGCAGATAGATTCCGTTTTGGGGCCCTCCATCACCTCGACCCTTTCCACAGCTATAACCATATTTTTGATTAACATTGCCACACTCCCTCCTTTTTTTCCTTCCCTATCTCTCCTGAATACATTATAGCCAGGAATATTCAGCTCCCATTCCTGTCCTTGCTTGAGCCAAGTCTCTGTTATTGCGACTACATCGTATTCCCCTATGACCGCTTGAGCTGCAGCTCACTGATCTTGTTTGCTAAACTCCGTGTATTTAGGCACATGCACTCCAAGACCAACTTCTGTTCTGGACTTCCGCCCCCTTTTTTTTTCTTCAACTTCTAGCCCTTCGTTTTTTGCATTACATTCCCCCCTCAAAACTAGTTTAAACCCTCCCCAACAGCATTAGATAGCCTGTCTGCAAGTACACTCAGCCCAGCCCTGTTTAGGTCAACCTATCCATATGGTACAGGTTCCACCTGCTCCAGAAATGGTCCCAATGACGCAGAAACCTGAAGCTCTCTTTTCTGGACCATTTCTCCAGCCAAGCATTCATATGCTTGATCCTGCCATTCTGCTACTTATTTGCCCGAGGCACAGGGAGTAATCCAGAGATCTTGGACCACCTTGGACATTCGATTCTTTAGTATCTTCCCCAGCTTTTGATATTGACCCTGTAGAGTCTCAGCCCTTTTTTTTTACCAATGCCAAGAATCCCAACGTGGACCACCACTTCTGGATGTTCTCCTTCCCCCTGAAGAATTTTGTCCACCCTTTCTGCGATGTCTAAGACTGTTGCACCAGGGAGGCAACATACCATCCTTGACTACCGTCTTCTGTTACAGAAACGTCGGTCTGTACCTCTCACTGTTGTATCCCTTATGACAATAGCATTGCTCCTGTTACCCATGTCCTCCTGTTCCACCAATCGGCTTTTACTGTCCTCCCTGGAGATATCCGCAATCTCAATGTTCAGTACAGAGTACCGGTTTGAAAGAGCTACACTATTCGAGGCATTCTGCCCAGCCCGTCCCCTCTTCCTACCATGCCGGACAGTCACCCAGTCATTTTCCATCTGAACCCTCAGTGTGTGGGGTGGGGTGACCACCTCTTGAGGTGTCTGGTCCATCAAATACTCACATCCGTTGTACAAGTTTGCTGCCCAAGGCTCCATCACCCCTCTCTCAGCGGTCCCCTTATCTGCAGGACTGATGAAACCATCCTGTCCCTGAGCATTAACCAGATGTAAGCATCTCCCGAGCCTCAGGGGAGTGATGCTTTCCTCCAACATACTGTCCAGGAACGTCTCACTGTCCCCGATGGAGTGCACCTCGGCTTCCAGCTCAGCTACTCTCAGGTGGAGCTTCCTGAGTTGCAGACACTCGCAGCAGATGAAGTTGCCGGGGCTCAGGGCCCTCCATTAACTCCCACATGTCACAGTCCTCGCATTTCACTGCCACATCATCTTCTCACACAGTGTTTTCTATATTTTTTAATTTTTTGTGTTTTTGTTTTATTTTGCTGTCAGAGTTGTAGTTTCTGACAGTTTGTCGATGTTTGTCCCTGGTTCTGCTGTTGAAAAATGACTTCACACCAACGTCACTTTTTCTTTTTTAATCGCTCTGACAATTCCAACAGTTTACCTCAGCCTCCGCCTCCGCCCTGTCCTGATTGCTCTCCCGAGTTGAAGGAAAGATTGTGCAAACTTGTTTGTTCATGTGTATGTATATTGGCCACTAACTCGCCTGAAGTCAGAACAGACTTGGGAAAGGCAGAAGACAAGAATGTACTTGACAAAAAGACCCTGCTATTTACTTTGTTTTTCATAGATTCATAGAATGTTACGGCACAGAAGGAGGCCATTCGGCCCATCGAGTGTGTGCGGCTCTTTGACAGAGCATCACTTTCACTAACCCCAATCACCAGCTTTCTCCCCATAACCCCACAAACCTGTCTTCCCCCGATACCTGTCCAGTTGCCTCTTAAAAGCTGTTATTGAATCGGACTTCACTGCCCTTTCGAGCGGATCATTCCAAATTCCAACAACTCACTGAGTGAAAACATTTCTTTTAACCTCCCTTCTGCTTCTTTTGGTAGATATCTTCAGACTGTGACCATGGGTCACAGACACACCGACCAGCGGAAACAGCTTTTCCTTATCTCGCCTGTCAAAACCTTTCTCTATCAGGTCCCCACGTAACCTTCTCTGCTCTAATGGAAGAAGTCCTAACTTCTCCAGCCTGTCCTCATAGCTAAGGTTCCCCATTCCTGGTATCATTCTCGTGAATCTCCTCTGCACCCTTTCCAGTGCCTTAATATCCTTCCTGACGTAAGGTGCCCAGAACTGGACGCAGTACTCCAGATGAGGCCTAACCAGTGTTTTGTACAGATTAACCATAACCCCTACTCTTATACTCTATGCCCTACTAATAAAGCTCAGTACACCAAATGCCCTTTTTACTGCCCTATCTACCTGCTCCACTACCTTTAATGATTCGCTTACTTGAACACCCAGATCTCTCTGTACGTTCACCCCCCTTAAGATTGCGCTCCCAAGTCTATATTGCCTCCTATCATTTTTACTCCCTAAGTGAATCACCTCACACTTATCCACATTGAAATCCATCTGCCACATGTCAGCCCATTCCACCATTCTGTGTGTGTCTGCCTGCAGTTGGTTACAGTCCTCCTCACTATTTCCTACCCGACCTAACTTGGTATCACCTGCAAACTTGGAAATAGTGCTCTCTATGCCCAAGTCCAGATCATTAATATATATTAGAAAGAGCAGTGGTCCCAATACCGATCCCTGGGGGACACCGCTGCACACCTCCTTCCATTGCGAGAAACACCCATTAACCACCACCCTCTGCATTCTGTCACTCAGTCAGTTCTTAATCCAAACGGCCACTGTCCCCTTAATACTGTGGGCCTCTAATTTTTGTATTAATCTCTTATGCGGTACTGTGTCAAAAGCCTTTTTGAAATCCATGTAAATAACGTCCACCCCGTTTCCCTCATCAACCCTCGCAGTCACCTATTCAAAAAATTCTATTAGATTTTCAAGATTTACCTTTAACAAATCCATGTTGGGGGTCTCTAATTACCTCGTGTTCCTCTAAGTAGAGATTTATTCTGTCCCGGATTGTGGTCTCCAGTTGCTTTCCTATTACCGAAGTCAGACTGACTGGCCTGTAATTTCCGGGCTTGTCTTTCTGCCCCTTTTTGTAGAGTGGGGTAACATTAGCCACTCTCCAGTCTCTTGGCACGACTCCTGTATCCAATGAAGATTGAAATATAATGGCCAAAGCCTCCGCTATTTGAACCCGTATCTCCCACAGTAACCTTGGGTGAAACCCATCTGGTCCTGGTGACGTATCAATTTTGAGCCCAGTCAATCTTTTCAGAATTTGTATTCTGCTCTCTAGATTGGTAATGATATCCTTCTGTATCATTAATATGAGCACATCAAACAATTATCTCAGTGTCGCTGTGAGCTTGATTAACTTGTCCAAACGTCCACTGATGATTCACATCAGCAAAAATTATTACATTAGAAGGTGTGAATTGACGATTGTTCCATATTTGGTCTGTATCGCAGTCTCTAGTTACAGTTCAATCTAGAATCAGTCTATCAGCACACTTAACTCACTCGGGTGCAAAGAATATAAATTGAGGTACCTTTACATTCTCTCTGCAGACCTGAAGCTCAGACACCCTCTTCACTCACAGACTCGCAAGTCAAGAAGCGCTAACAAGATGAACAAACTTGTTGTCTATGAACATCCCGATTTTAAAGGGCTTTCCCGAGAGTTCACTGAAGATGTCCCTGATCTGGTCGCACTGAGCTTTGACAATATCATCTCAAGCTTGGAGGTGTTTGGCCAACCCTGGATCTTGTATGAACATCAGTTCTATTGTGGAAATATCCGAGTGTATGAAGAAGGTCGCTATAAATTTACCGAAGGGTTCGGTGATACGATCTCATCAATGAAACTGATCCAAGATGACCTGAGCAATCCTCGCATAACTCTGTATGAACATCCCAATTATCAAGGCATATCCAGAACCTTCACCCAAGAAACCAACCTTGTTTTTGGCGACATGAATGACAAAGCTTCCTCCCACGTTGTCCAGGGTGGGGCTTGGGTTCTCTATCAACACCCCAACTGCGAGGGGTACAGGTTTGTGGCAAGAAATGGTGAAAGTGTCCCTGATTATGGTTTCATGTATTTCCATGATCGTGTATCCCACATCCGCCCTCTGAAGTCCGGGAAGCCTACGATTAAAAAGGTGACTGTCCTTTGGGATGAAGCGAAGACAGAATCAAAGCAGCAAACAATTGATGAAATTATCAGTGAAAATCAAACCCCCTACGAGCAAGCTTTCACAGCCGCCCAGTCCATTACTAAGGAAGTGAACATTTCCCAGTCTTTAACCTTCAGTCAATCCAGTCAAATCACCCTTGGCAGCACCTTCAACATGTCAGCTTCAGTGGATATGTTTGGTATCCAAGCTGGCATGAGCCTTGAGCTGAAAACGGAGCTTCAGTTAGGATTCCAAGTGGAAAAGGGCAAAACAGAATCTAAGACTACAACCATCAAACGTGAGTTCACTCTCCCTGCCAAGGTCCCTGCCAAGACAAGGCTGAAGATTGGTGTGGTTCAGGAGCAAGTTACCTACGATCTTCCTGTAGAGATGGAGGTGTGGATAGGATCGGAGATGAAACGAGAGATGGCAAATCTGCACTGCAATGATGGGAGTAAAGTTACTCTCATCTATAGCTCAGAGCAGCTGTAGTGCGATGTGCTTGTTGACCCTTTGTGCGCTTGCAATATTCTGGGTTAATTTGTCAAGTATAGCTTTACCGGTGTTTCTGTTGTTGATAGTTAATTAACACTTTGCATGTGATTCAGTCACATATAGATTAAACTGAAGGAAAAGGAAGAGCGAGCGAAAGAGAGAGAGAGAGAGAAAGAGAGAGAGAGAAAGATTGAAAGAATATCAAAAATAAGAAAGGATGAAAAACAGAATGGAATAAAAATAGAAAGTAAGAGACAGTGAGAAAGAAAGAGAAGGAAGGAGAGAAAGAGAAGACATTGAGTTACACATTATATTACTATCGCTGCTTGCTCCTCTAATGAAGCGTATATCTTAATCTAAATTCCCTTCTTCCCATAATCACTAACACACTTCCTCCGCACTTGATTCCATTTATAGCACTCGCACAACCACCCCTGACAAACAGAAGAGAAGGAAAGAAAAAGAGAGACAGAGAAAGTAAACGTAAAAGGGAGAGAGACCAGAAAGTATAAATGAAAAAGTGGGATAGGAAAAAGGAAGGCATTTAAATATTTAATGCTTATTTCTAAAGCTTGTTAATGACAATTTATTGAATAAAAGGTGTTTGCTTTTGCATTACATTTAATTTGTGTTTCCATTTTATTCCCACACCTGTTTTACACTTCATGATCACACAGATATGGTAATAATGTCCATCCAACAACGTGATAAGGTGCTATATCAAATGCGAGGACTATTATTATTATTTGCAGATTAGACAGGGGGTCGATGGCTCAGAGATTTGGCACCAATGTAAGGAGTCACAGCACGATATCAGGCTCTGCTGTCTGATCGCACCGCAGATAATAGATGGAAATACAAGAGTTTTTATTACTTCTTATGCCTCACCCCCTCCTTAGCCTCCTTCAAGTCCCGCCTCAAGACCTTCCTCTTTGACCATGCCATCGGTCACCCCCCTTCCCCTCCCCTCCGCCCTCGCATGTCACATGAACTTTCTTCTGGGGGGCGGGAGGAGGGGGTTGGGGTAAGCAGGTAAAACCTCTGAGTCAGTCTCTTCCTGAGCCAGGTGGGTCCACAGTATTCCAGGGCACTGCTGATGACGGTACAGCCCGGCCCGGCTCATCAGCAGGACTTGGAAGGAGAGACCAGTCACTGGGGGCAGGGAATCCTCCCTCTCAGCTCCTGTTAACCCTGCAAACTGAAGTCCTAATGGGTAGGGTGGTCCGAGCTGGACAGGCAGCGGAGAGCTTGCCAGAGCTTCCCAGACAGTGCTATCAAGCTGATGGCAAGCTCATTCAATGTCAGCAGTTTCCCAAACACACTCTGGGGTCCCCAAGCCTTGGCTCTTGGCAGCCTGTGTCTAATCCTCTCCAGAAGTAAAGCAGAGTGAGTTCTCCCAGAGAGAGTGCTCGTTCCATTCAATTGAATGCAACAATTATTATCAATTGATATAAAATTAATCTAATGCAGGCAGTTTGTAGGACTTTGCAAAAATTGGTTCGCCCACAAATTGCACACAGTTACACCAGTTAATAGAATATCCTGCAGAGTGCTTTGAGAGGTCTCAACAGCTTAAAACAGGTGCTATAACAGGTGGAGTCCTACAGTTCAGCTGTTGGAGCACTCGACTCCCAAGTGAGAGTCCTGGGTTCGATGCCCAGCAGGGTGAAATGTTGGGCAAGTTTCCTTTACGCCACATGCCTCTGTTTATGTAGCAGTAAATAGGAACATGGTTGTTGGTCGATGGACGGATGGATCACTTTTCCGGGGTACTAATCCCTTCAAAATTACATTGGTCACTCAGTCCACGACTGTTTGTGGGACGCTGCTGTGCGCAATTGGTTACCCCGTTTTGCCCACAAAATATACAGTAAATTCACTTGACAGTATATTCTGAGAAACTTTTTGAGACGTCTCAAAGACATAATAAGGCGCTATATCAAATGCAATGATCATTAGATAACAATTTTTAATCATTTAATTGAAATTAGTTCAATTCCAGGCAGGTTAGGGCGAAACCTTGGGCAAGTTTCCTTACTCCACACAGAGCCTAATAATAATCCCTCCAAAACCCAAAACAATAATAAATTGATCATTTTCAATCTACGACTGTTAGTGGGACATTGCTGTGCGCAATTGGCTGCCGCGTTCGCCCACAAATATACAGTCAATTCACTTTACAGTGTGTTCTGTGAAGCGCTTTGGGACGTCCTCCCGACGTGAAAAGTGCTGTATCAAATGCAACGATTATTATTATTATAAACTACAATGAGCAGTGCCTCCATCTCCTGATGACAAGTGGAACTGCAGCATAATAGGAAAGCAAACATCACATGAACTGTCGGAATTACAATAATAATCCATAATAATAATCTTTGCAGTTGAAATAGCGCATTTCATGTCTTCTGGACATCTCAAAGCGCTTCACGGAATATACTGTAAAGTGAATTGACTGTATATTTGTGGGTGAATACCCAGAATTATACTCTCATTACAGTCCGGACATTTTTTTTCGCTCAAGCCCCTATGTCGGGCCTTTGAATTCACAGTGTAGAATGCATTGTCAGAGATGCCGTCCTTTGGAAACGATGTTAAACTGAGGTCCCATCTCTCTGTTCAGGTATATGTTAAAGATCCCACGGCACGATTTAAAAAGAGAAGAGAGTTTCTCCTGGTGTCATGGCCAACAATCCTCCAGAAAAAATTGGTCATTCGCTTCACATCTGTTTGTGGGATGTTGCTGCAAGCAAATCATCAGCCATGTTGGCCTATAAATGCACAGTCACTACATTTCACAGTAAAGTTTGTGACGTGCTTTGTGAAGTCTTGATGACATGATAAAGTACTTCATCAAATGCACACGAGCAGCTGGAAAGGCTGTGTAACAGTGATTTTAATGCCATTGTAGCTGGTTAGACTCCATCAGTTACCCCAATGCACACCCTGGGGTACCAATGACTAGGCTTTTGCTGACCTGTGTCTAATACTCTCTGGAGTTATTGAAGCAGCGGATGTCCCTCCAGGGAGAGAGTCCAACAACAACAACAACAACAAGATTCCATTTATAAAGCGCCTTTCACGTCAGGAGGACGTCCCAAGGCGCTGCACAGTTGGGTCATGACCCGAGCAGGGGGGAAATGGTCAGGGTGAGGGGAGGGAAGGGAGGGAGCGAGGAGGGGGGAAATGGTCAGGGTGAGGGGAGGGAAGGGAGGGAGCGAGGAGGGGGAAGAGAGTCGAGAGGGGAGCTGAAGGCTCGGTCAAAGAGAAAGGTTTTGAGACCGGCCTTGAAGGAGGAAAGGGAGGAAGCAAGGCGAAGGCACTGGGGGATGGAGTTCCAGAGCCTGGGGGCTGAGAGGCTGAAGGCCCGACCACCGATGGTAGGGCGGTTGGGGCGGGGGACGTGGAGCAGACCGGAGCCAGAGGAACGGAGGGTACGGGCAGGTAGGTAGGGGGATAGTAGGTCGGAGAGGTAGGAGGGAGCAAGGCCGTGAATGGCCTTGTAGGTGAGGATGAGGATCTTGAAATCAATCCTCTGGGGGATGGGGAGCCAGTGGAGGCGAGCGAGGGTGGGAGTGATGTGGTCCGAAGCCTGGTGCGGGACAGTACACGAGCTGCAGAGTTCTGAATGACCTGCAGCTTGTGGAGGGAGGTGGCGGGAAGGCCGGCGAGGAGAGAGTTCCCATAGTCCAGCCTTGAGGTGACAAAGGCGTGAACCAGGGTTTCAGCAGCGTGAGGGGTGAGGTAGTGCCGTAGTCTGGCGATGTTCCGGAGGTGATGGAAGGCGGTGCCAGTTGTGGTGCGGATGTGAGGGAGAAAGGACAGCTCAGGGTCGAACAAAACGCCGAGGTTCCTGACTGGCTTTGAGAGGTGGAGAGTGCAGCCTTGGATGCTGATGGTGTCAGCGCCTGAGGTGCGGAGGCGCTGACGTGAGCCAATCAGGAGGGCCTCGGTTTTTCGCACGTTGAGCTGAAGAAAGTTGTCTCTCGTCCAGGACTCGATGTCGGACAGGCAGCTGTCAGGACATCGGTGGTCGTGGAGTTGAGAGTAGAGGAGGAAAGGTAGAGTTGGGTGTCATCCGCATACATGTGGAAGTTAACTCCATGTCTGCGGATGATGTCACCAAGGGGGAGCATGTAGAGGGTGAAGAGGAGGGGACCGAGGACAGAGCCCTGAGGGACACCACATGAGACAGTACGGGGGGTGGAGGAGAAGCCATTCGTCGAGACGAAATGAAGACGGTGAGAAAGGTACGACCTAAACCATTCAAGGACAGTGCCTTGAAGGTTGAGGTGGGAGGACAAGCGGTGGAGTAGGATAGCGTGGTCGACCGTATCGAATGCTGCCGATAGGTCGAGGAGGACGAGGAGACAGAGGGAGCCCTGGTCACAGATGGTCAGGATATCATTGGTGACCTTGACCAGGGCAGTTTCTGTGCTATGGGCAGCACGGAAACCTGACTGAAGGGGTTCGAAAAGAGAATGGGTGGAAAGGAAAGAGCGCAGTTGGGAGGCGACAACTCTTTCCAAGACCTTGGAGAGAAAGGGGAGGTTGGAGATGGGCCGGTAGCTTGATAGCTGCGACGCATCAAGGGAGGGTTTTTTCAGGGTGGGCGTGATGATGGCAGTTTTTAATGGAATGGGGACAGAGCCAGAGGAGAGGGACAGGTTGATGATGGTCCACATTCCATTCTAAAGGAATTCCCATGGAATCGGTAGGTTGAACGCACAGAATTCTCAGTTTGGTTTGGAGACCACTTCTCTGCTTATCCCCTCTGTTTGGCGAACTCAGGCATATTGTACATCCCCTGCCCAACCTGTCCATAGGAACATAGGAACAGGAGTAGGTTATTCAGCCCTTCAAGCCTGTTCTGCCATTTAATTAGATCATGGCTGATCTGTATATATATATATCTATATATATTTGATCTCTCTCTATATATATAGATCAAAGGCAAGGATTATTATTATTATTATTATAACAGATCCCGGGGCAGAGCCAGGGGGAGGGGGAGGAGCCAGGGGAAGGGGGTGAAGGGGGGGAAGGTGACCAAAGGCGCGATCAAAAAGAAAGGTCTTCCACAGAGACCTGAAAATAGGAAGGGAGGGAGCGAGACGGAGGGAGTGAGGAAGGCAGTTCCAGAGCCTCGGGGCATAGTGGCAGTTTTTATTTCTTTAATTCATTCTACTTAATTCATCTTTTCACGACATGAACAATACTAATGATTCTTATACTATAATCCCTGTTGTGGGACCTTGTTTGTTTAATATTTTTATAAATGATCTGGAACTGGGAATCACAGGCACAGAATGCACCAAGCAGATGAAGGTAGTAGATAGCAAAGCTGAACAAGATAGGTTTCAGGAGGAGTTGGACATACTTGGGAATTGGGCAGGTCGGTGGCAGATGACATTCAATGTGGAGAAATGTACTTCGCATGAGTACAGAAAATCCTGAAAGGGACTATTATTTGAACGGAAGGAAAATAATATGAATGGAAAATGAAAAGGACCTGGGGGTCCTGATTGACAATAAATTGAAGCTCTCCTAACAATACGCTTTGGCAGTGAGTAAAGCAAACCAGATGTTGGGATGTATCAAAAGATCAAAGCAGCCGAAATAGTGGGGTAATCCTGCCACCGTATAAATCATTGGTGAGACCATACGTGGAGTAATGTGTACAGTTCAGGTCACCACAGGACAAAAAGGATATTGTGAAATCAAGAAGATACAGAGGAGAGCAACCAAAATGATTGAGGGAATGGAAGGACTGGACTATGAAGAGCGAGTAAGTAAATTGGGCATTTTCACGCCGGAAAAGAGAAGACTGAGAGGTGACATGATTGCTGTCTTTCAGATTACAAAGGGACGAGGCAATGTAGATCATGTCAGTCTGTTTCAACATGGGGCAGGAGAGAGGTTGGAGAGCTTTTTCTCAGCGTGAAAAAAATGTTGTAGAGCTTGGAGAATCGGAGAGGGATACAAGAGAGGGGGAAGGAAATTGTCAGTGATGGACTTGTCTGTGATGGACAGACCAGAGATGTCAAGGCCATGGGTTTGATGAGGTTGAGAAGGTGGCCACGGTCATGGGTGGGGAAGTATTTGTGGAGGGTGAGGTTTAGACATCAAGTCCTGCATGAGAGCTAACTTTCCACAGCTGAATGTCAGCAAGACTGAGGCTCAACTATGGAAACTCCCTCCTTGTCGGCCTCCCCAACTCTTCCCTCCACAAGCTGCAGATCATCCAGAAGTCTGCATTTCGTGTCCCTACCTACGGCAGCCGAGCTTTCAGGCCCTCTGCCCCACCCTCTGGAACTCCATCCCACAATCCCTTCGTCTTGCTCTCTCCCTTATCTCCTTCAAGGCATGACTCAAGAACCTCCTTTTCGACCGTGCCTTCAGCCACCCTCCTACCCTCTCTGCCCTCGCTCACCCCAACCCTGACCCCCACCAAGCTTGGGTCCTGATCCCCGATTGTTCAGCACTTTCGAATGTCTTTCCGACGTGAAAGGCGCTTTATAAATGTAATTTTGAATACAAGGATATTATACATTGTAAGAAACTCCCAGTCAAGGCCAGAGAACTGGAAATTGTTGAAGTCTCACTTGAACACTGTGTTTGGGGCCCTGGACAGTGGTATGGGAGGAGGTGAAAGGGCAGGTATTGCATCTCCTGCACTGAAATGGGAAGGTGCCGGGGGGAGCAGTGGAACTGTTGGTGGTGATGGAGGAATGAAATGAACCAGTGAGTCACAGCGAAAAAGATCCCTTCGGAATGCTGAGAGGGGAGGGAAGGGGAGGAAAGATACTTTTAGAGGTTGGGTCACGCTGGAGGTGCCGGAAATGGTGGAGAATTTGGTGGTGTGGAAAGTGAGGACCAGGGGTAGCCTATCATGGTTCTGGGATAGGGTATCTCCTCCCACCCCACCTCCTGTAAAGACTCCATTGCCTCTTCTCAGTTCTTCCACTGCATCTTCTCTGACGATGCCACCTTCCACGCCAGAGCAGCTGAAATGTCTTCCTTTTTCCTCAACCGAGGATTCCCATCCACTGTGGTGGACAGGACCCTTAACCGTGTCCGCCCTATTTTCCGCACCACTGCCTCCACCCCTTCTCCCTCTTCCCAGACCTGTTGAGTGTTCTCAGCAGCTTCTGTTTTTGTTCTCAGATTTCCAGCATCTGCAGTATTTGATGTTTTGTCTTCACTTTACAGTATATTCTGAGAAGCACTTTGAGACGTCTAGAAGACATGAAAAGCGCTACATCAAATACAAGGATTATCATTTATTGTTATATTATTATTACAGAATTCCATAGGCCCTCAGAATATAAGAGGTTAAACTTCAACAGTACGTTACGTAACGTCGCCCGACTCTGCCACTACCTCACCCCTGAGGCCACTGAAACTCTTGTTCATGCCTTCATCACCTCCAGGCTCGACTATGCAAACGCCTTCCCAACCCCTCCCTCCACACCTGCAGATAATACAGAACTCTGCAGCCCGTGTCCTCTGCCGACCAAACTCCGGGACCCCATCTCCCCCATTCTCACCCCACTCCATTGGCTCACTATCCTTCAGAGGATCCAGTTCAAGATCCTGCTCCTCACATACAAAGCCCTCCATGGCCTCGCCCCACTCTACCTCTGCGACCTCCTAACCCCCTACCAACACGCCCGTTCCCTCCGCTCAGCTGGCTTGGGCTGCTCCACGTCCCCCGCCCCACCCGCCCCACCATTAGGGGTTTGCAGAGGGAGGGTGGAGCGAGGTCATGGAGGCTTTTGTATGTGAGGAGCAGGATGTTGAACTGGATCCTCTGAAGGACAGGGAGCCAATATACTGTCCAATCATATTCCTGAATTAATCCATCCAGTCATCTTTCCTTACTCAGGGACACCGCATAGATTATCAAGGATAAATCTCAGGAATTTGGGAATTCCTCTGATACAAACTGAATAGTTCAGTTCGAATGTTAATTGTACTTCCTTGATATCTTCATGTCATAAAATCCTTTCACAATCTTGTCCAAGCAAACTGCAAGGCACCAAGAGTTCAATTAATCAGACAATGTCCCATCCAAGAGATATCACACTTCGCTGTTAGGCCCTAATTTTCCAACTAAGAAAAGGAACAACATCCATCCATTCATATCAAAAATGTCACAGAACCCAAACACACGAACCTCAACTGCCGGGTCTGGTCCAAGTTATAAAACACATCCCTTAAGATCAATCAAGATATTGATCCCAGTCCTCACACACACACTGGGTATCCAACAATGATTTTAACCATATTCTTACAAAATGTTCAGTCTGCTTCTTAATGAACTTTAATTCCCCGCGTGGGGTTTGAACCCACAACCTTCTGACTCAGAGGTGAGAGTGGCACCACTCACGTCATCCAGACGTATCAAAGGGCTTCACAAAATACACTGTAAAGTGAATGGATTGTGTATTTTGTGGGCAAAACAAGGCGGCTAATTGTTCACAGCAGCGTCCCACAAACAGTCGTGGACTGAGTGACCAAATTATTCTTTTTTAAAATTATTTTTTGAAGGGATTATTGCCCCTGGAAAAGCGATCGGCCAGTTGACTAATAACTGGGTTCTTACCTACTGCTTAGTAAGTGAGTAGAGTAAGGAAAAATGAAAGGTGATGTGTAAATCAAGTAATAACCTTCTCAGCATTCTCACATCAGGAGTACATCTCAAAACCTTTCACAGGATTCACTGTAAAGTGTGGGCTAATGCAGGAGCCAATTTGGGATGTCCTCACAAAGAGCTGGGAAATGAGTGAGTGATTTTATCTGTCGGCCAGGACAGACTCTCTTCTCTTCCAGACAGCAGTATGGGAGATCTTAAATGACTGCCCTGAACAGGGAACAACAAATTACATTTATGCAGCACCTTTCAACAACAACAACAACAACAAGATTCCATTTATTGAGCGCCTTTCACATCGGGAGCACATCCCAAGGCACTGGACTCTGAAGGGTTTGCACCAGAGCCGGGGGTTGGAGTCCAGAGGGGTGGAGGGCAGGGAGGGTGGGGGCGGGAGGATCCTCCAAGGCAACGGTCAAAGAGGAAGGTCTTGAGATGGACCTTGAATGAGGTAAAGGAGGGGGTGAGGTGGGCACTCCGGGATGGAGTTCTAGAGGGTGGGGGCAGAGAGGCTAAAGGCAGAACCACGGGCAACATAGAGCAGGAGGGAGCAGACAGTGTGTACAGTTAGTAGGTCAAACCTACAGCTTTTTGACTCAGAGGGGAAAGTATGGCTGACACAGTGACTGAGCCAGACTGACACACAGCGACTGAGCCAGACTGACACACAGTGACTGAGCCAGACTGACACACAGTGACTGAGCCAGACTGACACACAGTGACTGAGCCAGACTGACACACAGTGACTGAGCCAGACTGACACACAGTGACTGAGCCAGACTGACACACAGTGACTGAGCCAGACTGACACACAGTGACTGAGCCAGTGACTGAGCCAGACTGACAGCACCAGTGACTGAGCCAGACTGACACACAGTGACTGAGCCAGACTGACACACAGTGACTGAGCCAGACTGACACACAGTGACTGAGCCAGACTGACACACAGTGACTGAGCCAGACTGACACACAGTGACTGAGCCAGACTGACACACAGTGACTGAGCCAGACTGACACACAGTGACTGAGCCAGACTGACACACAATGACTGAGCCAGACTGACACACAGTGACTGAGCCAGACTGACACACAGTGACTGAGCCAGACTGACACACAGTGACTGAGCCAGACTGACGCACAGTGACTGAGACCACAGAGGATGTCAGGCTGTGTTTACAGCTCAGATGGTGGGATGTGAGATGGATGGTTGGAGTTTGGGATGTGCGAGTGTGGGCGATTTGCAAGGCTGAGCACATTCAGCCACACACCCTGTTCTGTGCAAATACCCAGATATTGAGATTGTGTGTTGGACACACACTCAGGGAGAGCAGAGCGGGAACATCCAGACTTGACCACATTAACTCCTTGCTCACCAGACTTCCCAACTCTTCCCTCCACAAGAAGGAGATTATTCAGAACTCTGCAGCTCGTGTCCTTGTCCTCACCTTTAAATCCCTCCACGGTTTGGCTACACCCTAACTCTGTGACCTGCCAAACCTCCTCCAACCCACCCGCTCCCTCTGATCGTCCGGCACTGGCCTGCTCCGCCATCAGGGTCAGCTCTTCAGCCTCTCCGCCCCCATCCTCTGGAACGCCAACCTGGAGCTCCTTCACCTCACCCCTTCCTTTACCTCCTTCAAGGCTCCTCTCCAGACCTTCCACTTTGATGGTACCTTTGGTCATTAACCTCCCTAAACCCCCCTTTACTCCCCACTTGATAACAACAAATTGCACTTGTATAGCACAATCCATGCAGAGTAGGATCTCAGAGCTTACCATGGCAAAGCCTGACTCCAAGGAGTGGAGGGGTGGTGGGGGTGAAGAGGTGACCATAAGCACAGTCCAAAAGGAATGGATTAATGTAGAGTGTTCCACAATTCCAGGGAACACTGGTTGAAAGTGTAACCTATAATGGTGGAGAAGAGGGTGCGAGGGAAGAGCAGGAGCTGGTGCCAGTCGAGCGGAGGTGTTGGGTGGTGGATTGGGGAGTGAGGAGGTCGAACAGGTAGGGAGGTGCCCGGGAGTGAAGGCATTTGAACACAAGCGTGAGGATCTTGACATTTATCCAGTCGGTGTAGGATGAGAGGGGACAAGGCGGAGGGAGTGAGTAAGGGAGTTCCAGAGCCTTTGGTGTAGTGGCTGACGATGGTGCAGCAGAGAATTCAGGGGACAAGGAGGAGGACAGACCCAGTGGAGCAAAGGAAACAGGCACTGTTGTGAGGAGAGAAGAGGTCCGAGAGGTCGGGGGGAGCAGAGGAGTGGAGGGATTTCAAGACAAGAATGAGGATCTTGAGGTCGATCCTCTCTGGGATAAGCAGCCAGTGCTGTCTGGCCAGGACTGGGGTAATCAGGGAGTGGAGGTTGGTTTGGGCAGTAGAGTTTTTTATGACCTGGATTTTGTGGATGGTAGTGGAGGGGAGACCGGCGAGGAGGGCATTTGAAAAATCCAGCCGAGAGGTGACAAAGGCATGGACCAGGGTTTCAGCAGCTTTTGGAGAGAGGTATTGGCCGAGACAGGCGATGCGTCAGAGGTGGAAGAAAGTGCTGCTGGTGAGGGACCAGATGTGGGGGATGAAGGATAATTGGGGATCGAACCTGATGCCTAGATTGCGTACGGGTTCGGAGAGTTTTAGGAGGAGGTCGCGTAGGTGGAGGAGGTGACAACCATATGATTTTAGACATTGACGAGAGCCAAAGAGTATGGCTTCCATCTTGTCAACATTTAGCTGAAGGAAATTCGTGCTCATCCAACTCCTGAGATCTGACAGGCAGCTGACAGAACATCAGGGGACTGGGGGGCGCAAAGTGAAGTGGAAAAAAAAAGTTGGGTGTCGTCCGCGTACATGTGGAAATGTACCCCATGTCTGCAGATGACATCGCCAAGAGGGAGCATATAGATTAGAAAGAGGAGGGGCCAAGGATGGATCCTTGTGGTACCCGCAGGTAACCAGGTGAGAGCGGGAGGAGAAGCCGTTTGTGCAGATGTATTGCTGGCGGTTCGTGAGGTAGGACTCGAACCCGGCGAGTGCGGTCCCACTGAGATGGATGACGGAGGAAAGGCGGTGGAGGAGGATGGCATGATCGACTGTGTCGAAAACAGCGGAGAGGTCCAGTAGGACAAGGAGGCAGAGGGAACCCTGGTCATGGAGTCGATACTGGAGGAGGCAAAGTAGATTTGTGTGTCATCTGAACATAGGTGGAAATTTACCTCATGTCTGTGGGTGACATCGCCAAGTGGGAGTATGTAGATGAGGAAAACAAAAGGGACAAAGGTGAAGCCCTGGGGTATCCCACATGTGACTGGGTGAAGACAGTAGGAGAAACCATTTGGCGAGATGAAGTGGAGGCAGTGGAGGAGGATGGCGTGGTCAACTGTGTCGAACACGGCAGAGATCTAGGAGGATGAGAAGGCAGAGGAAGCCCTGGTCACAGATCGAGAGGATGTCGTTTGTGACTTTGACAAGTGCTGTTTCTGTGCCTTATGCAGTCAGGGCGCAAACTAGACTGCAGGGGCTCGAGGAGGGAGTGGAGGGAGAGGTGTGACCGAAGTTGACCTGCAACAATATTTTCCAGGACTTTGGCAGAAGGGCAGGTTGGAAATGGGACGGTAGTGTGAGAGGTTAGAGGCATGGAGGGTGTTTTTGGGGGGAGGGGTGTGATTCAGCAGTTTTCAGGGGGATTGGAACAGAGCCTGAGGAGAGAGATTGGTTGACCATGTCGGCCAACAAGGGGAGAGGAGGGGTAGTCGTGTGACCAAAAGCTGGGTGGGTGATTGTGGTTGAGAGGAAGGGTGGAGGAATGGGGTCAAAGGAGTGTAAGGAGGGGGGAGTGGCAGGAGCCATGGCAGTGCGCGAAGGCGGTGTGGATGGTTTGGGTGGGATGGATGGGGACATGGGGGTTGGGGGAGGTCGATGCAGCCAAGTGGATGTTTTCAATCTTTGAGGCGAAGAAGCCTTCACACTTGGCGTTTGATGTAACGATAGAGGGGGCTTGAGGGGCTGCACGGTGGAGGTGATGGACAGTGGAAAGCAGTGGTCTTTTGGGTTGTTTTGGGCCTCCAGGGTGATATTGGAGTAAAAGTCAGTTTGGGCCTGTGACAGGGGGAGGTGGTAGGTACGGAGAAGCTTGAGCAACAGTTGGCGGTGAATCATGAGGCTGCATTTCTGCAATGTGTGCTTGAATATCCCGGTTTGTGCTGTGAGTGAGTGGAGACGACTGTTGTCCCAGGGGCAGAGGGTGGGTTTGCAAACAGCCCCGGATTTCAGGTGAAGGAGGGAATTAAAGTTGTGGAGAGTCTGTCATTCAGCAGTTGGATGGCTGCATCAGCATCGCTGCAGGCGGATGACCAAAGGGAGAGGAGGTCCGAGGAAGAGAGGGCATTTGTGAGGGAATGCCAACCCGAGCTCGGGAGCAAACCTTTGACTGACCAGTGTCTTGGGACATCCTCCCAACATTAAAGGAGCGATAGTGACACACAGTGACTGAGCCAGACTGAAACACAGTGACTGAGCCAGACTGACACACAGTGACTGAGCCAGACTGACACACAGTGACTGAGCCAGACTGACACACAGTGACTGAGCCAGACTGACACACAGTGACTGAGCCAGGCTGACACACAGTGACTGAGCCAGACTGACACACAGTGACTGAGCCAGACTGACACACAGTGACTGAGCCACACTGACACACAGTGACTGAGCCAGACTGACACACAGTGACTGAGCCACACTGACACACAGTGACTGAGCCACACTGACACACAGTGACTGAGCCAGACTGACGCACAGTGACTGAGCCAGGCTAACACACAGTGACTGAGCCAGACTGACACACAGTGACTGAGCCAGACTGATGCACAGTGACTGAGCCAGACTGATGCACAGTGACTGAGCCAGACTGACACACAGTGACTGAGCCAGACTGACACACAGTGACTGAGCCACACTGACACACAGTGACTGAGCCAGACTGACGCACAGTGACTGAGACCACAGAGGATGTCAGGCTGTGTTTACAGCTCAGATGGTGGGATGTGAGATGGATGGTTGGAGTTTGGGATGTGCGAGTGTGGGCGATTTGCAAGGCTGAGCACATTCAGCCACACACCCTGTTCTGTGCAAATACCCAGATATTGAGATTGTGTGTTGGACACACACTCAGGGAGAGCAGAGCGGGAACATCCAGACTTGACCACATTAACTCCTTGCTCACCAGACTTCCCAACTCTTCCCTCCACAAGACGGAGATTATTCAGAACTCTGCAGCTCGTGTCCTTGTCCTCACCTTTAACTCACCTAGGAGTCCTGTAGCTCAGTGGTTAGAGCACTCGCTTTGCAAGTGAGAGACCTGAGTTCAATTCCAGGCAGAGGGCGAAACCTTGGGCAAGTTTCCTTACTCCACACAGAGCCTAATAATAATCCCTCCAAAACCAAAAACAATAATAAATTGGTCATTTTCGATCTACGACTGTTTGTGGGACATTGCTGTGCGCAATTGGCTGCCGCGTTCGCCCACAAATATACAGTCAATTCACTTTGCAGTGTGTTCTGTGAAGCGCTTTGGGACGTCCTCCCGACGTGAAAAGCGCTATATCAAATGCAAGGATTATTATTATTATTATTAAATCCCTCCACGGTTTGGCTACACCCTAACTCTGTGACCTGCTAAACCTCCTCCAACCCACCCGCTCCCTCTGATCGGCCGGCACTGGACTGCTCCACCATCAATGGTCAGGTCTTCAGCCTCTCAGCCCCCATCCTCTGGAACTCCATCCCGGAGCCCCTTCACCTCATCTATTCCATTACCTCCTTCAAAGCTTATCTTAATACCTTTCTCTTTGACCGTGCCTTTGGCCATCTTTCATCCCAACATCACTCGTTCCCCTGACAACAACAACTTTCACTTATATAGTGCTACACATAGGGCAGGTCTCAGAGCGCTTAGCAATGTTGTGGGGCTAAGTGACTGAAAGCAGGACCTCCGATGGTGAAACGGAGCGTGTGAGGGACAAGCAGGAGGCCGGTGCCTGTCGAGCAGAGGTGTCGGGTGATGGATTGGGGAGTGAGGAGGTCAGCGAAGTAGGGAGGTGGCAGAGAAGGGATTTGAACATGAGTGTGAGAATCTTGAAGTCGATCCGTTCGGTGATAGGGAGCCAGTGGAGCCTGGCCAGAGCTGATGAGATGGGGGTACGGAGGTTCGTCCAGGTCCGGAGTCCCAGAGGCTGAAGAGCAAACCACTGATGTGGGCAGCAGAGTTCTGAATGAGCTGGAGGGTTTGAATAGTGGAGCTGGTGAGAGCAGCGAGGAGAGCGTTTGAGTAATCCAGCCGGGAGGTGACAAACACATACACGAGGGGTTTGGCTACATTTGGGGTGAGGTACAGTCGGAGGCGGGCAGTGTGTCGGAGGTGGAGGAAAGCGATCCTGGTCAGGGACCGGATGTGGGAATGAAGGACAGCTGGAGATTGGACCGGACGCTTAGATTAGACACTGGTTCGGTGAATCTGAGGGAGAACCCAAGGAGGTTGAGGAGTTGAATCAGCAGCAGTGAAGATGTTGATGTGGGCCAACAAGTGTGGCTTCCTTCTTGTCCACATTCAGCTGCAGGAAGTTTGCCCTCTCATCCAGGCCCTGACGTCTGCCGGACATCTGATAGAGCATCGGCAGATCTGGGTTCAGTGCTGGAGGAGGCAAAGTAGATTTGTGTGTCATCCGCAAACATGTTGAACATAACCCCATATCTGCAAATGACATCGCCAAGTGCGAGCATATGGATGGCAGCTGCTAACAGCAATTATTATGTATTAGCCCGGCTCAGTCACTGTGTGTCAGCCTGGCTCAGTCACTGTGTGTCAGCCTGGCTCAGTCACTGTGTGTCAGTCTGGCTCAGTCACTGTGTCTCAGCCTGGCTCAGTTGCTGTGTGTCAGCCTGACTCAGTCTCTGTGTGCCAGCCTGGCTCAGTCACTCTGTGTCAGCCTGGCTCAGTCGCTGTGTATCAGCCTGGCTCAGTCGCTGTGTATCAGCCTGGCTCAGTCGCTGTGTATCAGCCTGGCTCAGTCGCTGTGTGTCAGCCTGGCTCAGTCGCTGTGTGTCAGCCTGGCTCAGTCACTGTGTATCAGCCTGGCTCAGTCGCTGTGTGTCAGTCTGGCTCAGTCGCTCTGTGTCAGCCTGGCTCAGTCGCTGTGTGTCAGCCTGGCTCAGTCACTGTGTATCAGCCTGGCTCAGTCGCTTTGTATCAGCCTGGCTCAGTCGCTGTGTGTCAGCCTGGCTCAGTCACTGTGTATCAGCCTGGCTCAGTCACTGTGTATCAGCCTGGCTCAGTCGCTGTGTGTCAGCCTGGCTCAGTCGCTGTGTATCAGCCTGGCTCAGTCGCTGTGTGTCAGCCTGGCTCAGTCGCTGTGTATCAGCCTGGCTCAGTCGCTGTGTGTCAGCCTGGCTCAGTCACTGTGTATCAGCCTGGCTCAGTCGCTGTGTATCAGCCTGGCTCAGTCACTGTGTATCAGCCTGGCTCAGTCGCTGTGTATCAGCCTGGCTCAGTCACTGTGTATCAGCCTGGCTCAGTCGCTGTGTATCAGCCTGGTTCAGTCGCTGTGTGTCAGCCTGGCTCAGTCGCTGTGTGTCAGCCTGGCTCAGTCGCTCATACTCTCATCTCTCATTTAGAAGGGTGTAGGTTCAAGCCCCCGTCAGGGATTTGGAACCCATGTCATCTAAGCTGAGGCTCCTCCAGGGCAGTGTTGGGGGAAGAGCATCACATTGCCAGAGGCACCGCACTTCAGATGAGACATTTAATGTCTCTCTCTGTCTGTACCACTTTGCCCCTACGGATTCTCCTCCAGGCTTCACACCATCACATCTGGCATTCCCCACGTCTCTGTCCGTGGTCCTCTCCTCTTTAACATCTACATACTCGGTCATCCTCGTCCTCAACTCTGAGTCCCTCCTTGATCTTGTCCCTCCCCACCTCTGTGACCACACTGTCCGCTCCCTCCTGCTCTATGTCCCCGACATTGGGCATTCAGCCTCTCTGTCCCCAACCTCTGGAACTCCATCCCAGAGTGCCCCACCTCTCCCCCTCCTTGACCTCTTTCAAGGCCCATCTCAAGACCTTCCTCTTTGACCGTTGCCTTGGAGGATCCTCTCACCCCCACCCTCGCTCCCCTCCACCCCTCTGGACTCCAACCCCCGGCTCTGGTGCAAACCCTTCAGAGTCCAGTGCCTTGGGATGTGCTCCCAATGTGAAAGGTGCTGCATAAATGTAGTTTGTTGCTGTTCCCTGTTCAGGGCAGACATTTAAGATCTCCCATACTGCTGTCTGGATAAGAGAAGAGTTTCTCTCTCTCTCTCTCTCTCTCCGGTGTCCTGGCCGACAGGGAAAATCGCTCACTCACTACACAGCAGTTTGTGAGGATGTCGCAAATTGGCTCCTGCACTAGCCCGCAAAACACAGTCACTACACTTTACAGTGAATCCCGGCATGAAAACGCTGTGCAGCTGAGAAGCTTATTACTTTATTTACACAGCACCTTTCACATTAGGACGGCTCAAAGCGCTTCACGGGATTCCCTATAATATGTAGTGACTGTGTGTTTAACACAACAGCTGTTTGTGTACAACGACGTCCCCACAAACAGCTGTAGAGTGAATGAATGAACAATTTTATTTGGAATATTGTTGGACAGGACATCAGGAGAGAGAGAGAGAGATTCCCTTCTCTTTTCCAGCTCTGTCCACCTGAACAGGGCACAGAGAGCGAGTGAGGTTTGTGACATCTGAAGGACGGTACCTCTGACAATGCGATGTGTGTTGGAGCATCAGCTTAGACTATATGATTCCAAGTCCCGATGTGGGGCTCGAACCCACAACCTCAGAGGCAAGAGTGCGAGCGACTGAGCCAGACTTAATATTCCCTTATATTAAATTGTGTTGTCCTGTAGCGTAGTGGTTAGAGCACTCGCCTCGTGAGCGAGAGGCCCCGGGTTCGATTCTCTGGCAGGGCCAACGTTAGGCAAGTTTCCTTATTTCACACAGCTCTGGTTACCAAGCAGTCAGTAAAATCCCGTTAGTCGATTGGCCGATCACTTCCCCGAGGGTAATAATAATAATAATAATAATCCTTGCATTTCATATAACGCTTTTCAAGTCTTCTCGACATCTCAAAGCACTACACAGAATAGACTGTGTATTTGTGGGCGAAACACAGCAGCCAATTGTGCACAGCAGCGTCCCACAAACAGTCGTGGATTGAAGTGACCAATTTATTATTGTTTTTTTTCTTGAGAGATTATTATCATGCGTGTGGAGTAAGGAAATTTGCCCAAGGTTTCGCCCCGGCCGGGAATCAAACCCAGGTCTCTCGCTTGCGGGGCGAGCGCCCTAACCACTGAGCTACAGGACTCCACTAATAATCCTTTTTGTTCCCAAAATGCACAGTCACTATATTCACTTTACAGCCTATTCTGTGAAGCGCTTTGAGACATCTCGATGACATGATGAGGCGGTGTATCATATGCAAGAATTAGCATTTTTATTAATAAATGTAAGGATCATTATTTTATTTCTGCAGCACCTTTAACGTCAGGAAAGCTCCTCACACCACTTCACAGGACTCACTGTAAAGTGCAGTGACTGTGTGTTTGGTGACCAACACGGCTGCCAATTTGCGCCCAGCGACGTCCCCTCAAACAGCCTTGAGCAATTTTGTCTCTCGGCCAGAACACAGGGTGGAACACCTCATTTCTCTTCTATCTCTCCATCATCACACGAGTCATTACTTTTGTACAGAGTGTGAAACACCCCTGACATGTGCCTGAGAGCAGCCGCAGTGCTTTGCATAGTAACCGCTGCCCTCAGTATGTGAAGGGGATAAATACCTGTCACCTTGAGACAACTTCATACAGTCTCTGACCAACGTGTCTCCGCTGTCTTTACAAGGCTTCCAGACTTCCAGAAACCATGTACTGCTTAGTGCTCACTCTCTCTGTGCTGTTCCTGTCTCAGGGAGTCACCAGTCAACGTGAGTAAACCCCAATGTTCGTCCCTCTCCTCCTCACCCCCACACCCCACCCCCAGCACCCTCACCCTCCCCACCCCCAGCTCCCCCAGCACCCTCACCCTCCCCACCCCCAGCACCCTCACCCTCCCCACCCCCAGCACCCTCACCCTCCCCACCCCCAGCACCCTCCCCACCCCCAGCACCCTCACCCTCCCCACCCCCAGCACCCTCACCCCCAGCACCCTCACCCTCCCCACCCCCAGCACCCTCACCCTCCCCACCCCCCAGCTCCCCCACCCCCAGCACCCTCACCCTCCCCACCCCCCAGCTCCCCCACCCCCAGCACCCTCACCCTCCCCACCCCAGCTCCCCCACCCCCAGCACCCTCACCCTCCCCACCCCCAGCACCCTCACCCTCCCCACACCCCAGCTCCCCCACCCCCAGCACCCTCACCCTCCCCACCCCCAGCACCCTCACCCTCCCCACCCCCAGCACCCTCACCCTCCCCACCCCAGCACCCTCACCCTCCCCACCCCAGCACCCTCACCCTCCCCACACCCCAGCTCCCTCCCCACCCCCAGCTCCCTCCCCACACCCCAGCTCCCTCCCCACACCCCAGCTCCCTCCCCATCCCCAGCTCCCACCCCACCCCCAGCTCCCCCAGCTCCCTCACCCCCAGCTCCCTCACCCCAGCTCCCCACCCCCAGCTCCCTCACCCTCCCCACCCTCAGCTCCCAACCCCAGCTCCCCCACCCTCCCCACCCTCTCCACCCTCACCCTCCCACCCCCAGCTCCCTCACCCTCCCCACCCTCACCCTCCCCACCCCCAGCTCCCTCACCCTCCCCACCCCCAGCTCCCTCACCCTCCCCACCCTCAGCTCCCCACCCCCAGCTCCCCCACCCTCCCCACCCTCTCCACCCTCCCCACCCCCAGCTCCCTCACCCTCCCACCCTCACCCTCCCCACCCCAGCTCCCTCACCCTCCCCACCCTCACCCTCCCTCCCCCCCCGCTCCCCCACCCTCCCCACACATGATCTGTGCAGTGTGAGTGACGCTGTGTGAGTGTGAGTTGTTGTGAAGCTCTGAGACGTGTGAGCAGAGCGGTCTGTGTAACTGAGTTGTTCTGTGCAGAATCGCTGGGATGGATGTCCTGGGATTGTCAACTGGAGGGAGGAACATGCGAAGAGTTGTGCATTGAGGCGACACAGTCAAATCAAGGGGAATGCCTCGGTGGGGGCTATTGCTGCTTCCCAAAGGGCAACAAGTGAGCAGCGGAATGCAGAGCTGAGAAAGGATGAAACTGTCAACGTCTCAGCCACCAGCCTCCTGTAGCTGTAACTCACCTCCTGAACGAGAGGGTGGAGGGCAATAAATAACTATCATTCATCTGAGGATCAGTCTGGTCTTTGTGTTTCTGAGAGAAAGAGAGAGTGGGAGCATGTGAGAGACTGAGAGAGTGATGGGAGAGTGGGAGCATGTGTGAGAGAGAGGGAGAGTGATAGAAGAGAGTGGGAGGATGTGTGAGAGACTGAGAGAGTGCGAGAGAGAGAGAGTGGGAGCATGTGAGAGACTGAGAGAGTGATGGAGAGAGTGGGAGCATGTGTGAGAGAGAGGGAGAGTGATAGAGAGAGAGTGGGAGGATGTGTGAGAGACTGAGAGAGTGCGAGAGAGAGAGTGGGAGCATGTGTGAGAGAGAGAAAGTGATAGAGAGAGTGGGAGCATGTGTGAGAGACTGAGAGAGTGATAGAGAGAGTGGGAGCATGTGTGAGAGATTGAGAGAGTGCGAGAGCACGTGTGAGAGAGAGAGAATGTGAGAGAGAGTCTGAGAGAGAATAGGCCAATGTGAGACAGAGACTGAGAGACTAAGTGTGTTAGTGGGACAGACAGAGAAAGAGAACAACAAAATTACATTTGTATAGCGCCTTTCACGTTGGGACGACATCGCAAGGCGCTGGACAGAGAGAGTTATGGACCCGGGCTGGGTGTCGGGGTGGGGGAGCCAGTGGAGTTGGGCAAAAAAGAGAAAGAGAGACTCGGAGAGAGAGACTGGGGGAGAGAAACAGTAACAAAGAGAGAGAGATTCAGAGAGAGAAAGAGAGATTGGGAGAGAGAGAGAGACTGTGAGAGAGAGAGAGAGAGGCTGTGTGTGTGAGTAGTCTGGTTGTGATGTGGGACAGGCAGAGTGGAGTGAGGGAGGGAGGGAGGGAGTGAGGGAGGGAGGGAGGCCGGGTGTATCGAGGCCGGTGCTGAGGTACCTGA
The DNA here is from genome assembly GCF_018977255.1 of Callorhinchus milii. Taxonomy (NCBI): domain Eukaryota; kingdom Metazoa; phylum Chordata; class Chondrichthyes; order Chimaeriformes; family Callorhinchidae; genus Callorhinchus; species Callorhinchus milii. Next base: position 1,219,491 of record NW_024704744.1, on the reverse strand, counting down.
GAGGAGCACAGATGGAGTTGTCAGGGCTGCTCAACTGAGACACTTCCTGAACGAGGAGCAGAGACCGGCCGGGCTCCAACAGGATCTGTAACACAGGCACATCCACTTCATCACAGTCCCAGGAGACTCCACCACAGACACTTGTGTTCTCATCGTATCTACAACACAGCGTATCTTCGTCAGGGGGTAATTTTGTTATGTTGTTGTTGTATTTTGTTGTTGATGTCCGACAGGCAGTCTGTCAGGACAGCAGTGGTCCAGGAGTTGAGGGTGGAGACAGAGAGATACAGTTGGGTGTCATCTGCATACATATAGAAGTTGACCCCATGTCTGCAGATGATGTCGCCAAGGGAGAGCATGTAGATATCAAAGAGGAGACAAGGACAGAGCCCTGGGAGACGCCTGACGTGACAGTGCGGGGGCTGGAGGAGAAACCGTTAAGAGGCAACAAAGTGTGGATGGTGAGAGAGATAGGAATCGAACCAGGCAAGGGCAGGTCCGCGAAGATTAAGTAAAGAGCAGAGGCAGTGTATGAGGATGGAGTGGTCGAGTGTCGAAGGCGGCAGAGAGGTTGAGGCGGACAAGGAGGCAGAGGGAGCAGATGATCGCAGATGTTCAGAATGTCATTAGTGACTGTGACCCCTAGGGCTGTTTCCGGACTGTGGGGAGCACGGAAGCCGGATTGGAGGGGTTCAAAGGAAGGAGCGGAGCTGGGACGCGACACTCATTCCAGGACCTTGGAGAGGAATGGGAGGTTAGAGATGGGCGGTCGCTGGAGAGGAGGGATGGGTCCAGGGCAGGTTTTTTCAGGATGGGGATGATGACGGCTGTTTTTAGGGGTGTGGGAACTGAACCGGTGGACAAGGAGAGGTTGATGACGTCGGACAGGAGAGGCGCCAGAATGTGGAGCTGGGAGATGAGGTGGGGATGGAATCGAGGGAGCAGATGGTAGGTTTGAGTTTGCGGACAGTCGTGGTGAGGGAGGAGGGAGTGATAGGGTCGAAGGAGTATGGGGGGTGATGGGTGGGGGGTGATTCATGAGGGAGAGGTGATGTGGGGGTGGCTGTGGACGGGGCTGAGGTGGCTGAATGTATCCCCTCAATTTTGGTTTCGAGGAAGTCCAGCATCTCCTCACAGTTGGATTATGAGGAGAGGGTGGGCGAGGCGAGAAAGGTGGACGGATTGTGGTGGAAAAGAGAAGCCTGGGGTTGTCCTTTGTCTACAAGATAAACTTGGAGAAGGAGGATTTGGCAGAGGCAAGAGCGCAGCGGTAGGTCATGGTATGGTGAAACCAATGGACCGTTAGTTTGGATTTGGTCCAGGCGCGCTCAGCAGGTCGCACTTGTGCCTTGAGGGAACAGAGATGGCTGGTGTACAGGGGATTTACAAGAGTATAAGACAGTTTGGGAGGTGAGGGGGCAAGGGAGTCCAGAATGGAGGAGAGGGAGTTGTGGAGAAAAGAGAGTGAGGAGGGGAGATCGGTCAGGGAGGGCCAGAGGTGTAGGAGTTCAGGTGACTCCAGGGCAGTGGAGAGGGAGAGGGAGGACATTTTTTTCCATGGACTTTATGTGATGGTGGAGGTTGAGAAAGGGGAAGGGGTACTGAGGTGTTGAGGGAGATGAAGTGATGGTCCGAGATGGCTTTATCGATGATGGTGATGTCCGAGACGATGAGGCCCTGGGTGATCACCAGGTCAAGGTGGTGGCCACGGTCATGGGTGCGGGAGTGGATGAGGAGGGAGAGGTTAAGGGAAGAGAGGAGGAAGGAGAAGTCGGTGGGCCTTGCAGCGAGAGTTGGCGAAGGGGCAGTCAGGATGGGTGCTGTTGGACAGTCGAGGGCGTCTACCACGGTGGGCACGACGGTGAATGTGAAAGGAGGAGCAGAGGGAGGCCATGGGGGAGTCAAGGATAGGAGGATAGGAGTCGGGGAGGGAGAGGAGGGTTGAGCGGGAGTAGTGGAGGGAAGGGGACAGGGTCGGGAACATCTTGGGGAAACAGCTCGGGTCAATTGCGGCAGCCAATGTGCGCACGCTGAGACTCGGAGCAGACAGGAGTGTTCAGTGAGCCATGGTTAGCCCGGTCGGCTGGGCTGGGCCTGGTCTGGGCTGGTGAGGCTCAGTGAGGAGGTGGGGCGGTGATGTCTTCCCAGTGAGTTCTGATGGTGGCGAGGGCGCTGATGGCGGCGAGGGCGCTGATGGTGGCGAGGGCGCTGATGGTGGCGAGGGCGCTGATGGTGGCGAGGGCGCTGATGGTGGCGAGGGCTCTGATGGTGGCGAGGGCTCTGATGGTGGCGAGGGCGCTGATGGTGGCGAGGGCGCTGATGGTGGCGAGGGCGCTGATGGCGGCGAGGGCGCTGATGGTGGCGAGGGCGCTGATGGTGGCGAGGGCGCTGATGGTGGCGAGGGCGCGGATGGTGGCGAGGGCTCTGATGGTGGTGAGGGCGCGGATGGTGGCGAGGGCGCGGATGGTGGCGAGGGCGCTGATGGTGGCGAGGGCGCTGATGGTGAGGACCAGCCCTTTTCAGGTAATGCATTCCAGGTGAAAAATATTTTCCTGTTTCTTTTAACAACTATCTTAAATCAATGTCCTGGGGTTACTGACCCACCCGCCAGTGGGAACAGTTTTTCCCGGTTCAACCTCTCAAGTCCTCTCATGATCTTGAAAACCTCTATTAGATCCCCTCGTAATCTTCTCTACTTTAGGGAGAATAATCCTAGTTTCGCTAACCTCTCCTCATAACTAAGGTCCTTCATCCCTGGTACCATCCTGGTGAACCTCCTTTCCCCCTCCCCAATGCCCGAACATCTTTCCTAAAGTGCGGTGCCCAGAACTGAACGCAGTCTCCAACTGAGGCCTAACCAGTGTTTATAAATATTCAACATAACCTCCTGACTTTTGTATTCTATGCCCCTATATATAAAGCCCAGTATCCCGTATGCTTTGTTAACAGCTTTATCTACCTGTCCTGCCACCTTCAGAGATTTGCTTATGTGGACCCCCAGGTCTCTCTGTTCATTTGCCCCCTTTAAGATGGTACCATCAGCTAATACTGCCTCTCCTCATTCTTCCTTCCAAAATGCATCACTACGCATTTGCACATTAAACCTCATCTGCCACGTTTCTGCCCATTTTACCAATCTGTCTAAGTCCTCTTGGAATCTGGTGCTTTCCTCCTCACCATGAACTACATTTCTTAGCTTAGTATCGTCTGCAAATTTGGAAATTCTGCTCCTTATATCCAGGTCCAGATCATTAATACAGACCAGAAAGAGCAGTGATCCCAATACCGACCCCTGAGGGACACCACTACACACCTCCTTCCAGTCAGAAAAGCAACCGTTTACTACCACTCTCTGCTTTCTGTCTCCTCACCAGTTCTGGATCCACGTTACCACAGTCCCTTTAATACCGTGGGCTTCTATTCTGTTTATAAGTCTCTTATGTGGCACTTTGTCAAATGCGTTTTGAAAATCCATATAAACTACATCTACTGCACTACCTTCATCCACCCTCTCAGTCACTTCATCAAAACATTCTATTAGGTTTGTCAGACACGATCTGCCTTTAACAAATCCATGTTGACTGTCCTTTATTAAACCATATTTTTCTAAGTGAGAATTTATATTGTCCCGGATTATAGTCTCCAGAAGTTTCCCTAATACTGATGCTAGGCTGATTGGCCTGTAGTTCCCGGGTTTATCCTTCTGTCCCTTTTTGTACAGGGGAGTCACATTTGAAAGCTTCCAATCCTCTGGCACCACTCCAGTGTCCAAAGAGGATTGAACGATTGTGGCCAGAGCCTCCGCTATTCCCACCCTTGCTTCCCTCAGTAACCTAGGATGCTTCCGTCTGGACCGGGTGACTTATCTATGTTGAGCAGCGACAGCCTTTTTAGTACCTCCTCTCTGTTGATTTTTATCAGATCCAATTGTGGTATTGGTTGCATCGTCTTCTTTTGTGAAGGCAGTTGCAAAGTGCATCAGCCAATGCCCTCTGCCTCAACAAAAAGATTTCCACTTGGGTCCCTAATTGGACCCACCCCACCTTTGACTAACCTTTTACTCTTGATGTGCTTATAAAATACCTTAGGGTTCCCTTTTATGTTTCCTGCTAATCTTTTCGCATTCAATCTCTTCGCCCTTCTTATTTGCCTTTACACTTCTCCTCTGACCTTCCTATATTCTATTTGACTATCCTGTGTGTTTTGGACCTGACATTTGTCATAAGCCTCTTTTTTCTGTTTTATCTTAATCCCAATTTCCTTAGTCATCCAGGGAGGTTTGACTGTCCTACCTTTCCCCTTTGTGGGAATGTATTTGCTCTGGTCCGAACTATCTCCTCCTTGAAGGTTTCTTATTGTTCGTTTGCTATCCTACTTGCCAATCTTTCTTTCCCATCTACCTTAGCCAGGTCCGTTTTTAGCTCACTGAAGTTAGCCTGCTTCCAGTTGAGGGTCTTTACCTTTGATTGATTGTTGCAATGACATTGGTCCCAGCCCTGAACCATCAAATGTCCTTTCTCCCCCACATCCGTGCCATGATCCGCTCTGCCTCAAAATTTTCCCTATCCATCGCCCCCCGCAATCCCTCCCCCACCTTCCACCCTCCCTATCTTGTCTCTCTGCTCCGAATGCCTCCTCAACCTAGGCAACTTCAACCTTCACGTCACTCCCTCCTACTCTCCCTCTGCTGTGTTCTCCTCTCCTCCCTCAACCTCTCCCTGAGCATACACTCCACTACCCATGTCCGCGGTCACCCCTTCGACCTGGTGATCACCTACTGTCTTGGACCTCAGCATCTCAGACCATCACTTCATCTCCTTCAGCTCCTCAATCCCTCTCCCCACCACCACCCAAACCACCTCCATCTACTACTGTCCCTGGAAAAAAGTCTCCCCACCCTCCCTCTCTGCTGCTTTGGAGTCATCTGAGCTCCTACCCCTCTGGGCTTCTTCCCACAATGATCTATCCTCCTCAGTCACTCTTCTCCACAATTCCCTCTCCACCAATCTCGATGCACCCTTCTGATTGGCTCGCGCCAGCGCCTCCGCACCTCGGGCGCCGGCAGCATCAGCCTCCACGGCTGCACACTCAACCTCACTCAGCCGGTCAGGAACCTGGGTATCTTGTTTGACCCTGAACTGTCCTTTCTCCCCCACATCCGTGCCATGACCGGCACTGCCACCACCTCCTCCGCAACATTGGCAGACTTCGCCACTGCCTCACCCCTCAGGCTGCCCAAACCCTCACCGACGCATTCCTCACCTCAAGACTTGATTATGGAAACTGCTTCCTCATCAGCCTTCCCAACTCTTCCCTCCGCAAGCTGCAGATCATCCAAAACTCTGCAGCTCGTGTACTCTCGCGCACCAGGCTCCCTGACCCCATCACTCCCACCCTCACCTGACTCCACTGGCTTCCCATCACTCAGAGGATCTAATTCAAGATCCTCGTCCTCATTTTCAAGGCCATCCATGGCCTTGCCCCCTCCTACCTCTCTGACCTGCTGACTCCCAACCAACCTGCCCACTCCCTCCATTCAGTGGCCTCCAGCCTACTCCATGTCTCCCACCCGACCTGCCCTACTATCGGTGGCCGAGCTTTAAGCCTCTCTGCCCACACACTCTGGAACTTCGTCTCACTTCCTCCCTTGCCTCCTTCAAGGCCGGTCTCAAGAACCTCCTCTTCAATCATGCCTTCAGTTGCCCTCCCACCTCTGTCTTCCCTCACCCCTACCCCACCCTTCCTGTCCCGTGAGGGTCCAGCGCCATGGGACATCCTCCCGATGTGAAAGGCACTCTATAAATGTCATTTTGTTGTTGTTGTTGCACTTGTTCCCCTCACTTCCCGAACCATCTACTTCTCACTAAAGCCTCCGCTCCCTTAAGGCACAGTGAATGCCACTGAACGCACCTGGCTCAAATATAACTTGAGCAGCAGATCTAGCTGGACCTTATCACATCTTACCACTCCGGCCTTGCCTCTGCTAAATCGTCATTCTACTCCAAGACACTCTTGGAGGCAAAGAACAACCCCAGGCTCCTCTTCTCCATCACAAACTGGATGCTCCGCCCACCCTCTCAACTCCTCACCCATCATCTCCACCAACGCCAACTGTGAGGCAAAGCTGGACTTGCTCAAAACCAAAGTCGAGGAGATCGGTTCAGCTGTATCTACCCTTCCATCTACTACCCACTCCCCATCTCCCCCTCACACCTCGGCCCCTACCCATCCCTTCCTCCACACCTTTGAACTTGTCTCCCACTCCTCTCTCACCACCATTATAACCCACATGAAACCAACCACCTGCTCCCTCGACCCCATCTCTACCTCTCTTCTTATTTTACAGCTCCACCTCCTTGCCTGTCTTCTCACAGACATCATAAGCCTCTCCCTGTCCACTGGCAACGTTCCCACCCCTTTAGACACAGCCATCATCACTCCTATCCTGAAAAAAATCCTCCCTGGACCCATCCCTGCTCTCTTTGCTTTCCAAGGTTCTGGAATGAGTCATTGCTTCCCAGCTTTGCTCCTTCTTCTCCCCACCACTTCATTCAGAAACCCATCCAATTGGGTTTGTGTGACGCCCACAGCACAGAAACAGCTTTGATCAAAGTGACAAATGACATTTTGTCCATCTGCGACCAGGGCTTCTTCTAGCATCTCATCCTCCTTGACCTCTCTGCTGCATTCGATACTGTTGACCACTCTATCCTCTTCCAATGTCTCGCCTCTCACCTGAACCTTTATCGTTCTGTCCTTGAATGGTTCAGATCCTACCTCACACCATCTCCATTACATTTCCACAAACAGTTTCTCCTCTAGCCCCTGCACCGTCTCGTGTGGCATTCCTCAGGGCTCAGTCCTTGGTCCCCTTCTCTTCAGTATCTACATGCTCCCTCTTGGTGACATCATCCGCAGCATCGGGTCAACTTCCACATGTATGCGGATGACACCCATCTCTAGCTCTCTGCCTCCACCCTCGACTCCAGGACCACTGCTGTCCTTACAGAATGTCTGTCAGACATCAAGTTCTGGATAACTTTTTTCAGTTGAACGTCAACAAGACTGAGGCTCTCCTGATTGGTTCCCATCAATTCAGGCGCTGACAGCATCACCATCCATGGTTGCACACTCCACCTCGCTAAGCCAGTCCAGAACCTTGGTGTCCTGTTTGACCCTCAAACTATCCTTCCTACCCCACATCTGTGCTATGACCTGCTTTGCCTTCCCCCACCTCTGCAATATTGCCCGGCACCGCCATTGTCTCACACCACAGGCCACTTTGACCCTTCTACACATCTTCATAGCATCCAGACTTGACAATTCAAACTCCCTGCTTCTCCACCTCCCCAACTCCTCCCTCCATAGGCTGCAGATCATCTGTGTCCTCTCTGGTACAAGACTCCATGATCCTATCGCCCTCATACTTGCCCAACTCCTCTGGCTTCCCATCACATAGTGGATAGAGTTCAAGATCCTCGTCCTCAAATTCAAAGCTCCCCGTGGCCTTGCTCCTCCCGACCTCTGCAACCTCCTATACCCCTACCATCCTGCCTGCTCCCTTCACTCAGCGGGCACCGACCTGCTTCATGTCCCCTACCTCGCCCGCTCCACCATTGGCAGGTGCGCATTCAGTCTCTCTTCCCCCACCCTCTGGAACTCCATCCAGCAGTCCCACTGCCTTGCCCCCACCCTCACCTCCTTCAAGACCGATCTCAAGACCCTCCTCTTCAAACGTGCCTTTGATCACTCTCTTTCCCTCCCTGCCCTCCACCTTCCCCAATCCCAACCCCCAGCTTGGGTCTGAAACACTGATTCCCAGCTGCTTGGGACGTCCTCCCGATGTGAAAGGTGCCATGCATATGTAATTTTATTGTTGTTGTTGCCTTCCTTCACCACTGCACCACCACAACATTGCCCGACTCTGCTCAGGATACCAAAAGCACATACATGTCTTCATTACAACCCGGCTCGACTATACCAACTCCCTGCTTGTCGGCCTTCCCAACTCTTCCCTCCACAAGCTGCAGATCATCCAGAACTCTGCAGCTCATGTCCTCTCCCGCACCAGGCTCCATGACCCCATCACCCGCACCCTCACCCGGCTCCACTGGCTCCCCATTCCCCAGAGGACAGAGTTCAAGATCCTCATCCGCACCTTTAGGGCCATCCATGGTCTTGCTCCTCTCTACTTCTACAATGTGCATTTATAACCACCTCTCACAGAGGGTATCACTCTGCGACCTACTAAAATGTTATCAACCTGTCCACTCCAGGTGCTTAACATACACTGCTCTATATTCCCCACCCTCTGAAACTCCATCCTGGAGCCCTTCCACTTCACCATCCCCTGCCCATTTCAAGGTCCGTCTCAAGACTTTCCTCTTTGATTGAGCCTTTCGCCATCTTCACTCCTCCATCCTAGCTGCCCTCCACCCCTCCTGATTTCAACCCCCAGTTCAGTGTAAACCCTTATCTGTCCAGTGCATTGAGATGTCCTCCTGCCATGAAAGACACCATATAAATGCAGTTTGTTGTCATCTTCTGAGTGTGACTGTCTGTCTGTCTGAGTGTGACTGTGTCTGTCTGTGCATGAGAAATAGCCAATGTTAAGAGGGTAAAGGCAGTGTAGAATACTGAGCAGTTGAGTGTTGACATCATTGAGTAGTGTTTTGGTTGTAGCTACTACACCCAGTGGAGCTGACAAGGTACAGAGCAAAAGCCAACAGCGCTGTGAGGTACAGAGCTGCAGTGAGCAGGTCTCAACACTCAAACCATGGAACCAGCCACTAGTCTCTCCCCGTGTCAGCCACGTAATAGTCACCAAACCTGAGCAGCATCGGTCGAGGAGGGTGGTGGGGGGCGGGGGAAGAGATCAAAAAACACTATGACCTTCCCCCCCCCCGCACACCCCATCGCTTTGATGGTCAAGTTCCAAGCAAATGTTCCCATCACCCATTGCGAGTGTGAGGAACATCTCAATCTAAAAATAATAATCCTTGCATTTGATATGGCGCCTTATCACGTGGTTGACATCTCTAAGCACTTCACAGGATATATTGTAAAGTGTATTTCGTGGGCAAATCACGGCAGTCAATTGTGTACAGCAGTGTCCACAAACAGCCGTGGATTGTATATGTATAATTATCTATATCAACCGTTGGTTAATTCACACTGGGTCAGTGCCCTCCACTCACATTTCACAATAGGCATGTCATATTCACCCACGCCCCTCACTCTCTCGCTCTCTGAATTGGGGAGCGATAACCTCTCCTTTGAATGCACAGGGTGGAAAATGGATGGGAGCAAAAAACTCCTCATAACTTGACCCTGGTTGTCAACATAACCTCCACATAAGTCATCATGTTGTCAATATTCCAGCCACATTTATTTATGGATGGGTAAATAATAATCATTGCATTTGATCAAGCACCTCATCACGTGTCAAGACATCTCAAGCGCGTCACAGAACATCAATGTAAAGTGAATTGACTGTTTATTTTTTGGGCTAAACGCGGCAGTCAATTGCATAGCGCAGTCTCCCACAAAGTCGTAGATTGATTGACTAAATTATTATTCTTGTTTTTTTTTGTAAAAGGGTTTATCCCCAGAAGAGATCCAATAATCGACAAACAACTGTGTTCTTACTTACCACTAGGTAAACAGAGGCGTGTGGAGTAAGGAAAGTTACCCAACCTTTCACTCTGTCCAGGAATTGAACCCAGGTCCTCTTGCTTGGAAGGTAAGTGCTCTAACCACTAAGTTGCAGGACTCTGATTGATACAGAAAATGTTATTTTTATTATTATTAATTATAATAATCCTTGCATTTGACATAACGCCTTCCATATCAGCAAGATTTACTGAAGGTGGCACGACTGTGCATTTTGTGGGTAATTTAATCTCTCTCTCTCTCCTTCCTCCCAACTTCCCTCCCAATTTCTGCTTCAGTGGCTGGTTAAGAGGACAAACAGGAAGGGGAACCATATGGTTTTAGATGGTCACCCCCAATGCATACACTGTGGTCCCTAATCCTCCTGGTCTCTGCACTCTACTCTCTACTCCACAAAAACAGAAACCAAACACAGATATGGGTCTTCTTTGGATGCTTTTCAGGATGAGATAGGTTTCCGCACAGTCAGATACCCAGCTGACCAGAAAATAAATATTCACAACTGAGGTGACTGTTCCCAAAGACAAACCCAGCCATCACCACTGAGCTAGCCTAATCCCTTCCTCACCTTGTAGGTACCTCACAGCAAGTCACTGTTTGGGAAGCGGGGAGGAGGCATGGAGGGAGGGAGAAAGGAAAAGGATGGAGACGAAACCTGAGTCGAGTGCAACAGAGAAGAACATGGGACAAGAATGCGAGACCACACTCCATTTTCTTTCCATCAGTTTTCAGTGTTAATCAGTATTTGGTTCATTGATACACAGACTTCCCATCAGCTTTTAGGAGGTGGGAGCCCTTGGAACATCTTGATTTTCTGTCAGGTTCAGTTTCTGTCTGAGAGACGGTGTAGGTTAAGGCACAACAACAACAATTTGCATTTCTATGGCACCTTTCACGTAGGATAGAGCCTCAGAGCGCTGGAGAACAAGGATTCCTAAGATAATAATTCTTACATTTGATATAGCGCCGTATCACAACGTTGAGACATCTCAAAGTGCTTCACAGAATATATTATAATGTGGATTGACTGTATATTATGTGGGAGCCATTTGCATACAGTAGTGTCCCACAAACAGTCGTGGATTGAGTGACCACGTTTTTTGAGCAGTGATGAAAGCTTTGTGGTTTGAACTGAACCAGGTCAACATTCTGGGTAAAGGATACATTGAAGAGCTCAGCTCCTCTAGCTGCAAGAGACAGGAACAAACATCAGGTAAGTGACAACAACAAATTTACATTTGTAAAGTGCCTTTCACATCCCAAGGCACTGATCAGTCAGGGATCAGGACCCGAGCATGGGGAGGCAGATCTGTGTCTGGGAGCCCTGGTCACAGATGGACAAAATGTCGTTTGTCACCTTGACCAGAGCAGTTTTTGTGCTGTGAGCAGCACGGATACCCAATTGGAGGGTCTTGTGAAGGGAGTGCTAGGAGAGGAATGCGCAAAGCTGGGAAGCAACGACTCTTTCAGTGACCTTGGAAAGAAAAAGGAGGTTGGAGATGGGCCGGTAGTTAGAAAGCAGGGATGGGTCCAGGGAAGGTTTTTTTCAGGATGGGGGTGATTGTCGCTGTTTTTAGGGGGATGGGAACGGTGCCAGATGAAAGGGAGCGATTGATGGTGTCGGACAGCAGAGGGGCAAAGAGGTGGAGCTGGGAGGTAAGGAGAGGGGTGGGGATGGAGTCAAGGGAGCAGGTAGTGTGTTTCATGCTGCATATGGTAGTGATGAGAGACGTTTGAAAATGTGGAGGGAGGGATGGATGGGTAGGGGTTGGAGTGTGAGGGAGAGATGGGGAGGGAGTGGAGGTTTGGAGAACGAAGGCAGCTGAACAGACCCCGTCGATTTTTGCCTCGAGGAAATCCAGTATCTCCTCACAGTCAGAGCTTGAGGAGAGAATGGGCAAGGCGTGGGAGGATGGACGGAGGAGCCGGTTGCTGGTGGATTAATAATAATCCTTGCATTTGATACTGTGCCTTATCACATCGTCAAGAATCTCGAAGAGCTTTACAGAATATACTGTAAAGTGGATTGACGTTGACGACATGAGTGAAACGTGGCAGCCAATTGCACACAGCAGTAAACAAACAGCCATGGAGTGAGTGACCAATTTTATTTGGGGAATTTTTGGCCAGGACCCAGTGAGAGAGAAACTCTCTTCTCTTCTTTAATAGGGCTATCTGATCAGGCTGACTCAGAATGTACCACTGAGTCAGGCTGATATAATGTAAGGGATGAGCAGTGAGGAGAGGTTGAGGAGAGTTAGTTGGTTGATCCCTGTGGTGGAGGGAAAAGCAGTGAGCAGTGATGAGAGGCTGGGAAGGCCACCAGGCTGATCTCCAGTGAGGAGCAACTGGATAATCAAGCCATTCAGCTTCCCAAAGGCACGTCTCAGCAGAGGATGGTATAGAGGTACTGTATATAAGATGCTCGCTGACTCTTGTGGGTGTGAAATAGTCAGACCCCTTCACTTCAGATGCAAATTAACAATAGAATCCTTACATTTGACAGCCGGCTAATATGGAGAATTGTCAGCCAGGACATTGGGAGTAGCTCCCTTCTCTTTTCCAATGGTGTCAGGCGATCTTTCACATCCACTTAAGAATAGGCAGAACAGGTCAATAGGACCTTAGGTTGGTGCCTCTGACAGTGCAGAGGTCCCCCCCAGAACTGCACTAGATCATCAGCCCAGACTCCGAAATAGAGCTTGAGCCTACAACCTTCTGACTCAGCAAGCGAGAGCACGAGCTAGTCTGACACATGGCATTTCATTGAAGGAGGGCAGGTTTAGCAGAGTCTCCTTGGAGCTGAGCTGGCTCCAAGGTCATGTTCTTGTCAGTGCAGTTCCTGAACCAGGCGGGTCTGCACTGCTACTGACAGCCCAGCCACCTGGCTCATCGACAGGATCTGGATACCATCTCCAGGAGCAGGGCATCCACCCTCTCAGTTCCTGTTAACCCTGCCACCCAAAGCCTTAACGGATAGAGTGGTCCTAGCTGGACAAGTAGCGGGAAAGCTTGCCAGACAGCGATATCAATATGTGGTTTTAGCTGGTTAGACTCCAGGAGTTACCCCAAAGTACACTCAGGGATATCCCAAGCCTTGACTCTCACCAACCTGCACCTAATACTTTCCAGAATTAGATAAGGTGTGTTCGTCCAGAGAGAGAGTGCTCATTCCATTCCAGACATGAGGAAATTTCCATGTGTATTTGGCATAGATATGTAGATTCTCAGTCTGGTTTGGATATTCTTAAGCATGGTGATGGATTTCCGTTATCAGACACACGGCTAACCAAAAAGAAGCCAATCTGAAGTGACCGGGGAGGGGACGAGGGTGAGAGCAACAGTGGGAAATGTCATTGTGGAGGAAACTTACGTTTGTCAACAGCTTATCCAGATTGCTGTTGCTAGTTATCTTTCTCTGATCCTCTGGTAACTGATCAAACTCACTGTAAAGGTCAAAGTGGAGACGAGCTAGTTTCTCCTGCATCTCACGCACGTGTTCCATCTGCTCTATAGAGCACTCGTTACCTGAAAGGAACAGAGGACTTGTATTCTTTATAGCGCATCACCTCACCTAAACCTCTCGAAATGATGATAGTAATCCTTGCATTTGATATAGCGCCTTATCAGATCATTGAGATGTCTCCTCAAAGCGCTTCACAGAATATACTGTAAAGTGAATTCACTGAATATTTTGTGGGCGAAATGCAGCAGCCAATTGCGCACAGCAGCATCCCGCAAACAGTCGTGGATTGAGTGATTTTTTTGGAGGATTTATTACCCTGGAAAGCAATCCACCAATTAATTGACAACCAGGTTCCTACTTAGTGCTAGGTAAACAGAGCCACGTGGAGTAAGGAAACTTGCCCAAGGTTTCGGCCTGCCAGGGAATCGAACCCGGATGCTCTCGCTTGCGAGGTGAGTGCTCAAATCAATATGCTACAGCACTTTAAGATGATTTTAAAAACAAAGATTTGAGTTAGTCACTTTAGGGAGCCGAAAAATAATGTCTGAGGACCTTCATTAAAAAAAGGCACAGATCAAATTAACTGTAATATAATAATAATAACAACAAACATAACTCCTAAAGCTAATAGGTGTAAGTGGGACTGTTAATAAGACTATTAAGAAATGGCTTGACAAAATACCTGGTGAACAAAATATCAACCTCCTGCACATAGTAACTATTTTAGGAAGCTCAAATATATTAGCAAATGGTTTCTCCACCATTTCGTGCGGTGTTCCTCAGGGCTCTGTCCTCGGTCCCCTCCTCTTCACCCTTTACATGTTCCCCCTTGTTGACATCATCCGCAGACATGCGGTAAATTTCCGCATGTATGTGGATGACACCCAACTCTATCTCTCTACCTCCACCCTCAACTCCAGGACAACTGGCGTCCTAATCGACTGCCTGTCCGACATCAAGACCTGGACGAGGGACAACTTTCTCAACGGCAGCAAGACCGAGGCCCTCCTGATTGGCTCACGCCAGCGCCTCCGCACCTCAGGCGCCGGCAGCATCAGCCTCCACGGCTGCACTCTCCACCTCACTGAGACAGTCAGGAACCTGGGGGTCTTGTTTGACCCTGAAGTGTCCTTTCTCCCCCACATTCGCGCCATGACCGGCACTGCCACCACCTCCGCAACATTGCCAGACTCTGCCACTGCCTCACCCCTCAGGCTGCCCAAACCCTCACCCACGCATTCCTCACATCAAGGCTCGATTACGGGAACTCCTTCCTCATCGACATTCCCAACCCTTCCCTTCACAAGCTGCAGATCATCCAAAACTCTGCAACTCATGTACTCTCACGCACCAGGTTCCGTGACCCCATCACTCCCACCCTCGCCCGACCCCATCCCTCCCACCCTCGCCCGACCCCATCACTCCCACCCTCGCCCGACCCCATCACTCCCACCCTCGCCCGACTCCACTGGCTCCCCATCCCCCAGAGGATCGAATTCAAGATCCTCGTCCTCACTTTCAAGGCCATCCATGGCTTTGCCCCCTCCTACCTCTCTGACCTGCTGTCTCCCTACCAACCTGCCCTCTCCCTCCTTTCAGCGGGCTCCAGTCTGCTCCACTTCTCCCGCCCGACCTACCGTCGGTGGCCGGACTTTCAGGCTCTTTGCCCCCACATTCTTGAACTCCATCCCAGTCCCTTCACCTCACTTCCTCCCTTGCCTCCTTCAAGACTGGTCTCAAGACTCTCCTCTTTGATCGTGCCTTCAGTTGCCCTCCCACCTCTCTGCCTTCCCTCACCCCTATCCCCCCACCCCTCCCCCATGCTCGGGCCCTGACCCCTTACTGTACAGTGCCTTGGGGCGTCCTCCCAACATGAAAGGCGCTCGATAAATGTAATTTTGGTGTTGTTGTTGTATATTAAGAAGAGTAACATCCGTTCATACGTAACGTGGCAGTGTTATTAGTCTCGCTGACCATCACTGAAAACCACTTAGAAATTATCTCTAGGGAATGATTTAATCTATAACAACATAATAATATAATAAACCTTGCTGAAATCTGGGGGAAGCTCACCCCATAAGCTGTCCTGAAGAAAGGCTAAAAGGTTCGCAAGCAATAAAATGCTCCCTAATTGCCTCTTGGAATTACTGGAATTAATGAATGGCAGAAAGACCATTTACTTGTGATGCTATGAATAACAGCAAACTATGAACAAACAAACAAGTACTTGCATTTATATTGCGCCCTATTCTAGCCCCAGGATAGTGTTTCTGGGCGCTTAACAGTTGTGGAGCCTGACCCCGAGCCTTGCAGAGAGGGGAAGTGACTGTAGGCTCATCAAAGAAGAAGGTCTTCAGGTCTGAATTGAAAGATTTGAAGGCGGCAAGGTGGAGGGATTGAGGCAGAGTTCCATAGTTTGGGGGACTAGTGGCTGAAAGCCCAGTCGCCGATGGTGGACCGAGAGGACGAAGGACAAGCAGGAGACAGTTAAGCGGAGGCAACGGAAAATGAAGTAGGGAGTAAGCAGGTCAGAGAGGTAGGGAGGTGCCAGGGCATGAAGTGAATTTTATGTGAGTGTGAGGATTTTGAAATCTATCCTTTCTGCGTTAGGGAGCCAGTGGAGCCTGGCAGGACTGGTGTGATGGGGGTTCAGAGTTTAGTGTGTGTGATAGGGAGCTAGAGAGCCTGGCAAAGCCTGGGGTGATGGGGATACAGAGTTTAGTGCGGTTGAGTATCCCGGCGGCAGAGTTTTGAATTACAGTGGTTGAATTTGTGGATAGTGAAGCTGGGGAGGCGGCAAGAGAGAGTCTAATGCCAACAGAGAGCTTACCAAACGCTTGAAGCTTTCCCGAATGGAAGTCAGTCAGGAGGCTGAGCAGTCCTTTCTCCATCTCCTTTACATCAGACACGTCAGTCAGGAAGGAATGCTGGATGGGTGCCGGCTGTGTGCTTTTCCCAGCTAGGCCCTGTGGTTTGGGTTTCTCCTTTGCTGCTCTAACAAAAGTGGGGGGAAGACGTCAGAATGAACACATTAACAGGCGGAAGCGGAAATGGCAGGGAAGTAAAACCTGACTCGTTTACAGTCCAAATAAAATGATTTGGAAATAAATAATAATAAACCTGAATATAACATAGAATGTTGTCATGTGAGCGTATAATAAATGCCAGGAGATGATTAACTGCTTTTTCTTAATCAGTTTTCGGCCACTATAAACAACAATCAAAGCTGTTAGTAGCACAAGGTTCCAAGTGCATTGAAAGTAAACCCAGACAACCACTCCCCACAGAGACCTCTGAGCAGAAGTAATTATACTTCCGTCAGTTATCTATGTTTATTGGCCACGAAACTGGGAGAAATTCCCTTCTCTTTTCAAGTGGGAGAAATCCCATGTAGAATCCCGTAGTGTAGTGGGCGCTCACCTCGTAAACAAGAGGACCTGGTTTTGATTGCCGGGCAGGGCAAAAACTTGGGCAAGTTTCTTTACTGCTGTTCGGGTGGATGTCAAAGATCCCATGGTGTTATTCAAAAACAAACAGGAGTTTCTCTCTCCCGGTGTCCTGGCCAACAATCCCCCAAATAAAATTGGACACTTGGTTCACGGATGTTTGTGGAACATTGATGTGTGCAATTATGCTGCTTGCGTTTGCCAACAAAAACAGTCACTCTGTTTTACAGTGAAGCACTTTGAGACGCCCTTTCAACAAGATAAGGCGCTATACCAAATGTAAGAATTATTAGTATTTATGATGGAAAATCACCAATGGTGGTGGGGGGGGGAGGGGGAGAGATAAACAAGGGGGGCATTAGATCCCTCAAGACAGAAGATACTATAAAAATTTACAGCACAGAAGGAGGCCATTCAGCCCATTGTGTATGTGCTGGATCTCAGAACGATACATACAGTCCCGCTTACCTGTCTTTTCTCCCCCACAAACCCCAGTAAAACAATATGGAGGTGCATGACTCACAATCAGTGGCTTCAGCATGACCTGATCTGATCCAGGAGAGGCAAGCTAGACTAGACTGGAAGTGTGGTCAAAGCCAGGACGATGGGACTAATTTAAGGAACAGCTTGACGCTGTGATGGAAGGACTGTAGGGAGGGTATTCTGGAAAGATGAGATCAAATAACAACAAATTACATTTGTATTGCGCCTTTCACTCGGGAGGACGTCCCAAGGCAAGAAAGACTGTCATGGATTTGTACCTGAGCTGGGGGTTGGGATCAGGAGGGGCGGAGGACAGAGAGGATGAGTGTAGGAGTGAAGTATGGTCGAAGAGGAGGGTCCAAAGGGCCTTATTCACCCGGACCTCTCACCGTGAAGCAGAAATCAGGCGATGCAGGGAAATTCCTATTGCCATCACGCACACTCTCCCTCTCTCTTTGGCTCTGTGAGTGTAAAGGCAAAGCCTAAAGTGAAACGCCACACAAGCCATCCAGACCCGGGCCATGCCCACAACAACAACAACATTACATTTGTATAGGGCCTTTCACGTCGGGAGGACGTCCCAAGGCGCTGGACAGTGACAGCATTTCAGCCCCGAGCTGGGGTCAGGGAGGGAGAAGGGAAGGGTGGTGACCGATGGCATGGTCGAAGAGGAGGGTTTTGAGGCGGGACTTGAAGGAGGCTAAGGAGTGGCCAAAAAAAAAACAACAACAACATTCGAGATTCCAGCCAGTCTCAATCCAGGAGGTCATCTTGTCTCAACATTTAAGGCTGCACAAAATTTGTGGAAAATTCTGAAATCTTGAATCTGGATAACCTTTCATTTTAACAAATCTTAATCTGGTATCACCACGGAGTATACATTCAATTCACATTACAGTATCTTCTGTGAAGGGCTTTGAGACATCTCTGCAATGGGTACAGCCAGTGGTATATAATTATTATTACTGTTAACTGGGAAACCAAATCTACAAACCTTACAGCACACGGGTTTAACACTGATCTAAATTGGTTGCAGCCTATTCAAGACTTGACAGACCAAATGGCCGAAGGTGAGCATCACCCAATTGCTTCTGTGACATCCACGGAGGTAATAATCGTAATTGGTGATAACATCGAGTCATGTAGCAACAGCAACCTTGGCAACAGAACATACACCTTTTCAAAAAGGCGTTTTTGCTTATTTTTATGATGTCACACGAGTGCCCAACAACAACAGCGACTTACCACTTGCTAACCACCACTCTAAGGGGGAGTTCCATAGCGTGGTGGTTAGAGCACTCGCCTCGCAAGCGAGAGGAACCGGGTTCAATTCCGGAGCAGGGATAAACCTTTGGCAAGTTTCCTTACTCCACACACCACTGTTTACCCAGCAGTAGGTAGGAACCTGGCTGTTAGGCGATTAGCGGATCACTTGCTGATGGTAATAATTCCTCCAAAAAAATCATAAATAAATAAAAATGCGGTCACTCAATCTACATTTGTGAGTACAATTGGCTGCCAAGTTTCGTTCCACAAAATACAGCTACTTTACAGTATATTCCATAAAGCGCTTTGAGATGTCTCAACGACGTGATCAGGATTATTATTATTATTTATAAAGTGCCCTTAATACAGGGTAATGGCTCAGAGCGTTTCTGGTTTTGTTGGATACGGTTTGGATCGGGATTATTTTACAGTGTAGTGGTTAGAACCAAAACACTGGGAAAACTCCCTTCTCTTTTCCAATTGTGTCGGAATCTTCAACACTCAACCGGGACTTTATGTTAATAATAATCCTTGCATTTGATATAGCGCTTTTCACGTTGGGCGGACGTCCCAAAGCGCTTCACAGAACACACTGTAAAGTGAATTGACTGTATATTTGTGGGCGAACGCGGCGCACAGCAATGTCCCACAAACAGTCGTAGATTGAAAATGACCAATTTATTATGGTGGAGTCCTGCAGCTCAGTGGTTAGAGCACTCGCTTTGCAAGTGAGAGACCTGAGTTCCATTCCAGGCAGAGGGCGAAACCTTGGGCAAGTTTTCTTACTCCACACAGAGCCTAATAATAATCCCTCCAAAACCAAAAACAATAATATCTGAGCCCAAGGTAAGCACTATACTGCTAAGCTGACAAGTGGAACAAAGAACTATAAACCGTTGACAACAAGTAACTAGATAAATCCATGGAAAATGAAAAATCTCCAGGTTTCTAGGCGATGAGAGAGAGAGGTGCTAGAGATTAGATGGGTATCTACAGGGAGTACACAAAGCCCTACTAAACCCCGCCACTCCCCCATTTGTTGTCCTACAATGAGTGCAGTGTAAGACGGAGTCAGTGAGAAGGAAGTTACTGGTGTCAATCATGTTGCGGAAGTATCGAACATCGAGACACATTTATTATCTGCCATGAAGATGATAGCGCTCACTCACACCCATCTTCTGGACGTCTAAATAGTTACACCCTTGTACTGAATACAATGAAGTATTTCAAAATACAATTATCATCAATCTAACACATGTTAGCAGGAGTGAGGGCCTTCAGTTATCAGGAGAGGCTAGAGAAGCGAGGATTATTCTCCTAGGAATATAAGCAGGGGAGGTTAGGAGGAGACTTAATGGAAGTTTTAAAAATTATGAGGGGATTCGATAGGATGAACAAGGAGAAACCATTTCCACTGGTGAGTGGGTCGGTAACCCGAGGACACCGATTTAAAATAGTTGTTAAAAGAAACAGAGGGGAGGTGAGGAGAATTTGTTTCACACAACAAGTTGTTCGGATCTGGAATGCATTCACCGAAAGGATGGTGGAAGCCGATTCAATAACATTTAGTGATAATTATTTGGGGAGGATGAGTTTGGGGGCTATGGGGAGAGCGGAATTGAATAACTCTTTTCAAAGAGCCGGCACAGACACGATGGGCCGAATGGCCTCCTTCTGTGCTGTATAATTCTATGATTTGAAAACAACAGCTACAAAGAACTTCAGATAGTTGACAAGGAAAAGTCAACCAGGTGGGGGGGGGCTATTAAAGTAGATTCTAAGGGTGGGAGCAAGTTGGAGGGACTCTGGGAGAACGATAGGAAAAAAATACACAAGATTCACAGTTATAATAATAATAATCTTTGCATTTGACAATAACTTGCATCACTTATATCCAGGGTGGCATCTCAGAGCACTACTGTAAAGTGGATTGACTGTATTTTGTGAAATGAAATTTTATAAAATTAAATATTTTGTGAATTAAGTCCCATTACCTGACCCCCATCCACCAGCCCCCCCCCCCCCCCCCCCACACACACACAGACAATTTACATCAATACAGCGTCTTTCACATCAGGGAGTGGGGGTAAAATGTTGGACAGTTCAGTGTTTCCACCAGAGGTAGGGGGAGGGTTGGGGAGGGGAGAACGATAGCCGAAAGCTTGGTCAAAGAGTATGGTCTTGAGGTGGATCTGAAATGCAAGGATTATGATTATTATTAATGGCCTTCTTCTGTGCTGTAGACTTGAATGGTTCTAGAGGGTGAGGAATTACTTTGGTATGTCAGGGCTGCAGTAATGTCTTTCTGTCACTGGAGGGTGATGTTATGCTTCTGTCATCTCCTGGGCTTGTGCTGCCATCGCACCTTGCAGTCACTTTTCCAGTCTAACCTCCCAATCTGGCAGCCACTGCTGCAGTCTGGTAGCCACACGCAGGGCCCACCAGTCTGAGATGAGGCGCTCGGTGGCAAAGTAGATACGCGCACCTTATTGGAGGGAGAGATTTTTCAATTGGCTGCCGCATTTCGCCCACAAAATACAGGAACTACACTTCACAATTCTCTCTCACGTTCTGACGAAGAGTTGTGGACCCGAAATGTTGATTCACTTTCCTTTCTCCAGAGATGCTGCCTGACCTGCTGAGTGCTCCCAGAGACTTCTGCTTTTGTTTCAGATTTCCAGCATCTGCAGTATTTTACATTTTACTTTACAATGCAAGACTGTTTGTGACACACTGCTGTGGAATTGGCTGCCACGTTTAACCCACAAAATATACAAATTCACTTTACAGTATATCCTGTGAAGCGCTTTGAGACGTATCAATGACTTGGATAGGGCGTATATCAAATGCAAGGATTATTATTATATTCAGTTGGCATACACCCGGTCATTGTTTTTTTTAAAAAAACCCTAAGGAACATTTTAAAATCTTTTAAAAGATTCGACAATCAAATTAATCAATTGGACTGAAAGTCGTCTTCATCCGAACCAATCTCGTGAAAAGGCTTGAAGCAACAACTTGCACTTACAACAACAAGATTCCATTTATAGAGCGCCTTTCACGTCGGGAGGACATCCCAAAGCGCTGGACAGTTGGGTCAGGACCCGAGCAGGGGGGTAAATGGTCAGGGTGAGGGGAGGGAAGGGAGGGGGCGGGGAGGGGGTAGAAAGTTAAGAGGGGAGCTGAAGGCACGGTCAAAGAGAAAGGTCTTGAGACCGGCCTTGAAGGACAATATCTCGGCTTAAAAGAGACTTAGGGAGCATTCAAAGAAAGACATTAAGTCATAAAAACATAGAAATTTACAACAACTTACATTTATATAGCATCCTTCACCTGGGATAGCATCTCGGAGCGTTTAAGAGTGGTGGAGCCTAACGATGAGCCTGGAGGGAGAGGGAAGGTGACCGTGGGCATGGTCAAAGAGAAACAACAACAACAACTTGGATTTATATAGCGCCCTCCACGCCGGACGGCGTCTCAGAGCACTTCACAGTAACGGATCCCGGGGCAGAGCCAGGGGGAGGGGGAGGAAGGTCGAAAAGAAAGGTCTTCAGCAGAGACCTGAAAATAGGAAGAGAGGGGGCGAGGCGAAGGGAGTGAGGAAGGGAGTTCTGGAGCCTCGGGGCATAGTGGCTGATGGCACGGCCACCGAGGGTGGAGTGGAGGACTCGGGGGACGAGGAGGAGGGTCTTCAGGTATGACCTGAAGGTAAGGAGGGGGCCAGCCCAGAGAGCCATTCGTTCCATCACGTCAAGTAGAGGGTGCTGAGCACTCACTCGCCGACAATGGAGTGGAGGAGATTAAGGGTAGAATGGGGCAACGGCGTGGAGGCATTTGATATTAAATATGGCATCTTATTAATTAAACCATGTGGTGTCTGGCTCCAATGCACCCTCTCAGGTCCTGCGTTTCATTAGTAACCATGAAATGATGACTAACTCCCAGGTCACTGGGACACCACTAACATCACTTCCTGCGTGCTAGGCACACGGGCTGCTGACATAATTTCCTGTGTGACATGGCCCCGCAGTGCCAGAAGACAATCCAATGTCAAATAGGGTTTTTTTTTTTTTTTTTTGAATTATAGGAGTGAACAGGCGAAGGACTCTCAGTTAGCACGGGTCTACAGTATGCAAGCTAACAGGATTGCCCCGTAATTGCCCACAACGGGACTTTGACCTCACAGTCTGGGCTGAAACTCCAGTGGAAACTCCAGTGCTGGGGGAGTGCTACATTGTCTGAGCTGCCGTCCTTCAGATGAGACGTTAAACCGAGTTCCCGTCTGCCTGTTCAGGTGGATGTTAAAGGTCCGTGGCGCTATTCGAAAAGAGGAGTTTCTCTCTCCCTGTGTTCTGGGCAATAATCCCCTCAATAATATTGGATGTTTGCTTCATGGCTGTTTGTGGGACACTGCTGCGTGCAAATATGTAGACCCGTTTACTCACAAAACACAGTCACTGCACTTTGCTGTGAAGTGCTTTGAGTCATCTTCACGGCGTGAAAGAAAATACAAGGTTGAGTATTATTATAATAACATCAATCCTGCACTCAGTGGCCTTGTTCATTTGTTTACAAGCACAAAATAACTGGCAAAAAGCAAGGTGCACTTGGTCTTACTCCACTAACTCTTTTTCTCCTCCCTACATTCAATCTATTTCTCCTCCTCACTTTCTCTCTCTCCTCCCACGTTCTTACTCTTTCCTCCCCTAGTTTCTCTCTTTCAGAGAGAGGGTGATGGCAAGCAAAAGGGATTTAGAGGAGGGAAGATGACCAAAGGTACTCAGGTCTTGAGACGGGTCTTGAAGGAAGCAATTGAGGGGGCGAGTTGGAGGGGCTCCGGGATGGAGTTACAGAAGGTGGGGGCAAGAAGGATGAAGGCCCGATTTCCAATAGTGGTGCCTGCAGAGTGGAAGGAATGGACAGGTTGGTAATGCTTTAAAAGGTCGCAGAGGAAGGGAGGAACAAGAACGTGAAGGGCTTTAAAGGTTAGGACAATGATCTTGAACTCAATCCTCCAACACTATACTTAAGAGCCTGCAATCCAAACGACTGAGAGATTCACATAGTTTCCATTTGTCTTGAATGGAATGCACACTCTCACCCCAGAGGGACACACCCTGCTTACCTAATTCCCGTTGTTAGGCCCAGCTCAGTATGGGCCATGCCTAGGGCCCAGAGTGTGTAGGGGGAGAGAAATTACTGGAGTTTATGAATACTGCCCAGCCTCCCACTGCTTGGCCAGCAAGGATCCCTCCAAGTTGCCACTTGCAGGTTAAACTCTCTCTACAGTCTTGACATATTTGCCTGTATTGCAGTCAGCTACCCCAAACTGAACACACTATCTTCCCAATGGGACCTATCCATTGCCTGGACTATGTGTGGCTGGCGATGGGTGGTTAGGATCACCACAACAACCAATTCTACAGCGTCTTGGCCCTGAATTCACCCCCTCCTCCTAGCGACCCGGCTCCCTTTACTCAGTGAGCACTGCCCTGCTTCATGTTCCTCCCGTCCTACCCACCCCATCATCATGCAGACTTTCAGCCATTCTGCTAACAGTATCTGGAACTCCACCCCAGAGTCCTTCCAACTTGCTCCCTCCCTTCCCTCATTGGTCATCATTCTTTTCGCGCCCCCCTCGCCTCCCACTCCCAGCTCATCCAGTGCTGTGACTGCACCTTGGGTGTCCTTCCAACCTGAAAGTCGCTGTACTATTGTACATGTACATCAGCGTCTGGCTCCCAGAGACCTTGAGCTGTGAAAGCTGTGCTGGCTAGCCCTGTTATTACATGGTAGTTTTAGTCTGTAATTAACTTGTTGTCATTAACACAGACCCCTCGAGCCATCCTAACTAGCCAGTGCTGGCATTTTTGTACCCCACAGGAGTTTCCACTGCTCACCCTTCCATTCCCTTCTCACTCATGCATGTGTCTTGTACAGTTCGTGTATGGCCTCTTTGCTGTTGCTGTGGAGTCCTGTAGCTCAGTGGTTAGAGCACTCGCTTTGCAAGCGAGAGACCTGAGTTCAATTCCAGGCAGAGGGCGAAACCTTGGGCAAGTTTCCTTACTCCACACAGAGCCTAATAATAATCCCTCCAAAAACCAAAAACAATAATAAAAATCGGTCATTTTCAATCTACGACTGTTTGTGGGACATTGCTGTGCGCAATTGGCTGCCGCGTTCGCCCACAAATATACAGTCAATTCACTTTACAGTGTGTTCTGTGAAGCGCTTTGGGAAGTCCTCCCGACGTGAAAAGTGCTATATCAACTGCAAGGATTATTATTATCCTAAGCCACTGTTTATAATAATACAATAATAATCCTTGCATTTGATATAACACCGTATCACTTCTTCTAGACACCTCAAAGCGTTTCGAGAATATACTGTAAACTGAATTGACTGTATATTTGTGGGTGAAATTATTTTTTTTTATTGATTTTTTGAGGGGATTATTACCCCCAGAAAAAGCAATCTGCCAATTGACTAACAACCAGGTTCCTACTTACTGCTAGATAAACAGAGGCACGTGGAGTAAGGAAACTTACCTAACATTTTGCACTGCCCGGGAATTGAACCCAGATCTCTCACTTGCATGATGAGTGCTCTAACCACTGAGCTACAGGACTCCACAAGAGGAGGAGAGGAGGTACCAGAGGGATGAGCTTGGGTGGTCCAAATGACCAAGTGCAAAGCCATACTGGCCCTCTATGGAGTGGGTGGGGAAGGGGGCAGTAGACATAGGCCAGCAGTGCTGGGAAATATAAGCTGGAATAACATAGCAACACTAGCACAGCTGCAAGACATTAAAATGCATCGAAAATACTTGCACCTCCAGTACACCGCTAGTAATGTACAACAAACTTACTTATAATAATCCTTGCAATTGATATAGCGCCTTGTCACATCATTGAATCCATTACCTTCTGAGCCAGAGGCAAAAATGCTACAAGATGGGATAAAGGGTTGTATTCCCCAGAAAGGGTGATCGCAGTGAGGTGATTAAAATGAAGGGATATTTGACAAGCTCAGGGGGGATTGGATAACTTATCCCATTGGTAGAGGGATGCGGTTGTTAGTTGATTGTTCATGCCTCCACCACCTCCAGGCTCGACTATGCAAACATCCTGCTTGTCGGCCTTCCCAACTCCTCCCTCCACACGC
>NW_024704744.1:1167059-1193969 GCF_018977255.1 Callorhinchus milii | reverse complement strand
TGCAGATAATCCAGAACTCTGCAGCCGCGTTGTCTCCTCTCCCGCACCAAACTCCGTGACCCCATGTCCCCCATTCTCACCCGACTCCATTGGCTCCGTATCCTTCAGAGGATCCAGTTCAACTGGTCCTCACCTACAAAGCCCTCCATGGCCTCGCCCCACCCTACCTCTGCGACCTCCTAACCCTCTACCAACCCGCCTGTTCCCTCCACACTGCCGGCTCTGGCTGCTCCACGTCCCCCGACCCATCTGCCCCACCACTGGCGGGAGAACCTTCAGTCACTCTGCTCCCAACCACTGGAATTCCATCCCCCAATCACTCCGTCTCGCCCCCCCCGCCACCTTAGCCTCCTTCAAATCCCGCCTCAAGACCCTCCTCTTCGACCATGCCATCGGCCACCCCCCCTTCCCCTCCCCTACCCCCATACCCCAGCTCGGTGCTGAAATACTGCTACACTGTCCAGCGCCTTGGGACGTCCTCCCGACATGAAAGGTGCTATACAAATGGAATCTTGTTGTTGATTGGCAGATTACTTTTCCGGGGGTAATAATCCCTTCGAAAAAATTTGTTGTTAACAGACCCCACAAGCAATCCTAACTAGCCTGCTGTTCGTAATGTAGAGTGACGGTGTGTTTTGTGGGCAAACACCGCAGCCATTTGGTGATGCTGTAAGCGGGAAACACCTTGTCAAATGCAAGGATAAGATTGTTCTGAGTCGCTGTGAATGGCAGAATCCAATCTTTTTTTGACAGCACATTCATAATCTGTTGTCAGAAAACTTGCATAAGTATTACTTTATCTTTATATACCATATAATTGCCTAAGTCATACATGCCCGTAAGTCCTATTCAGTTTCCTATCAAAACCACTTAAGATTACTTTGCACTAGTCACATTTATCATCTCTGAACTCACTATACCGCTCCCCTATCCATTACTCGCACAATTACCGTTTGCATTGAATCGCGGGAAACGTGGTCTTGTTTTGTCAACACATGCAGAAGAACTTCAATTCCCACAATTCGATGCGATTCCAACACTTGCCAGTGAGCGTGCATGTGGTGAGGGGTCAAACATTATTGAATCATATGTACAACAACAACAACAAGATTCCATTTATAGAGCGCCTTTCACGTCAGGAGGACGTCCCAAGGCGCTGCACAGTTGGGTCATGACCCGAGCATGGGGGGAAATGGTCAGGGTGAGGGAGGAAGGGAGGGAGAGAGGAGGGGGAAAAGGTAGGAGAAGAGGGAGGAGGAGGGAATGGTCAGGGTGAGGGGAGGGAAGGGAGGGAGCGAGGAGGAGGAAGAGAGTCGAGAGGGGAGCTGAAGGCACGGTCAAAGAGAAAGGTTTTGAGACCGGCCTTGAAGGAGGAAAGGGAGGAAGCAAGGCGAAGGCACTGGGGGATGGAGTTCCAGAGCCTGGGGGCTGAGAGGCTGAAGGCCCGACCACCGATAGTAGGGCGGTTGGGGCGGGGGACGTGGAGCAGACCGGAGCCAGAGGAACGGAGGGTACGGGCAGGTAGGTAGGGGGATAGTAGGTTGGAGAGGTAGGAGGGAGCAAGGCCGTGAATGGCCTTGTAGGTGAGGATGAGGATCTTGAAATCAATCCTCTGGGGGATGGGGAGCCAGTGGAGGCGAGCGAGGGTGGGAGTGATGTGGTCCCGAAGCCTGGTGCGGGACAGTACACGAGCTGCAGAGTTCTGAATGACCTGCAGCTTGTGGAGGGAGGTGGCGGGAAGGCCGGCGAGGAGAGAGTTCCCATAGTCCAGCCTTGAGGTGACAAAGGCGTGAACCAGGGTTTCAGCAGCGTGAGGGGTGAGGTAGTGCCGTAGTCTGGCGATATTCCGGAGGTGATGGAAGGCGGTGCCAGTTGTGGTGCGGATGTGAGGGAGAAAGGACAGCTCAGGGTCGAACAAAACGCCGAGGTTCCTGACTGGCTTTGAGAGGTGGAGAGTGCAGCCTTGGATGCTGATGGTGTCAGCGCCTGAGGTGCGGAGGCGCTGACGTGAGCCAATCAGGAGGGCCTCGGTTTTTCGCACGTTGAGCTGAAGAAAGTTGTCTCTCGTCCAGGACTCGATGTCGGACAGGCAGGCTGTCAGGACATCGGTGGTCGTGGAGTTGAGAGTAGAGGAGGAAAGGTAGAGTTGGGTGTCATCCGCATACATGTGGAAGTTAACCCCATGTTGCGGATGATGTCACCGAGGGGGAGCATATAGAGGGTGAAGAGGAGGGGACCGAGGACAGAGCCCTGAGGGACACCACATGAGACAGTACGGGGGTGGAGGAGAAGCCATTCGTTGAGACGAAGTGAAGACGGTGGGAAAGGTACGACCTAAACCATTCAAGGACAGTGCCTTGAAGGTTGAGGTGGGAGGACAAGCGGTGGAGTAGGATAGCGTGGTCGACCGTATCGAATGCTGCCGATAGGTCGAGGAGGACGAGGAGACAGAGGGAGCCCTGGTCACAGATGGTCAGGATATCATTGGTGACCTTGACCAGGGCAGTTTCTGTGCTATGAGCAGCACGGAAACCTGACTGAAGGGGTTCAAAAAGAGAATGGGTGGGAGGAAAGAGCGCAGTTGGGAGGCGACAACTCTTTCCAAGACCTTGGAGAGAAAGGGGAGGTTGGAGATGGGCCGGTAGCTTGATGGCTTGATACCCCCCCGCCCCACCTCTTCTCCCCCCCCACCCCTCACCTTCCCCCCCACCCCTCACCTCTCCCCCCCGCCCCCACCTCTTCTCCCCCCCCCACCCCTCACCTCTCCCCCCAACCCCTCACCTCTCCCCCCCCGCCCCCACCTCTTCTCCCCCACCCCTCACCTCTCCCCCCAACCCCTCACCTCTCCCCCCGCCCCCACCTCTTCTCCCCCCCCACCCCTCACCTCTCCTCTTGAAGAACCGAACCAAGTTTTCCAAAGTTCTGCTGATGAACACCACCATCTCCTGTGCGGTGTGTGAGAGCAGCCGCCCCAGCCCCTGCCCCAGCACAGTGCCACAAGGACCCTCCCCCGATACCAGCCCCAACCCCCCCCCCGGGGGCTTCACAAAGCCGGCGTCAATCCCACTCTTAAATCCCTGCCCCTCGCTCTCTCTCTCTCTCTCTCTCTGTCTCACTCTCCGTCGCTCTGTCTGTGTCTCTCTCTCACTCCGACTGTGTGTGTGTCTGTACCTCTCTCTGTGTGACTCTTTCTGTCTTGCTCTCTCTGTCTGTCTGCGTGTGAGTGTGCGTCCCTCTCTCTCTCTCTGTGTGACTGTGTTCAGCACCCTTCAATTCCCCCCGCACCCCCTCCCACGGTGCCCGTGTCGGAGCCGATCAATCACTCGATCGATCGCCCGCTTTCTGCGCGGCTGCATTCAAACTGGCCGCTGTGTTTGCTCTCCAAACACACAGTCACTACACTTGACAGCGTGTGCGTGTGTGTCTCTATCTGTATCTCTCTCACTCTGTATGTATGTGTTTCACTGTGTGTCTCTCTCTGTCTCTCACTTACACATATGTGCCAGTGTGTGTCTGTGTGTCTCACTCGTCCTCACTCACTGTTTACATGTCTGTGTGTCTGTCTCTCTCTCTCTCTGCGTCTGTCTCTCTCTCTCTCTCTCTGTGTGTCTGACTCTCTCTCACTCTGTGTCTGTGTGTATGTCTCTCTCTCTCTCTGCGTCTCTCTCTCTGTGTCTGTGTGTGTGTCTCTCCCTCTGTGTGTGTCTCTCTGTGTGTGTGTCTGTGTGTGTGTGTCTCTCTCTGTGTGTGTCTGTGTGTGTCTCTCTCTCTCTGTGTCTGTGTGTGTCTCTCTGTGTGTCTGTGTGTGTCTCTCTCTCTGTGTGTGTCTGTGTGTGTCTCTCTCTCTCTGTGTCTGTTCTCTCTCTGTGTCTGTGTGTGTGTGTCTCTCTCTGTGTGTCTGTGTGTGTCTCTCTCTCTGTGTGTCTGTGTGTGTCTCTCTCTGTGTGTCTGTGTGTGTCTCTCTCTCTGTGTGTGTCTCTCTCTCTGTGTGTCTGTGTGTCTCTCTCTCTCTGTTTGTGCCTCTCTCTCTCACTCTGTGTGTGTCTCTCTCTCTCTGTGTCTCTCTCTGTGTGTCTGTGTGTGTCTCTCTCTCTGTGTGTGTCTGTGTGTCTCTCTCTCTGTGTGTCTGTGTGTGTCTCTCTCTGTTTGTGCCTCTCACTCTGTGTGTCTCGCTCTCTGTGTGTCTCTCTCTGTGTGTCTGTCTCTCTCTCTCTGTGTGTCTCTCTCTCTCTCTCTGTGTCTGTGTGTGTCTCTCTCTCTGTGTGTCTGTGTGTGTCTCTCTCTCTCTCTCTGTGTGTGTCTCTCTCTGTGTCTGTGTGTGTCTCTCTCTCTGTTTGTGCCTCTCTCTCACTCTGTGTGTGTCTCTCTCTCTCTCTGTGTCTGTGTGTGTCTCTCTCTCTGTTTGTGCCTCTCTCTCTCTCTGTGTGTTTGTGTGTCTCTCTCTGTTTGTGCCTCTCTCTCACTCCGTGTGTGTCTCTCTCACTCCGTGTATCGCTCGCTCGCTCCGCGAGTGCATCTCCCTCTCTCTTTCTCTCTCTCTCTCTCTCGCGCTTTCTCTCATTGTACAAACACAAAAGTAAACTGAATGGGGAGTGTGTCCGGTCTCCCCCCATCGAGGTTACCCGGGAGACAGAGGCAGCTGTTGGCTGGGCCGGTGTCTGGCAGCGCGAGCGAGTGACCTAACCACTGAGCCGGGTCCAAACCATCAGCCTCAGTCAGGTTGTGGTCAGGCCATCCTCCAGCACAACACATCAGCCAGTCAGTCACCAGACAATCTCTAGCCGGGGGGGGGGTGCGGACATGCTGAAGCTCCCCGCAGTTCCACTCGGCCATTCTCAGCCCCCGCGCTCACACTTAAGGGCTAATATTTCATCGAAGGAATAAAGTAAGAACCTCTTCATAACAGTCTCGCTCCCGAAAGCCTGAAATAACCACAACAACTTGCATTTATACCCAACACTCTTCACCGGGTGGGGGGGGGGTAGGATCTGGGAGTGCGTATCAGCCTGGCTCAGTCTCGCCTCCGAGTCAGGAGGTTGTGGGTTCAAGCCCCCACGTCGGGACTTGGGAGTCACGCAGTCTAAGCTGACGCTCCAGTGCGGAGCTGTGGGGGAGGACTGTGTTGTGGGAGGTGCCGCCCTCCGGCTGAGATGTTAACCCGAGGTCCTGTTCGCCTGTTCTGGTGGGTGGTGAAGATCTTGCGGCGCTATTGGGAAAGAGAAGGGAGTTTCTCTCTCCCGGGAGAAGCGGCAGAGATCCCCCAAATAAAACGGGTCACTGTCTCGCTCGCTCCATGGCTGTTTGGGGGACATTGCTGTGCGCAGATTGAATGCTGTGTCCGCCCACAAAACACACTTTACTGCGTTTCTACAGCTCTTTCTGGCGTCGAAGCGTCTCGCAGTGATTGCGGCCTGGCGTAGTGACTGTTTTCGACGAAGGCAGCAGAGCCAATCCGTGCAGAGCAAGATCGGGCAAGTAGCCGTGAAATAAGTGACTGATTGTGAGCCAGGCCACAGGGAGAGAGGGAGAGAGGGAGAGAGAGAGAGAGAGAGCATCGCAGGATCTTTACCATCCACCTGAACGGGCAGACGGGACCTGTGTTTAATGGCTATTGACGGACGGCACTTCCCACTGTCTCACAGCCTGTCAGCTGCACACGGATACACTGCGCGTCCAAAGGCACGCGTGTGTGGCCCAGTGAACACATCCGCAACCGTCACAACACACAATTGTGCACACAAACATACACGCAAATGCACTCAAGGACTCGCACACATGCACTCACACGCGTATACATGCAAACACACGCTGATACACATACACGCGTGCACGCTTAGCAACGTCTACGGAAACACACACCCACACCCCCTCACTCACTCACTGCTCTTACAGTGCCACAGAGAGTGTTGCTGGGCTGCCCTCCTCCGCCAGTGTGTGCTGTGCCCGCAGGCTCGGAGCCGGTGATGCCCGTGGGGCTGGGCTCGGGGCCGGTGCCCGCCGTGTGCCAGTCCAGCCGGCTGCAGTGGGAGCAGCTCCTCCTGGTCTGCCCGCCCTGGCCCACAGGGTGCGCCAGGCCAACAGCCAATCAATACCGGCTCACCCACCAGGCAATCCAGCCTCGTCACCATCACACACTCACTCTCTCCACAAGGGACTGGGGCACGGGGAGAGAGAGAGAGAGAGAGAGAGGGGGAGAGAGAGCAGGGTAGAAAGGGAGAGGGGCCGCGGGGGGAGAGGGGCTAGGGGAGGGATAGAGAGAGAGAGAGAGGGAGAAAGACGAGGGGAGAAAGAGGTGGATAGAGAGAGAGGAGAGGAGGGGAGAAAGAGAGGGAGAGGGGGAACAGTGGGGATCAGGTCAGATTCATATCGGGTTGGAGTCTGGTGACCTCTCAAACAAACAGACAACTAACGAACTAACTAACTATATAGATAGAGAGGGTCCGGGCGGGAGGCTGGTGAGGAGGCCCTGGTGCTGGGCGGGGAGTGGAGAGGCCGAGCCCAGCGTCACCTTCATCCCCAGCTAATCCCGGGATCATCTGATAAATAATCACATCACACGCCCGGCTGTCTGCTCCCCACCCCCCCACGAGTCAGCGTCAGTCCAGGGAGGGTGGGGGATTCATTGACCGTCCGGGGAGCGGGTGGGGGTGGGGGGGGGGGATTAATAATAACATTAATAATCGTTGCATTTGATAGATTGCCGTATCTCGTCGCTGAGACGTCCCAACTCACTAACAGTCCTGGAGGAGGATGGAGTGGTCCACAGTGTCAAAGGCAGCAGAGAGGTCGAGGAGGACGAGGAGACAAGAGGGAGCCCTGGTCACAGATGGACAGAACTGACCAGGGCTGTGTCCGTGCTGTGGGAAACCCAACTGGAGTGGACAGGGAGGGGTTGATGAAGTCTGAGGAGGTGGAGCTGGGAGGTAAGGAGAGGGGTTAGGGATGGGAACAGGTGGTGGGCATCATGTGGGTTATCGCGGCGGCGGAGAGAGGAGGGGGAGGCAGATTGGAGGGTGTGGAGGGGCTGATTGTGATGAGGTGGGATGTGAGGGGTGTGAGCTGAACGCACGTTGTTCTGGGCTGTGATCGGTGCTGCCCTGAGGTGCCCCGACTGTAAGTCTCTATACATAGACTGTGGTTATATAAAGGCAGTGATTACAGTCACCACAACCCACACATTGAGGTAACAGCCCTCAGCCATCAACACTGAGCTGCCAATCCCTACTGTCACACACTCACACTCACACACACATCGTACACTCACACACACATCGTACACTCACACACACATCATACACTCACACACACATCATACACTCACACACACATCATACACTCACACACACATCATACACTCACACACACATCATACACTCACACACACATCATACACTCACACACACATCATACACTCACACACACACACACACAACGTACACTCACACACACACACTCATCATACACTCACACACATATACACACACATACATCGTACAGTTCCTCTCCCTCTCCCCCCCCCCCCCCCCCCCGGTGTCCAGGCCGTCGAGCCCCCAAACAAGATCGGTCACCCACCCCACGGCTGTTTGTGGGGACGCTGCTGTGCGTAGTCGGCCGCCGCGTTTCGCCCCCCAAGATGCACAGTCACTACACTTTACAGCACATTCTGTGAAGCGCTTTGAGACGTCTCGACGACGCGATGAGGTCAAATCCGTGGATTATTATTATTATTTTTCCGGCTCAGGTGCTCACCCTGTGATTGATTGGGTTGATCTGCCCCCATTAGAGCCTCTTGTGGTGATGAATTGCGCCCCCGGACAAGTCTCCGAGGAGAGACTCCTCCCAAACTCTCCCCTGGTAACCGTCCTGAGACCGTGCCCTCCCCCTCCAACTCCCCTCCCGCCCCGTCATCCCGTCACACCCCCACCGTCCCGGACCCCCCACCTCCACGTCTCCCGACAACCTAATACACTTCACAAGTAGGACACAGCCCTCCAGGGAGAGGGAGAGAGGGAGAGGGAGAGGGAGAGGAGAGGGAGAGGGAGAGGGAGAGGGAGAGGGAGAGGGAGAGGGAGAGGGAGAGAGCACTCCATTCCTGACGCACGGAAACTTTCTGTACAGACCTGAACACGCACACACGCACACACACGCGCACATGCACACGCACACACACACGCGCACATGCACAAACACGCGCACATGCACACGCACACACACACGCGCACACGCACACACACGCACACACGCGCACACGCACACACACGCGCACACGCATGTCTGTGTGTGTTTTTTGTTGAATAATAATAAAATAATAATATAATAATTATTATTATATTATATTATTATTATTTTTGTTGAATATAAATTTATGCCGGTGATGACACACACACACACACACACACAGTTAGGGACAGAGATATACACACACACACACACACACACACACACACACACATGTACACACACATACGCACAAACAATTATAATAATAATAATAATAATTATATGCACATATAGACACACAGAGTTAGAGACGCAAAGACACACACACACACACACACAGATACAAACACCAACGCACAAGGTGCTGACCCCCCCCCCACCCTCTGCCCATCACCCCCCCGCGCCCACTCCACAGTGCGGAAGAAAAACGGGGGAAAGGGATGCGAGTGCGGGGGTGCAATTTGGGTGAACCCCAATCCCTGTACCTTCTCTCCCTGCCTTCAAAAGTCTGTAACTAACCCCCCTCTTAAACCGACTTTCGCTCACCAGACCCCCAGACCCCCCCCACCCCCGACCCCCACCTCGGCCACACACATATCCATAGAGACCCCCGGGACACACCCTGTACACACTCACACGCACGCCCGCCCTGTACACACTCCCACGCACGCCCGCCCTGTACACACTCCCACGCACGCCCGCCCTGTACACACTCACACGCACGCCCGCCCTGTACACACTCACACGCACGCCCGCCCTGTACACACTCACACGCACGCCCGCCCTGTACACACTCGCACACACGCCCGCCCTGTACACACTCTCACGCACGCCCGCCCTGTACACACTCGCACACACGCCCACCCTGTACACACTCGCACACACGCCCGCCCTGTACACACTCGCACGCACGCCCGCCCTGTACACACTCACACGCACGCCCGCCCTGTACACACTCACAAGCACGCCCGCCCTGTACACACTCGCACACACGCCCGCCCTGTACACACTCTCACGCACGCCCGCCCTGTACACACTCGCACACACGCCCACCCTGTACACACTCGCACACACGCCCGCCCTGTACACACTCGCACGCACGCCCGCCCTGTACACACTCACACGCACGCCCGCCCTGTACACACTCACAAGCACGCCCGCCCTGTACACACTCACACGCACGCCCGCCCTGTACACACTCACAAGCACGCCCGCCCTGTACACACTCACACGCACGCCCGCCCTGTACACACTCACAAGCACGCCCGCCCTGTACACACTCACACGCACGCCCGCCCTGTACACATTCACACACACACACACACTATCTGCCCTGTACGTCACACTCACTCACACTCACAACAACACACTCACTCGTACACACATTCACTCACAAATTCACTCTCACACACACACACACACAGCACTCACCCTGTACGTCACACTCACTCACACTCACAACAACAAGATTACATTTACAGAGCTCCTTCACGTCGGGAGGATGTCCCACGGCCGGGAAGGTCCGGGGTCAGGACCCGAGCGTGGGGGAGGGGTGGGGGAGGGCTGAGGGAAGGCAGAGGGGTGGGAGGGCGACCGAAGGCACGACCGAAGAAGAGGGTCTTGAGACCGGCCTTGAAGGAGGTGAGGGAGGAAGCGAGGCCAAGGGACCGTGGG
This sequence comes from Callorhinchus milii, assembly GCF_018977255.1. Lineage (NCBI taxonomy): Eukaryota > Metazoa > Chordata > Chondrichthyes > Chimaeriformes > Callorhinchidae > Callorhinchus > Callorhinchus milii. The sequence goes on along the minus strand of NW_024704744.1, from coordinate 1,184,075 downwards.
ATGGAGTTCCAGAGTGTGGGGACAGAGAGGCTGAAACCTCGGCCACCGATGGTTGAGCGGGAGACGTGGAGCAGGTCGGAGCCCGCTGAGGGTGAGGGTTGGGGGTGAGGGCAGGTTGGTAGGGAGTCAGCAGGTCAGAGAGGTTGGGGGGGGCAAAGCCATGGAATGGCCAAGGTGGAGCACGTAGAGGGTGAAGAGGAGGGGACCGAGGACAGAGCCCTGAGGAACACCGCACGAGATGGTGCGGGGGCTGCAGGGGAAGCCGTTTGCTGCGACGAAGTGGAGGTGGTGTGAAAGGCAGGACTCGAGGAAGTCCAGCATCTTCTCGCGGTGTGAGTCGGAGGAAAGTATCTGCGAGGCGTGGAGAGGAGGGCGGAGGAGCCGGTTGGTGGTGGAGAACAGGAGCCTGGGGTTGCCCTTCGCCTCCAGGGTTAACCTGGAACAGAAGGACGATTTGGCCGAGACGAGAGCGGAGCGGGAGGTTTTGATGACGTCTAGCCAGATGTGCCGATGGTCCGTTAGGTTGGATTTGAGCCAAGTGCATTCGGCAGCCGCACCTGGGCCTTAAGTGAGCGGAGGTAGCTGGTGGCTGGTGAACCAGGGTGAGGATCGGGAATAGGAGATAGTTCGGGAGGTGAGCAACAGGGTCGAGTTTGGTGGAGAGGGCACTGTGGAGAAGAGCGAGCACAGCGAGTGGGTTGGTGCGAGAGGTGGGCCAGAGGGGGAGGAGATCAGAGGACTCCAGGGCAGCGGAGAGGGATTGCGGGGAGATCTTCTTCCACCGGCGGTAGAAGACCGTGGTAGGTTTGGAGGCAGTGGTGAGAGGGATATGGGAGTTGAGGGAAATGAAATGGTCGCGAGAGATGGCCTTGTCAGTGGTGATGACATCCGAGACGCTGAGGCAGAGGGAAGCAACGAGGCTGGAGATGTCAGAGATGAAGGTGGGAGAGGATTTTGGGGGGCGGTAAATTAGGACACATACACAAACACCCACACACACACACTCACTCACTCGCTCAGCACCTGCCCTGTACAGCACTCACACACACAGCACTTGTCCTGTACAGCGCACACACACACACACACACACAGCACCTGCCCTGTACAGCGCACACACACACACACACACAGCACCTGCCCTGTACAGCGCACACACACACACACACACACACAGCACCTGTCCTGTAAAGCGCACACACACACACACACAGCACCTGTCCTGTACAGCGCACACACACACACACACAGCACCTGCCCTGTACAGCGCACACACACACACACACACACACAGCACCTGTCCTGTAAAGCGCACACACACACACACACAGCACCTGTCCTGTACAGCGCACACACACACACACACACAGCACCTGCCCTGTACAGCGCACACACACACACACACACACACAGCACCTGTCCTGTACAGCGCACACACACACACTCACACACACAGCACCTGTCCTGTACAGCGCACACACACACACTCACACACACAGCACCTGTCCTGTACAGCACTCACTCACACACACACCACCTGTCCTGTACAGCGCACACACACACACACACACAGCACCTGTCCTGTACAGCGCACACACACAGTAACCAGTTTGCATACAGGGACTTCCCATGAACCACAACAACAAATGGCATTGTACAGATTGCTCAGCGCTCCCCACATTGGGAGGACATCCAAACAGCCGTGAAGCGAGTGACCAGTTTACGTTTTGTGCTTTACCTGAGGTTAGAGGTGAGCGAGTGAGCGAGCGAGAGCGAGAGAGAGAGGGGCTTACCTGCCCCCCGGGGGCTGAGCTCCCCATCGCTGCCAAACAACCTCCTCCTCTGCCCGGTCAGCGACGAGAGGCCGAGCCAACTCAGGGCCCGGGGCAGCCCCAGACCCCTCGACCCTCCACTCTCCTTCCTCATGGCTCCCAGCCCGGAGGGGGTTAATAGTCCGGGGGGGGGGGGGGGACACAGCTGAGGAGCGACTTAAGGTTCTGCCCCCATTTACATCTCCAGCCTCAGTTGGTGAGAAACTGCCTTCATCTCAACCCCAAAACCCCAACCAGTTGGTCTGTCTGTCCATTTGTCCCTGGAAACCCCACTCCTCACCCCTCACCCCCAGCCCTCACCCCTCACCCCCAGCCCTCACCCCCAGCCCTCACCCCCAGCCCTCACCCCTCACCCCCAGCCCTCACCCCCAGCCCTCACCCCCAGCCCTCACCCCTCACCCCCAGCCCTCACCCCCAACCCCCAGCCCTCACCCCCAGCCCTCACCCCCAGCCCTCACCCCTCACCCCCAGCCCTCACCCCTCACCCCCAGCCCTCAACCTCACCCTGTGGGTCAGGGTACCCGCCCTGTGTGTGTGTGTGTGTGTGTGTAACTCAGTGAACTCTACTGTCTGCTGTATGCGTGTGGGTGCGAGTGAGTGAGTGTGAGTGAGTCCGTGTGTGAGTGTGAGGGTCTGTGTGAGTGTGTGAGAGTAAGCGTGAGTGTGTAAGAGTAAGTGTGAGAGTAAGTGTGAGTGTGTGAGAGTAAGTGTGAGAGTAAATGTGAGTGTGTGAGTGAGTGTAACTGTGAGTGTGTGAGAGTAAGTGTGAGAGTGAGTGCGAGACTGTGTGAGTGTGAGAGTAAGTGTGAGAGTGAGTGTGATAGAGTGAGCGTGAGAGTAACTGTGAGTGTGTGAGAGTGAGTGTGAGTGTGAGCGTGAGTGTGAGTGTGTGAGAGTGAGTGTGAGCGTGAGCGTGAGTGTGAGAGTGAGTGTGAGTGTGTGAGAGTGAGTGTGAGGACTCTCCCCTGTGTGTGAGATGCCCAGTGAGCTCTCAGGCCGCAGGTTGCTGATCTGCTTCAATCGTCCCAACAGCCGGTCAGTGCCCAGAGAACCCCGTCCCCCAATCAGCCCCGGGCTGCCCTCCAGCTCCTGCCCTCACACCCCCACCCCCACCCCGAGCCCCAGCCCCACCCTGAGCCCCACCCCAGCCCCAGCCCCACCCCAGCCCCACCCCGAGCCCCAGCCCCACCCCAGCCCCACCCCAGCCCCACCCACCCCAGCCCCAGCCCCACCCCGAGCCCCAGCCCCACCAGCCCCCACCCCGAGCCCCACCCCGAGCCCCAGCCTCACCCCGAGCCCCACCCCGAGCCCCAGCCCCACCCCGAGCCCCAGCCCCACCCCGAGCCCCAGCCTCACCCGAGCCCCACCCCGAGCCCCAGCCCCACCCCCAGCCCCACCCCGAGCCCCAGCCCCACCCCGAGCCCCACTCAGGCCCCCACCCCGAGCCCCAGCCCCACCCCGAGCCCCACTCAGGCCCCCACCCCGAGCCGCAGGGCGATCTCAGTCCCGCTCAGCAGCAAGTTATCGCTGCGGCTTTCAATCCCACTCACACCTTCCCCTCGACTCCAGGAACCACAGGATAGTGAGAAACAGGAACTACTGTACTGGACGAGGAAGTGAGCGAGAGAGGGAGCGAGAGAGGGGGGAGGGAGAGGGGGACGGAGGGAGGGAGGGAGGGAGGAGGGGGGGAGGCAGGTAGGCTGAGCAGTTAGAGCAGCTCGATATTGTTTTGGCCGGCGTTGGGGAGTGAAATATGATCCGCGCTCTCTCTCCAAAGGCATAGCAACCAACACGCAGAAACTCCACCTCTCTCTCTCTCTCTCTCTGGCTCGCTCACTCGCTCACTCACTCACTCGCTCACTCGCTCACTCGCTCACTCGCTCACTCGCTCCCTCGCTCGCTCACTCCCTCACTCGCTCACTCGCTCACTCGCTCGCTCACTCACTCGCTCACTCACTCACTCGCTCACTCACTCGCTCTCTCTATCTCGCTCACTCCCTCCTTCTCAGTCACTCCCACCCTCCTTCATTCACTATCCCTCTCCCTCCCTCTATCACTGTCTTATCTCCCTCACTCACTCTCCATTCCTCTCCCTCATTCACTCTCTCCGTCCTTCCCTCCCACCCGCCTCTGCCTCCCTCCACTCGCGTTCTCTCTCTCTCTCTCTCTCTCTCAGTCACTCGCTTCACAGCTCTTTGGGGTATGTTGCTGTGTGCAAATTGGCTGCCACACTCGCCTTCAGTCACCTGCCTTCCACCTGTGTAGTCCAAGTCAACGATAATAATCCTTACACTTGAGACAGCCCCTTATCACGTGTTCGAGACGTCTCAAAGCGCTTCACAGGATAGACTGTAAAGTGTAGTGACTGTATATTTTATGGGCGAAACACGGCAGTCAACTGCGCTCAGCGGCGTCCCCACAACCGGTCGTGGATCGAAGTGACCAAATTAGTATTATTATTATTATTTTTGAAGGGATTATTACCCCCGGAAAGGCAATCCGCCAATCCACTGACAGCCGGGTTCCCACTGACTGCCGGTAAACAGTGGCGGTTTGTTGTGTTTGTGGGAAGTGCTGTATGAAATGCAGAGGTCGGTGTTAAATACTACACCGTACCTTGTCGTTGGTGAAGCGCGGGCAAAACTGTGATAATAATAATCCCTGCACTTCATACAGCGCCTGATCACGTCATTGAGACGTCTCAAAGCGCTTCACACTGTAAAGTGTATTATAAACACAGTATATCATCTTATCAGAGGAGTGGCTCAGCCTGAACCACAGTGAGCTTCACAGGAAGCTCTCTGACCACCCCCCCCCCCCCCGCCACCCCCCCCACCGTCCCCGACCGGCCGCTATCTCTCTGAGCTGAGGGGAGAGCGCGGAGATCAATAGCCAACCCTCACCCAGCGCTGACTGACCCACATCTGCTCCCATTGCTCCCGGCAGTGGACGGAGGACGCACATCGATCCGGAGTAACAGAGGATCATCTGCTCCGCAGCCGGTGTGACTGACTCCTTCCTCAACACCCAGCCACCCCCCCCCCCCCCCCCACCCCTCCTCTCACTCCCCCCCACCCTCTCTCCCCACGTCCATTACTGCTTTTATTGCTCAGGGGTCTGTGTGTAATACCCTCATCTCTGAGTCAGAAGTTTGTGGGTTCAAGACCCACCTCCCACCTCGGGACTTTGAACCCACACAGTCTAAGCTGATGCTCCAGTGCAGGGCTGGGGGTGGGGGGGTGGGGGGTGGGGGGGGTGTATTGTCAGAGGTGCCGTCCTCTGGATGACGTTAACCCGAGGTCCTGTTCGGGTGGATGTTAAAGCTCTCGCGGCGCGATTCAAAAGAGGAGGGAGTTTCTCTCTCTCTCTCTCTCTCTCTCTCTCCTGGTGTCTTGGCCAACAATCTCCTACTTAAAATTTAGCGCTAACTTCGTGGCTGTTTGTGGGGGGCACTGCTGTGCGCAACCGGCTGCTGCGTTTCGCCCACAAAACGCACAGTCACTACGCTTCGCAGTGCATTCCGTGACGCGCTTCGAGGCGTCTCGACCGCTTGATAAGGCGCTGTAGCAAATGCGAGGATTGTTATTCGTGTCATCCCGGTAAGTCGGCTCTGCTGCCCCTCGATCGTCCCCGAAGTGGTCTGACCTACACTGGGCACAATATTCTAACTGTGATCTAACGAACCATTTACATGCGGGAGAGAAGGAAGGAGGGAGCGAGGGAGCGAGGGAGGGAGGGAGAGAGGGAGGGAGAGAGGGAGGGAGGGAGGGAACAAAGGGGCTGTACTGTTCCTGCACTATCAGTGAATACACATTCGGGAATTCTCGCCTTATTTCCTGCTCTGAATCGATCCGCACTGTCTCAGGTGTCCGCACTGAGGAAACAGATATTTTTAAGCCCAAGGGAGAGAGGAGGGAGTGGGTGGGGGGTGTGTGTGGGGGGGTCTGGTGTGCGACCTGGAAGCCCCCCAGCACACCAGGGGAAATTAGTAAAAAGTGTAGTGTAGTGACTGTGTTTTATCGGGACTCTGCAGTTCTAGCCACTGTCTTGAGAGAAGACAACTCAGAGGGGAGGGGGAGCTCATGGACACGTGTAACATTTTAAAAGGGATTTAAAAAGTCCTCGCGTTTGGCACAAGAACAATCCTCGCATTTGATATAGCGCTTTTCACGTCTTCTCGACGTCCCAAAGCGCTTCACCAGAATAGACGGTAAAGTGAATTGACTGTATATTTGTGGGCGAAATGTGGCAGCCACCAGGGAGGGAGGGCTCAGGCCAGGACCCTGGACCAGGGGTTTGGGGGGAGAGGGAGGGAGGGAGGGAGGGAGGGAGGGAGGGAGTGAAAGAAATGTGATGGAGGCTGACCCGAGCCGTGCCTCCATCACATTTCATCTGCGCAATGTGTTGATAGCGGTCACCAGATAAACAGGTCACCAGCTCAAGGCTAACAACTGGGTCCGTACGTAACCGTGGTATTCTGATTGCCCCCCACTTCTCCACTCCCGCGCCCCCCCCCCCACCCCCCCCATAGACACACACACACACACATCCCCCCCCACCGTGCCTTCAAATGATTCAAACCTTGGTTGCTGCGTTTCGCCCACGAAACACACAGTCACTACACTTTACAGTATACCCCGTGAAGCGCTTTGAGATGTTTGATGGTTGTAGGCGCGATATCACGTACAACGATAACATCCCTTTACAACTTGAAAGCCCTCTTTTACTGCGTGACTTTGGGTCGTGTAACCTCAAACTCCCCCCCCCCACCCCCTCCCCCCCCCCCCCTCCCCCCCCCCCTCCCCCCCCCCCCACCCTACGCCGCCTCTCCTCTCCCCCTCTCGTTTCACTGGGTGAGCGGTGCTGTTAGTAGCTGTGACATTGCTGAAGTGGGTCAGTGATCAGCGACTGTATACCAGTTACCACGGGATCAATACTAACACTTAGCCATCAATAAACAGAGCAAAACCAACGTCCTCCCCCTCTCCCCACCGCCCACTCACTCACACACTCACTCCCCCCTCACTCACACACCCCCACCATACACCTCCCCTCACTCACTCCCCCGTCACACACTCCCCACTACACACAGTCCCCCCTCACACACACACACACACACTCACCCACACACTCAAGACACTCAGACACTCACACAGACACACAGGAGACCCGTTTACGATTCCCCCATTCACCCGCAGCCTCACGCAGACCAGTGGCCCCTCACCATGACTTAACATAGAGCAGCACACGCAGTCACTACACTCTACAGTGAGGGTCTTTGAGCCGTCCCCCCCAGTGACCTTGTGCGAGGCGCAAGGCTGGTTATTTATAGTTGTTTGAGATATTACCTTATCGCGTGGGGTGACTCTGAGACGAGACAGAGATAGAAAGTTGTGGGTTGAGGCCCCACGTGGGGACTTAGAGCTCACAGTCCGGGGAAACCCCTCTAACCTCGAGGTACGCCCTCCCTCAGTCCCTCTGCCTCGCCCCCTCTTTCCCTAACTTTATATCCCGCCGCGCCTTGGCTCACCTGTTGCTGTTGTTATCAGTTTTACAAAGTAAAAACACTCCGAGTCTATGATACCAGTAACAATCCTTGCATTTGCTATGGCGCCTTATCATGTCTTCGAGACGTCTCAAAGCGCTTCACAGGATACACCGTAAAGTAAATTGACTGTATATTTTTGTGGGCGAAACGCGGCAGCCAATTGCGCACCACAGTGGCCCACAAACAGCCGTGGATTGAGTGACCAAATTATTATTGTTTTCTTTAGGAAAAGTGATCCATCAATTGACTAACAACCGGTAAACAGAGGCTCGTGGAGTAAGGGAAGTTGCCTAAGTTTTCGCTCTGCCCGGGAATCGAACCCGGATCCTCTCGCTTGCGAGGCGAGCGCGCTCACCACTGAGCTACAGGACTCCGCCCAAGCCCCCACCTCGCCTCCCTGATCCCTGTATTCTCTTCTCCTTCAAAAGAGGACCATCGCTCTCCTGCGGCCTTCAGCCCATCAGCAACTCCGGAGGGGTTTGTGTACGGAACGAGAGTCTCTCACCCATTCTCTCGCCCCCACTGAGCTTTGCTGATGGAGTTTTCCTGCCCCCTGCTGCACAGCCTCGGTACTGCAACACAGAGAGACAGAAACAGGAGGCCATTCAGCCCCTCGAGCTGTTCCGCCATTCTACAAGATCATGGCTGATCTGAATCTCAACTCCAATTACCCGCCATCGCCCCATATCCCTTGATGCCCCGACCTGACATATCTATCCACCTCAGTCTTGAAGAGGTGAATGGATCCAACCTTTTGGGGTTCCACTATCCATTGGGTGAAAAACTGCCTCTTAATCTGGATTCCCCACCAGAGGAAGTATTTTTTCTATCCCTATCGAACCCCTTTATTTTTTTAAACACTTCAATCAGATCACCCTCAATCTTCTAAAGGGACTAGAAACCAAGTTTATGCGCCTGGTCCTCATAATCTAACCCTTTAAACGAAACCCTGGTATCATTCTGGGGAATCTTCATTGCACCCCTTCCAGGGCCAATATATGGACTTCCAGAGGCATTTGTGGGGTGGTGCCCAAAACTGAACGCAGTCTCCAGATGAGGTCTGACTAAGGCTCTATCTATATAGTTGACGTATCATTTCCTCTCCTTTATAATCCTGTCCCTTGAGATAAAGGGCAACATCCCATCAGCCGTTTTGATACCTTCTCTTACGTGTGAGTTTGTTTTTAGGGATCTGCGTACATGAGCACCAAATCCCTTTGCTCTTCCACAGCTCTTAGTTTCTCAGCATTTAGAAAATGTTCGGTTTTGCTACTTTTGGAACCATAGTGGATGGCCCCACACTTCCCCACGTTGAATTCCATCTGCCACAGTTTTGCCCACTCGCTTAATCTACCTTCCTACTCCCATCTACATAATTTGCTGTGCCTCCTAACTTTGTGTCATCTTCAAACTTGGATATAAATCTCTATTACTTCATCCAAGTCATATATGAACTGGGAAAAGCTGAGGCCCTCGTACAGACCCCTGGGGAACAATCCTTGTCATGTTCCGCCAATCGGAGAATGTTCCTTCGATCCCTACTCTCTGTTTCTTGCCTCCCAACCAATTACAAGGTTACCTCCGATTCCATGCGCTTCCATTTTTGCTGATAACTTCTTGTGCAAAACGTTATCAAATAGCTCTGGAAGTCCATATAGACGACATTCGGAGACACTCTCTTATCCACCATGTTAGTGCCTTCCTCAAAGAATTCAATTGGATTTGTCAGACATGACCTCCCCTTCACAAATCGATGCTGACTCTCTTTGATTAGCCGACACTTGTCCAAGTGCTCAGTTGTTCTGTCCCTGACTGATGAGAGACTTCCCCGCGACACAAAGCGTCAGTCAGTCAGCATCTGCTCCAGCCAGAGACCCGGCCCTCACTGAGCTCCACCTCAACTACACCCAACCTGCCACCAGAGAGCGCCTCACCCGCATGTAAAGCAGTGAAACGCTCCCAATTCATACCCAACGTTCCTTGTTCCGACACCCACAGAAACCCATCCCTGTGGGAGATGTCTCCAAACCCCTGTCAGCCTGACTCACGCTCCGGCCTCCGAGTCACAGAGACAAATGAGCTCACAGTCCAGGCCGATACTCCCAAGTGTTGGGGAGACCATTGTGGAGCTGCCGTCCTTTCTGATGAGACGTTAAACTGAGGTCCCGCCTGTGCCCGTTCAGGTGGACGTTAAAGATCCCGCGGAGCTATCCAAAAAGAGAAGGGAGTTTCTCTTTCTTGCTGTCCTGGCCAACAACCCCCCAAATAAAATCAGTCAATCGCTCCATGGCTGTTTGTGGGATACTGCTGTGCGCAAATTTTCTGCCATGTTTTGCCCCCAAAATACACAGTCACTACGCTTTACAGTGAATCCTGTGAAGGGCTTTGAAACGTCCTTCTGACGTGAAAGGCTCTGTACCGATTGTAAACGATATTATTAATTTAATTTCGGAGTGAAGTTTTCTTCGATGCATCCGAGTTGATAATGGACACGGCCGAGACCTGTGCCAATCTCCGTCACTGAGAAGATCTCAGAGACGCCATCCAGAGCGAAGGGCCCTGTATAAACACAAACTGTCGTCGATCAGGCCTTCAGCCTCTCTGCCCCCACCCTCTGGAGCTCCATCCCACATTCCCTTTACCTCGCTCCCTCCCTCGCCTCCTTCAAGGCCCATCTCAAGACCCTCCTCTTCGACCGTGCACTCGCTCACCCTCCTACCCCTCACCTCCACACCCCCCCCCACCCACCCCGATCCCAACCACCAGCTCATGTCCAAATCCCTGCCTTGGGATGTCCGCCCGACGTGAAATTGGTTGTTGTTGTTGTGGTGGTGGTTCAATCCCGCACTAATGCTCCAGTTCCACAATTCCAATGCAACCCTGATCTCCAGCCTGGTGCAAACTCTCGCTCTCCCTCTCCCTCTCTCTCTCTCGCTCTGTTGTTCCCACCTCTTTTGTGTTTGCTGAAGTGCATCTGCCACAGAGGAAAGGATGTTTGTCTAAAGAATTTTCCATCGAACGCTAACGCAGGCGGGAAGGCAGCGAGGCAGGTTGTTGCCATGTGCCTGGCAATGCTCCAGCGGGAGACAGTCCCTGGCTGCCGGTCACAAGCAAACAGCTCTGCACAACAGATGGAGGAGAGTTTGGCACATATTGACTGCCGCGTTTGCCTACAAATGCACAGTCACTACGCTTTACAGTACAGGCGGAGAGCTCCACGCGAACGGGGGGAGTGTGCGCGTGTGTCGGGTGGGGGGGGGGGGTGTTGGAAAGAAGGGCAGTGGAGTGTGTCCATATATTTTGAAGTCGTTGCTGAAATACTGGTCAACAACGTGACTTATTAATAATAATCCTTGCATTTGATACAGATCCTGATCACATCATTGCGACGTCTCAAAGCGCTTCACAGAATATACTGCAAAATGGAGTGACCGTATTTGGGCAATACCCTCACCTAACGAGAGAGAGAGAGAGAGGAATGGGGTGGAGGGGAAGGGTTGGGGGGGGGGGTGGAGAGAGGGGGAGGTGACCATAAGCACAGTCAAAGGGGTAGGTTTTAAAATAGGATTTAAAGACAGAAAGCGAAGGAGCAAGTCAGAGGAGAGAGGCCGGGAGTTGCAGAGGTTGGGGTGTAGTGACTGAAAGCTCAGCCACCTATGGTGGCATAGAGAGGGCAAGGTCACACAGCCGGCCCAAGCTAGCCGAGGTGGGGGGAGTGAGGCTGGAGGAGACCAGAGAGATAAGGGAGTGTCTGACACATGGAAGCCCATCACCAGGTTAAGGAGCATCCAAACCAAACTGAGAATTCCAGGCCTCCCACCTACACCTGGAAATCCCAGCGATAGTGTTGGAGGGACAGACTCAGTTTACCTAATTCCAGAGACTATTACAACAACAACAACAAGATTACATTTGTACATTTGTATAGCGCCTTTCACGTCGAGAGGACGTCCCAAGGCGCTGACTATTAGGCACAGGTTGGCAAGAGCCAAGTCTTGGGGACCCCAGGGTGTGTGTTGGGGTCACTGCTGGAGTCTAACGGCTAAAACCACATAGTTTGCCATTTGTTTTTAAGCGCATGAAAGGATTTATGGGAGGAGGGCGAGGAGCATGGAATCGATCCACTGGGAGACAGGGAGACAGGAGGCAAGGCTGGGGTGGTGGGGGCGGGGGATTTGGTGTGGGTGAGGATGGGTATTAAAAAAATAATCTTACATTTTCTCTTTCTCTCACTAATGCACACATCCCTCAATTATGCTCGGGGGGAGGGAGGTGGGGGGAGAGAGGTAAGTGGGGTCTCCTTGAAGCTGAACTGGCTCCAAGGTGACATGTTTGGCAATGGAGTGTGGGAATCGAGCCACCCCTCGGTGACGGTCTCTCGTCCAGTTCCTGAGCCCGGCAGCTCCACAGTATGTCCAGGCCCTGATGGTGACAGCACAGCCCGGCCCGGCTCATCGGCAGGACCTGGAAGGGCCGACCAGTCACTGGGGGCCGGGAATCCTCCCACTCAGCGACAGCTAATGCTGCAGCCAAAGCCCTAACGGGTAGAGTGGTCCTAACTGGACAAGCAGCGGGAAAGCTGGCCAGACGGTGATATCAATGGCAAACTTTGGAGTTTCATCTGCTTAAACTCCAGTGGTTACCTCAACGCACACTCTGGGGCCCTCAAGCCTTGGTTCTTGCCAACCTGTGCCTAATTCTCTCTAGAATTAGGTAAGCAGGGTGCGTCCCTTCAGGGAGAGAGTGTGCGTTCCATTCCAGACACAGGAATTTCCAATTGTTGTTGACATGTTTGGTTTGGTTTGGTTTGGAAACTGAAGCATGATGGGTTTCTGCATGTGTCACACTCAACTGAACAAAAACAAATTCTCAATTAATTTTTAGTCAAATTTCCATGCAATTTCCTCCTGGATTTGCTGCCCCCACCACCTCCCGGTCTAGTCCAACCCACAGCCTCACCAGACCTTCACCCCTGTGTCAACCGAGCCACGCTCTCATCTCTGAGTCAGAAGGGTTCAAGCCTGAGTATTAGCTGCTTAGACACCAGCAACAACAAGAACAACAAGATTACATGTGTATAGTGCTTTTCACGTCGGGAGGACGTCCCAAGGCGCTGAACAGTGATAGCATTGCAGACCCGAGCTGGGTTGGGGGTAAGGAAGGGGAGGGGAAGGGGGGTGGCCGATGGCACGTTCGAAGAGGACGGTCTTGAGGCTGGACCTGAAGGAGGTTAAGGAGGGGGCGAGGCGGAGTGACTGGAGCTTGGAATTCCAGAGGTTGGGGCTGAAGGTTCTCCCACCAATGGTGGGGCGGGTGGGATGGGGGACGTGGAGCAGCCAGAGCCGACTGAGCAGAGGGAGCGGGCGGGTTGGTAGGGGGTTAGGAGGTCGCTGCTCGATTGGTGGCTCACTTTGCGGAGTAATAATCCTTCCAACAAATAATAAGTAATAATTTGGTCACTCAATCCACGCTGCTGTATCTAATTGGCCGCTGCATTTCACCCCCAAAATACAGTCAATTCACCTTACAGTACATTTTGTGAAGCGCTTTGGGACGTCCTCCCGACGTGAAAAGCGCTATATCAAATGCACGGATTATTATTATTATTATTATTATTATCAACGTGAAAGTTGCTATACAAATGTAACTTTCCTCTTGTATTCTGTGAAGCGCTGTGCGACGTCTCAGTGACACGATAGGGGCCGTGTATCAAACGTAAAGATTATTATTATTATTATCATGGCTATTCGTGGGCCTTTGTTGTGTGCGAACTGGCTGCCAAGTTTGGCCATAAACACACAGTCATTGCACATGACAGTAATTATCTGTGAAGCGCTTTGACACAAAACAACGGGACCAGAGGTCATCGGTTCAGGGTCACGAGAGAAATTTCAGGGCAGACACCAGGAAGGACTTTGTTGCGTGTGGAGGGGAACAGGGTTTACGGAGCAGTTTGAAGCCGGAGCGAGACTCAGGGAATCAGGGCCGGGATCTCGGGAAACTAAACACACACACACACACACACACTACATTTGATACAGCGCCTTTCACATCGGGAGGACATCTTCACGGCCCTTCACGGCATTTACTGTGAGGTGTAGTGACTGTGTCTCATCCGAAGGACGGCACCTCTGACAATGCAACACCCCCACCCCTCAGCCCTGCACTGGAGCGTCAGCTTAGACTGAGTGACTCCCAAGTCCTGACGTGGGGTTTGAACCCACAACCTCCTGACTCAGAGGTGAGAGAGAGCGCGAGCACTGAGCCGGACTGACACACATATCCCTCAGAAGGAAACAGAGAGGTGTGGGAGAGGGGATTGGGAGGGCTGGGGGCGGGGTGGGGGTGGGGGGGGGAACCTAATTCTATGTGTGATTTAAAGCCCAAAGCTGATTTAAATCACCTGTAGAGTGCCCCAGAATTATATAATAATCATCCTCATATTTGACACAACGCGGGGGAGGGAAACCTCTCTCTCACCCCTCACAACACTCTGTCCTCTCCTCATCACGAAGTGCTCCAGGGCAGAGTCCCATAGTGTAGTGGTTCGAGCCCTCGCCTCGCAAGCGAGAGGACCCGGGTTCGATTCCCGGACCGGGCAAAACCTTAGCCAAGTGTCCTTACTCCACACGTCTCCGTTTACCAGCAGTAAGTGGGAACCCGGTCGCTGCTCGATTGGTGGCTCACTTTGCGGAGTAATAATCCTTCCAACAAATAATAAGTAATAATTTGGTCACTCAATCCACGCTGCTGTATAATTGGCCGCTGCATTTCACCCCCAAAATACAGTCAATTCACCTTACAGTACATTTTGTGAAGCGCTTTGAGCCGTCTCGATGTGATGAGACGCTGTATCAAATGCCAGGATTATCACAGTATTATCATTAGTGTAAATTGGAGACGACAGTCAACAGACCAAACCTAATGCAATGAATCTGACACCCGTTCGCAGCGCGTCAGTGTTGTAGTCACAAGGCTGGGCAGGAAGGAGAGACAGAGGAGACATTGTGTGCGTCAGGGGCAGGTCGCCAGGACTCGACACCGGGGAAATCAGAATGGAAATTGAATTTCCCCCTCGATGCCGGCAGCCAGGCCGGCAATTTCACCACCACAACACACGCTCATTAACTTCACTTCCTCAGCCGAGGTATCTCAGTGGCCACCAGAGCACAGCAGCGTGAGGCAGAGACGCAGAGCGAGATAAGGATAGAGAGCGTTTACCCAGCAGTAAGGAGCAATCCGGGTGTCAGTCGATTGCGGTCGATACAGCCCCTCATCACATCATTGTGACGTCTCAAAAGCACTTCACAGGATGTAATGTAAAGTGAATTGAGTGTGTATTTTGTGGGGAATCGCGGCAGCCGATCGCGCACAGCAGCGTCCCCTCAAACAGTCGTGGATTCGGTGACCAAAATTTATTCGAGGGCTTGTTGGCCAGCACAGCGGGAGAGAGAATCTCCCTTCTCTTTGGAATAGAGCCGCGGGATCTTTAACGTCCACCTGAGCAGGGAGACGGGACCTCGGTTTAACGTCTCATCTGAAGGACGCAACCTCTCTCGGTTGAGGTTGTAGCGTCAGCTCAGACCACGTGATTCCAAGTCCTGACGCGGGGCTTGAACCCATAGCCTCCTGACTCAGAAACGAGAGAGAGAGAGGGAGCGAGAGAGAGAGAGAGAGAACGAGAGAGAGAGAGACGTGAGCCACTGGAGCCAGGCTGACATTTAATATCATATATAATAATAATAATAATCCTCGCATATAGCGTCTTATTACACGGTTGTGTCAGAGCCATTCACGTACACTGTAAAGCGAAGTGACTGTGTATTTTGTGGACAAACGCAGCCAGTTTTGGGGGCAGCAGCGTCCCACAAACAGCTGTGGAGTAACTTTAAAAGGTCTCACCGTAATGTCTGTTGAGTGTAGTGACTGTGTGTTTATAGCAGTCACGTTGCCCTTAGCAATGTCCCATAAGCTCGGTTTAACGTCTCACCTGAAGGGGTTTGAACCCACAACCTCCTGACTGAGAGGCGAGGGGTGAGAAGTTGGGAGTCAGGGGAAGGGGCTGGAATTGACCCGGTGTCGGGCTCCGGGCTCAGGCTGATGTGAACGTGATCTCCAGCCTTCAGTGAGCTGGTGTGGTGGGCACCGCACGGCTGGCACCTCGGGAACCTTTGCCAACGTGTCCCTTCACAAAGGAAGCTGATCGTGGACAGATCAGTGGAGGATAGAGGTGAGAGGGGGTGGAGGATGGAGAGAGGGAGCGTGTGGGTGGGGTGGGGGGTGTGATGTGTGTTTGGGATGTGGTTGTCGGCTCCCATTAGCTGTTGGCGCCGCGCACACGGGCCTCACCTCACGCACACGCCAGACACCCCGCAGGCCACATACTCCACACGCGCACACACAAATACCACGCTTCCCCCATCCCCCTCCCCCACCGCACACACACACACACACAAGCACTCCAACCACATCCCAAACACACATCACACCCCCCACCCCACCCACACACTCCCTCTCTCCATCCTCCACCCCCTCTCACCTCTATCCTCCACTGATCTGTCCACTTCCCCCCTTGAAACCCACAGTGGCCTCTGCCTTCACCACCTTCTCCGTGTGAAGACAATTCTCCTCAACTATCCTTTCACTCCTCTGGTGCCTCCGTTGATGATAATATAATAACAATCCTCGCCTTATCTCGTCGTCGAGACGGCTCAAACCGTGTACGTACATTCACAGAACAAACCGCAAAGTGAACTGACGGATATATTGCGATTGTCGGTCCGGACACCTGGAGAGAGAAACTCTCTTGTCTTTTCCAACAGAGTTGTGGGATCTTTAACATCCACCTGACCAGGCAGACGGGACCTCAGTTTAACGTCTCATCTGAAGGACGGCACATCCGACAATGTAACACCCCCCACCCCAACCCCCAGCCCTGCACTGGAGCGTCAGCTTAGACTGTGTGGCCCCAAGTTCTGACGTGGGTTACACTGAATTTGGACAAATAGCGTGTGGTGTGGGGGGAGGAGACGGGGAATTTTCATACAGCAAACAAACAACTCGTGTTTATATCTCGTCCTCACCCACAGCAGCAGCACATCGGTGTTTAAACCCCAGGCAGCGCAGGCGGAATACCGCACTGTCCGGCACTCACTGGGATTCCTGTCCAGCGGTGGAGCATCTAATAGGAACAGACAGCGGAGACAGCACAACAAGTGCTGTCTACCCCCCCCCACCCCCACCACATGTGCTGGGCAATGACCTGCTGGGGGGGTGGGGGAGAAACCCGAGGAGGGGGTCTGCGTCTCGCAGGCTGTCGGGCTGTCAGGCGAGAGGGAGTGAGTGAGCGAGCGAGCGAGTGAGCAGGAGGGAAGGGCTGAGCAATGGCTTTCACACAACAAGACTCGCACACTAATGGGTTGGACGGTATCCACACTCACAGTCTCACACACTCACAGTCTCACACACACACACACTCACACACTCAGTCTCACACACACTCAGTCTCACACACACAGACAGTCTCACACACTCACAGTCTCACACACTCACAGTCTCACACACTCAGTCTCACACACACTCAGTCTCACACACACAGACAGTCTCACACACTCAGTCTCACACACACACACTCAGTCA
>NW_024704744.1:1134974-1167034 GCF_018977255.1 Callorhinchus milii | reverse complement strand
TCACACACACAGACAGTCTCACACTCACTCATAGTCTCACACACACTCAGTCTCTCTTCTCTTTCACACACACACAGTCTCTCTCTCTCACACATAAATGGCTGGAGTTCTCCCTCTCCCCCCCCCACCCCCACTAGTCAGGTTCACAGACCCCAGGGGTCTCCGCCACACACACCTGAAGGTCCCGCCCCACCCCCCGCCTTCCCTTCGTGATGATTTGGAGTCAGGGCGGCAGTGAGTGTGCAATTGGCCTCAGTGGCCCTGGGCTAGGGAGGGGCTGGGTGTTGGGCAAGAGAGAGAGGCGGGGGTAAGGGAGAGACAGAGCGAGAGTGGGGGGGGGTGGGGGGAGTGTAAGGGAGAGAGAGCGCGAGAGGGGGGGGGGTAAGAGAAAGAGAGAGAGAAAAAAGAGAGAGCAAGAGGGTGGAAAGTGAAAGAGCGAGGGAGAGAGAGAGAGAGGGAGAGCGAGGGAGAGAGAGGGAGAGCGAGGGAGAGAGAGAGAGAGGAGAGCGAGGGAGAGAGAGAGAGAGGAGAGCGAGGGAGAGAGAGGGAGAGCGAGGGAGAGAGAGAGAGAGAGAGCGAGGGAGAGAGAGAGAGAGGGAGAGCGAGGGAGAGAGAGAGAGAGAGAGCGAAGGAGAGAGAGAGAGAGAGAGAGCGAGGGAGAGAGAGAGAGAGGGAGAGCGAGGGAGAGAGAGAGAGAGAGAGCGAAGGAGAGAGAGAGAGAGAGCGAGGGAGAGAGGGAGAGCGAGGGAGAGAGAGAGAGGGAGGGAGAGAGAGAGAGCGAGGGAGAGAGAGAGCGAGGGAGAGAGAGAGAGAGAGAGTGAGGGAGAGAGAGAGCGAGGGAGAGAGAGAGCGAAGGAAAGAGAGAGAGAGAAAGAGAGAGAGAGCGAGGGAGAGAGGGAGAGAGAGCGAGGGAGAGAGAGAGCGAGGGAGAGAGAGAGAGCGAGGGAGAGAGAGAGCGAAGGAAAGAGAGAGAGAGAAAGAGAGAGAGAGCGTGCGGGAAAGAAAAAGAGCCAAGAGAGAGAGAGAGAGAGAATAAAAAAAGCAGGAGTCCCACAAACAACAACAACAAGATGACATTTGTGGAGAGCGCCTTTCACGTGGGGAGGACATCCCAACGCTCCAGGGCTCCACGTGAAAGGGCTCCGTATAAACACAAGTCGTTGCTGTTAGAGAGAGAGAGAGAGAGAGAGAGCGCGGAAAGAGACGGGGGGAGCGCGGGACGCGGCTCAGTGAATTTCCCCGGTACGCTTCCGTACCAAATGGTTTGCGACGCGAGCGGAAATCCTGACCCGGGAGAGACCGGGTTCTCCGGAGGGACCGTGATGAGGCGCTTACGGATCCGATTACGGGGGGTGGGGGGGTCCTGTAGCTCAGTGGTTAGAGCACTCGCTTTGCAAGTGAGAGACCTGAGTTCAATTCCAGACAGAGGGCGAAACCTTGGGCAAGTTTCCTTACTCCACACAGAGCCTAATAATAATCCCTCCAAAACAAAACAATAATAAATTGGTCATTTTCAATCTACGACTGTTTGTGGGACATTGCTGTGCGCAATTGGCCGCCGCGTTCGCCCACAATATACGGTCAATTCACTTTACAGTGTGTTCTATGAAGCGCTTTGTCACGTCCTCTCCCGACGTGAAAAGCGCTATATCAAATGCAAGGATTATTATTATTATTATTATTATTATCCGACGCAGGGATTATTACAAACAGAGCGCGAAAAAGACCGCAGGCGCTGGAAATCTTGCAGACAAAAACAGAGGTCGCTGGGGAACAGTCGGCAGCATCGATAGATGACCTGGACCTGCGCTGAGTGTTCCCAGCGACTCCTGTTTGTATAAGCATTATTATAACTGGTCTGTTACCCCCCGACGGCCTTCAGAACACAATACAGGTTACTGTACGGCACGAGGCGAGGCAGCGCCCACCGGAGCCTCGGGCGGTCGCCGCAAAGCTCTTGGGAACACGGGGACAGGAGGAGGCCATTCAGCCCCTCCGCCCCGAGTCTGTTCCACCCCGTTCTAATTAGCTGATATCTGCAATTACCCTCCTTTTTAAAAGGTGCGGGGGGGGGTGCGAGGGAATGACAACAATTTGTCCCGACGTGGGTTCTTGAACCCCCCGACTCAGAGGCGAGCGAACGAGCGAGAGAGAGAGAGAGAGAGAGTTTGCACACATTTAGACACCTCAAGCCTTCGAACAACTGACGCCCACTCGACAGCAACGTCTGCGCAGCGATTGGGAGATGAATTAAGAGACGAGGGGGACGTTACTGCCCAGGAATAAACCAGCGCCGACCAAACACACGCTGGGATGACAGGCCCCGTCGAACACAATGCCCTCACGCACCATACGGATGTCACACTGAAATATTATACCAATAATAATCCTCCCTTTTTGACGCGGGGCCTCATCGGCGGCGTTCAGACGTCTCAAAGCGCTTCGCGGAACAGACTGTGAAGTGGACGGACTGCGGACTTTTGTGGGCAAAGCGCGGCAGCCGACCGGAGGAGAGAGAAGGGGAAGGTAGAGAGCGGGTACAGGAGAGAGAGGGGTACAGGAGAGGGGTACAGGAGAGAGAGGGGTACAGGAGAGAGAGGGGTACAGGAGAGAGAGGGGTGAGAGAGAGAGAGAGAGAAGGTGCTGTTGTAGGAGGGGGAGTGGAGTCGGTGTGGAGCAGACACCAGTATCTCAGCTCTCTCTCTCTCTGTCTGTCTGTGTGTCTGTCTGTCTGTCTGTCTGTGTGTCTGTCTGTGTATCTGTCTGTGTGTCTGTCTCTCTCTCTCTCTCTCTCCAGGTAAAGCTCAGAGCAGAAGCACTATCCTTTCCACTAACAGTTTCCTCTCTCTCTCTCTCTCAAACCCCAACCAGTTAACCTGCCCCGTCACCCCCCGTCACCCCCCGTCACCCCCGGCCACAGCCTCGGGGCACACACCCACACACCCCTTCTGCCAACCCCAGGCACCGCCAACCAGAGCCTCCACCCACACACACAGCCCCCACACCCACACACACCCACACACAGCCCCACACCCACACCCACACACACCCACACACAGCCCCACACACACACACACCCACACAGCCCCCACACCCACACACACCCACACACACAGCCCCCACACCCACACACACCCACACCCACAGCCCCCACACCCACACACACACCCACACAGCCCCCACACCCACACACACCCACACACACACACCCCCACACACACCCACACAGCCCCACACCCACACACACCCACACACAGCACCCACACCCACACCCACAGCCCCCACACCCACACCCCACCCCACCCCACACACACACACCCACACAGCCACACCCACACCACCCACACACCACACCCACACAGCCCCACACCACACCCCACACACACCCACACCACACAGCCCCCACACACACCCACACAGCCCCCACCCCCACACACACCCACACACAGCCCCTACCCACACACACCCACACAGCCCCCACACACACCCACACCCACACAGCCCCCACACACACACACCCACAGCCCCCACACACACACACCCACACAGCCCCCACACCCACACAGCCCCCACACACACACACCCACACAGCCCCCACACCCACACAGCCCCCACACACACACACCCACACAGCCCCCACACCCACACACACCCACACACAGCACCCACACCCACAGCCCCCACACACACCCACACCCACACAGCCCCCACACCCACACAGCCCCACACACACCACACACCCACAGCCCCCACACCACACACACCACACACACACACCACACACCCACACAGCCCCACACCCACACACCCACACCACACCGCCCCACACCCACACACACACACAGCCCCTACCCACACACACACACCCACACGCCCCACACACCACACCCACACAGCCCCCACACCACACACACACACACAGCCCCCACCCACACACACACCCACAGCCCCTACCCACACACACACAAACACACCCACACAGCCCCCACACCCACACACACACACACAGCCCCAATACACACACACACAAACACACCCACACAGCCCCCACACACACACAGCCCCTACCCACACACAGCCCCTACCCACACACACAGCCCTGCCCCCCCACACACTCCCCCCCCCACCCAACCAACATCACGGTAAATATTAATAATCTTCACATTAGACATTGCTCCTCTTCACCTCTCAGACGTGAGACTCACAGCATTTCACAGGATCCTACGTCACGATTATAAATCTACTACCACCCCAATCCCCACCCTCACCACCCCCATCCCCACCCGCACCACCCATCCCCACCCGCACCACCCCCATCCCCACCCGCACCTCCCCCATCCCCACCCACACCACCCCCATCCCCACCCACACCACCCCCATCCCCACCCACACCACCCCCATCCCCACCCTCACCACCCCCGATACCCACCTGCACCACCCCATCCCCACCCACACCACCCCATCCCCACCCACACCACACCACCCCCATCCCACCCGCACCCCCATCCCCACCCGCACCACCCCCATCCCCACCCCACCACCCCCATCCCCACCCACACCACCCCCATCCCCACCCACACCACCCCCATCCCACCCACACCTCCCCCATCCCACCACACCACCCCCGTCCCCACCCACACCACCCCCTCCCCACCCACACCACCCCCATCCCCACCCTCACCACCCGATACCCACCTGCACCACCCCCATCCCACCCTCACCACCCCGATACCCACCTGCACCACCCCCATCCCACCCTCACCACCCCCGATACCCACCTGCACCACCCCCATCCCCACCCACACCACCCCCGATACCCACCTGCACCACCCCATCCCCACCCACACCACCCCCATCCCCACCCACCACACCACCCCATCCCCACCCACACCACCCCCATCCCCACCCACACCACACCACCCCCATCCCCACCCTCACCACCCCCGATACCCACCTGCACCACCCCCATCCCCACCCTCACCACCCCGATACCCACCTGCACCACCCCCATCCCACCCTCACCACCCCGATACCCACCTGCACCACCCCCATCCCCACCCTCACCACCCCCGATACCACCTGCACCACCCCCATCCCCACCCTCACCCCCCCCCCCCCCCCCCCCCCCCCCCACCACCCCGATACCCACCTGCACCACCCCCATCCCCACCCTCACCACCCCCGATACCCACCCTCACCACCCCGATACCCACCTGCACCACCCCCATCCCCACCCTCACCACCCCCGATCCCCACCCTCACCACCCCCGATACCCACCTGCATGCCAGTCAGTGCGTGTTGAGCCAACTTCACGTTCTTGGATTCCAGAGCCAGTTTGAGAGGAGCGAGACATTGCTCTCTGTACAGGTACAATAACACAGTAACATCACCCCCACACACACAATAACACAGTAACATCACCCCCACACACACTAACACAGTAACATCACCCCCACACACACAATACACAGTAACATCAGCCCCACACACACTAACACAGTAACATCACCCCCACACACACAATACACAGTAACATCAGCCCCACACACACTAACACAGTAACATCACCCCCACACACACATACACAGTAACATCACCCCCACACACACTAACACAGTAACATCACCCCCCACACACAATAACACAGTAACATCACCCCCACACACACACTAACACAGTAACATCACCCCCACACACACAATAACACAGTAACATCACCCCCACACACACAATAACACAGTAACATCACCCCCACACACAATAACACAGTAACATCACCCCCACACACACTAACACAGTAACATCAGCCCCACACACACAATAACACAGTAACATCACCCCCACACACACAATAACACAGTAACATCACCCCCACACACACAATAACACAGTAACATCACCCCCACACACACATAACACAGTAACATCAGCCCCACACACACAATAACACAGTAACATCACCCCCACACACACAATAACACAGTAACATCACCCCCACACACACAATAACACAGTAACATCACCCCCACACACACAATAACACAGTAACATCACCCCCACACACACTAACACAGTAACATCACCCCCACACACACAATAACACAGTAACATCACCCCCACACACAATAACACAGTAACATCACCCCCACACACACAATAACACAGTAACATCACCCCCACACACACAATAACACAGTAACATCACCCCCACACACACACTAACACAGTAACATCACCCCCACACACACAATAACACAGTAACATCACCCCCACACACACAATAACACAGTAACATCACCCCCACACACACAATAACACAGTAACATCACCCCCACACACACAATAACACAGTAACATCACCCCCACACACACAATAACACAGTAACATCACCCCCACACACACAATACACAGTAACATCACCCCCACACACACACTAACACAGTAACATCACCCCCACACACACAATAACACAGTAACATCACCCCCACACACACAATAACACAGTAACATCACCCCCACACACACAATAACACAGTAACATCACCCCCACACACACAATAACACAGTAACATCACCCCCACACACACTAACACAGTAACATCACCCCCACACACACAATAACACAGTAACATCACCCCCACACACACAATACACAGTAACATCACCCCCAACACACAATAACACAGTAACATCACCCCCACACACACACTAACACAGTAACATCACCCCCACACACACAATAACACAGTAACATCACCCCCCACACACACTAACACAGTAACATCAGCCCCACACACACAATAACACAGTAACATCACCCCCACACACACAATAACACAGTAACATCACCCCCCACACACAATAACACAGTAACATCACCCCCACACACACACTAACACAGTAACATCACCCCCCACACACACTAACACAGTAACATCACCCCCAGATGGAGACGCCGTCCGGCGTGGAGGGCGCTATATAAATCCAAGTTGTTGTTGTTGTTGGATGTGAACCCCCAGGTCTCTCTGCTCCTGAATCCCCCTTAAAACTGTACCATTTATTGTATATTGCCTCTTCCTCATTCTTTCTCCAAAAATGTAGCACCTCACACCTCTCCGCATTAAACTCCATCTGCCATGTGTCTGCCCGTTTCACCCATGTCCTCCTGCAGTCTGCCTCCATCCTCCTAACTGTTTTGTGGCATCTGCAAGCCTTATCATTGCTCTCTGTGCCCAAGTCCAGGGGTCTGCGCTCTGTCTCCCAGCCAATTCCGTATCCATTCAGTCACCGGCCCTTATATTCCATGGGCTTCAATTTTTCTAACTATTCTATTATATGGCATCTCATCAAACACCTTCGGAAAGTCCACATACACTGCATCAACTGCACTACCTTCATCATTCCTCTCGGTTATATCATCAAATAACTCGATTGCATTTCTCAGACCCAATTTTCCTTTAACAAATCCATGTTGATTGATATTAATTAGTATGTGTTTTTCCAAGTGAAAATTTATTTTGCTCCGGATTATGGTCTCTGGAAGTTTCCCCACCACTGCCGTCAGACTGACTGGAAATAAGAGGGTCTGACTGACTGGCCGGTAGTTACCAGGTTTATCCCTCTCCCCTTTTTGGAACAGGGGTGTGATGTTTGCAACCCTCCAGTCCTCAAGCACTGCTCCCATATTCAAGGAGGATTGAAAGATTGTGGCCAGAGCCTCGGCTATCTCCACCCTAACTTCCCTCAGCAACCGAGGATGCATCACATCCGGACCAGCTGACTTTTCTACTTTGAGCGCTGCTAACCCTTTATACCTCCTCTCTATCTATTTTTATCCAATTTCTCCACCTCCTCCTCCTTTACTGTGACATTGGCAACGTCGCCTTTTGTGACAACAGAAGCCGTACCCTCAGTACCTCAGCCATACCCCCTGTACATCAGCCACACCCTCTGCACCTCAGCCATACCCCCTGTACCTCAACCATATCCCTTACACCTCAGCCATACCCCCTGTACATCAGCCACACCCTCAGTACCTCAGCCACACCCCCTGTACCTCAGCCATACCCTCTGTACCTCAGCCATACCCTCAGTACCTCAGCCATACCCCCTGTACCTCAGCCATACCCCCTGTACCTCAGCCATACCCTCTGTACCTCAGCCATACCCCCTGTACCTCAGCCATACCCCCTGTACCTCAGCCATACCCCTTGCCTCAGCCATACCCCTGTACCTCAGCCATACCCCTGTACCTCAGCCATACCATCTGCACCTCAGCCACACCCCCTGTACCTCAGCCATACCCTCAGTACCTCAGCCATACCCCCTGTACCTCAGCCATACCCTCTGCACCTCAGCCATACCCCCTGGACCTCAGCCATATCCCTTACACCTCAGCCACACCCTCAGTACCTCAGCCATACCCCCTGTACCTCAGCCATACCCTCTGTACCTCAGCCATACCCTCTGCACCTCAGCCATACCCCCTGCACCTCAGCCATACCCCCTGCACCTCAGCCATACCCTCTGCACCTCAGCCATACCCTCTGCACCTCAGCCATACCCTCTGCACCTCAGCCATACCCTCTGCCTCCATAAGTTTTCCTTTTTGGTCCCTGATCGGCCCATCCCTTCCTTTGACCATCCTTTCACTCTTGATATGTTTATAAAGGACTTTAGTGTTGGCTTTTGTGTTCCCTGTTAATCTTTTCCCATACACCATCTCTGACCTTATTCCCTTTTCAGTTCTCCACTGCGCTTTCTGTTTTCTATTTGATTCTGTATTGTATTTTGAAGCTGACACTAATCACCAACCCCCCCTTTCCCTGTCAGATATCAGGATGTTTACCTGAGTCGGTGAGGTGGCAATCTCTCAGCTTCATTTTCTGTTTCCAGCAACGCTGCAACAACAGAGACAGATCTAATAATAATAATAATAATAATCCTTGCATTTGATATAGTGTTTTTCACGTCTTCAAGACGTCTCAAAGTGCTTCACAGAATGTACTGTAGTGACTGTATATTTTGTGGGCGAAACATAGCAGCCAACTGCACACACAGCAGCGTCCCCACAAACAGTCGTGGACTGAAGTGACCAATTTATTATTTTGTTTTAGGTTTTCTTGAGGGATTATTATGAGGTGTGTGGAGTAAGGAAACTTGCCCAAGGTTTCGCCCTGACCTGCCGGGAATCAAACCCAGGTCTCTCGCTTGCGAGGCGAGCGCTCTAACCACTGAGCTACAGGACTTCAGAATGATCTGTTCATTCATTACCAACGACGACGACAACTTGCATTTGCGTAGCAAGCGCCCTCTCGCTAGACGGCGTCTCAGAGCGTCCAGACCAGCAGGTCAAATCACCTCCAACACCCAGACGGTTATCAACCAGGAGACATTTACCTGTCTTCTCTGAGAGCCTCACTGGATCCTTTAACAGGCGGGGATGGGGCCTAGGGTTACTAATAGCACTTACATTAGCCGGCACATCAGGAGGGCATCTCGCTCAGGGAAACCCCCCCCCACCCACCACCACGCACACAAACATCCCCCAACCCACTGGTATGTTCTGTGTATGTGAAGGTGGTGCTGGGGGTAGAGAAGAGGTGGTCTGTCCCTTTAAATCACTGCCAGTGACCCAAACACTGGACAAGCAAAGCGAAGGTCATCGGACAGTGTGTGGGGGGTGGGCAGTGTGTGTGGGGGGTGCAGTGTGTGTGTGGGGGGGTGAGGGGGGTGAGAAGGGGGGTATAGCTTACCATATGCTGAGTTGCAGGCGTCTCTGATGGGTTTGTACCTGTTACCAGTGGCGTCTCTGGACAGTTTCTGCAGGATTAAATCCATGTTTTGGGGGGAATAACAACAACAAACTGGGGGAGGGTGTGGGAGAGAGGAGTATTTCAGAGGAGCATTAAACAGGGCGAGAAAGAAGGGGTGGGGAGGGGGAAAAGCATCCCTGCTTACAGACAGGGGGACAGGAATAAGATAAAATACAAGGCTATGCACACACACACACACACACTGTGAGGAACTGGGAAAATAGGTCCGCGGGGATTATATAGAACCATAAAATCTTACAGCACAGACTGTAACGCCGATTAAATGGGGAAATAAATAAAAGAGACGATGCGTTTGCAAAAGGCAGCTGTTAGTCCACTCCCAGGCGATTGCAGAGAGAGCGAGAGATGCAGACAAGACAGACAGAGCAGAGCTCCTGTCCTCGTCTCTCAGCCCGTCTCAGTCTCTCTCAGCTCCCCCCGCGCTCTCTCTCAGTGGAAAGCTCTGTACAGTATTTCCTGAAAACACCACCAGCCCAGCCCAGCGCACACACAGCACGCACACACACACACACGGCACACACACACACACACACGGCACACACAGGGGTGATAGTGACATCCTGGAAGCTGCTTAATCACGGATCCAGTTTCTCACTGGTCTGCAAATGGGCGGATTCCCAGCTTCACACACTGACCCCCGGGGCTGTCTGTGTGTGTGTGTATGTGTGGGGTGTCTGTGTGTGGGGGTGTCTGTGTGTCTGTAATATATAATAACCCTTGCATTTGAGTGTGTGCGGGTGGGTGTTTGTATGTGTGGGTATCTGCCTATGTGCGTATGACTGTATATATGTGTCTGTATGTGGGTGGGTGCCAACAGGCGTTTCTGTCTGTATGTGTGTGGGTGTGTATGTGTTTGTGGGGGTATCTGCGTTTGTGTCGGATGTCTGTCTGTGTCTGGGTGTCTGTATATCTCTGTGTCTGTGTCTATGTCTGAGCATGCGTGTCTAGATGTGTGTGTGCCTGTCTGTGTGCGGGTGTCTCCATCTATGTGTGTGAGTGTCTATATGTATGCACGTGTGTCTGTATGTGTGTGTGTGTATCTGTATGTGCACGTGTGTCTGTATGTGGGTGTTACCTGTATGTGTGTGTGTCTGTAGTGTGTATGTGTGTGCCTGTACATGTGTGTGTGTATGTGTTTGTATGTACGTGTGTGTGTTTGTATGTGCGTGTGTGTGGTTTCTGGCCAAACAATCCCCTGGAGACGAGACATTAAACTGAGGATCAAATGGATATTAAAGATCCCACAGCACTATTCGTAAAGAGAAGGGAGTTCCTCTCTCCTGATATCCGGCCAACAATCCTCCAAATAAAATTGTTCACTGGCTCCACGGCTGTTTGTGGGACACTGCTGCGTGCAAACTGGCTGCCGTGTTTCTCTCACAAAATACACAGTCACTACACTTTACAGTATATCCCGTGAAGGGCTTTTAGAAGTCCCTGTGACGTGATAAGGCGCTGTATCAAATTGCAAGGATTATTTTTATTACTGTATTGTTATTATCATTCACTTCAAGGCTGATTGCCAGGACATTGCAAAACTGCTTACAAAAATACAGTCACTACTACTAATACTAATAATAATAACCCTGGCATTTGATATTGTGCCTTATCACGTCGTTCAGACGTCTCAAAGTGCTTCACAGAATACACTGTAAAATGTAGTGACTGTATTTTTGGGCTTTACACAGCGTTACAGACATTTTATCCAGCACAAGTGTTTTGAACGTCCCAGTCACTGGGGGCGGGGAATCCTCCCACTCAGCTCCTGTTAACCCTGCAAACCAAAGTCCCGACGGAGAGGGTGGTCCCAGCGGGACAAGCAGCGGGAAAGCTGGCCAGACAGCGATACCAATGGCAGACCACGTGGTTTTAGCTGGTTAGACTCCGGCAGTTACCCCAATGCCTTGACTCTCGCTGACCTGCACTCTCTACTCGAACCCCATTCCCCACGTTATTTCTCCTCAAATCTTTATTAAATTCCTTTTAAAATGTGGCGATGGATTCGGGGCTCATCAGAGACCTGTGGGGGGGGGGACGGTTCATGTTCTGACGATTCTTCTGCGTTAAAAAATAATCTTCAACAGCGCCTATGGTCACCTCCTCCCCCACCACCCGCCCTGTTCAGCGTCTCACCTCATCACTGGAGCAGAGCACTCGGATGCAATATCCTACAGTGAAGGGCACTGTACAACACAGCTACTGATCACAAGATGATAATAATAATAAAAATAATAATAATAATAATAATAATAATAATAATAATAATTCTGGCATTTGACACAACTCCTTATCACGTCTTCGAGACGTCTCGAAGCGCTTCACACAATATACTGTAAAGTGAATTGACTGTGGGCAAAACACGGCAGCTAATTGCACTCAGCAGCGTCCCACAAACAGTCATGGTTCGAGTGACAAAATTATTATTAATTTCTTTCATTTTTTGAGGGATTATTACCCCTGGAAAGCGATCCGCCAATCAACAACCTACTTGCTGCTGGGTAAACCGAGGCGTGTGCAGTAAGGTTTTGCCTGACGGGAATCGAACCCGGGTCCTCTTGGTTGTGGGTCGAGGGCACTAACCGTAGGATTGGTTTGGATTAAGATCCCCTTTGGCCCGAGCGATCTCATCTTTCTGGATTCCCCCACTTTACAGACTTCCCGACACAGCATCAAACTGCTTTCTAAGCGAATCCTCAACCACAGCAACAACAACAATAACAGCAATCCACAGACCACTTTCCGGGAGTAATAACCCCTTTAAAAAAATAATAATTTGGTCACTCATTCCATGATTATTTTATTTATTGCTGCTGTGCACAATTGGCTGCCGTGTTTCACCCACAAAATACACAATCAATTCACTTTAGAGTATATTCTGTGAAGCACTTTGAGAGGTCTTAACGATGTGACAAAGTGCTGTATTAAACACAATCCATAACATCCCCTTTCAGGACTGAAAATACTAATAATCCTTACATTTGATGATAGCACCGACCACAGGTTTACTGTCGAGTGTAGTGTCTGTATTTGTGTACGCACAGCACATTTCTCCTCACAGCAACGCTCACAAAAAGCCATCGAGTGAGTAACCAGTGTTATCGAGTGAAGTGTTGGTCCCGTCTTGAACTCAGTCTAAGGTAACGCTCCAGTGCAGTGATGGGGGTACCCGGCATTCTCGGAGGTGTCGTCCTTCAGAGAGACATTAAACCGAGGTCCCGTCTGCATGGTCGGGTGGATGTCAAAGATCCTATGGTACTATTCGAACAGAGAAGGGGTTGCTCTGTCTCTCCCGGTGTTCAGGCCAACAATCCCCCAAATAAAACTGGTCACTCACTCCGTGTGTGTGGGGCACTGCTGTGCGCAATTGGCTGCCACTTTTCGCCCACAAAACACAGTCACTGTATTTTGCAGTGTATCCTGTGAAGCGCTTTGAGACGTCTCGAAGACATGATAAGGCGCTGTATCAAATGCAAGGATTATTATTATTATTATTATTATTATTGTCCCGTGATGCTGTTTGAAAAGAGAAGGGAGTTTCTCTCTCTCCGTGTCCTGGACAACAATCCTCCAAATAAAATCGGCCGCACACTCCGTGGCTGTTTGTGGAACTTTTCCGCGTCCAAACTGTGTTTGTCCACAATTTCACAGTCGATCCATTTCAACAGTAACTGCGGTGAAGTGTTTTGAGACGTTTCAACACGAGGATTCCCTTATTGTTATTCCAGATCCAATCCAGCCTTTCCCGGCCCTGGTTTTCAACCTCTCTAATTCCTTCCACATGTCATCAGTCTGTGTGTGTGTTTGCGTGTGCGTGTGCGCGCGCGTGTGTGTGTGTGCGTTTGCTGCGCTCACGTAGTCAGCAGGTATGGATGTCAGTGCGTGTGTGAGTTGGCCAAAGACACACAAACACACACACACAGAGACTGATGCAAGTTTAATTAATTAACGCTACAGTGCACACAATCAAAGCAAATACACGTCCCCCACTACCCCCCACTATACAGTCTGTCCGACTCAGTCGAACGCACTCTCACCTCTGAGTCAGAAGGTTGTGGGTTCAGTCTGAGTTGACGCTCCAGTGCAGTGCTGGGGGGGTGCGGGGGGTGCGGGGGGGGGGACACGGCATTGTTAGAGATGCCGTCCTGTGGATGAGACATTATAATAATAATAATAACGTCCTCCTGAACAGGCACCGGGTTTCACTCCCCTCGGGTTTAACATCTTGTGCGTCAGTCTGGCTCAGTGGTTGTGCTCTCGCCTCAGGGGCAGAACCACAACAACAACAAATTACATGTGTACAGCGCCTTTCACATCGGGAGGATGTCCCAAGGCACTGGTCAGTCAGGGATTTGCTCCTGAGCTGGGGTTGGGATCAGGAGGGGTGGAGGGTGGAGAGGGTGGGGGTAGGAGGGTCACCAAAGGCTCGGTCGAAGAGGAGGGTCTTGAAACCATTACGCCTCAAAACTCTGGAACTCTACCCCTCTATCCCTCCGCCTTGCTCCATCCTTCCGCCTCTTCAGGTCGCTCCTGAAGTCCTTCATCTTTGACGGTGCCCCGTGCCCCAGGGAGGGAGCGAGGTGAAGGGACTGTGGGATTGAAATCAAGAGAGTGGGGGGGGGGGTGTAGAGAAGTTGAAGGCCTGATCACCAATGGTGGGGAGGGCAGGGCGGGGCACGTGGAGCAGGCTGGAGCCCGCTGAGCAGACGGAACAAACGTGGGTTGTGGGTTCAAGCCCCAGGTCAGGACTTGGAATCTAAGCTGATGCTCCAATACAACCGGGATGGGAAGGGAGGGGGTGTTGCATTGTGAGAGATGCCGTCCTTTGAGTGAGACGTTAAACCGAGGACCGTTAAAGATCCCACAATGCTGTTTGAAAAGAGAAGGGAGCTTCTCCCTCCCCTGATGTCCGGCCGACAATCCCCCCAAATAAAACCGGTGGCTCACTGAACATGGCTGTTTGTGGGACACAGCTGTGCTTAACTAACTGGCTGCCGCAACTACACAGTCACTACACTTGGAGACGTCCTCCCGACCATGCCGAAGTCAAGGATCATCATTATCTCATTCGAAGGACGTCACCTCCGACAATGCTGCTCTCCCCCCCAGCACCGCACTGGACTGCACTGTCAGCAGGGAATGTGAGTTAAAGGTCCCGACTTGGGGGCTTGAACCCACAACCTTCTGACGAAGAGCCGGGCTGACACCTGTGATTACTATGATCAACCCCAGCCACCTGGGGGCAGTGCACCCCACAGTAACCCTCATATACAGCGCTAAGTAGTCATATCATCCTCCATTTGATACCGAGTCTGTCACATCGAACCGTCTAAACCAAAGGGAATCCATCGCCCGGTGCAGTCGTGTGTATTTCTAGGCAAAGAGAACCATAAAAGTCACAGCGTTGGCCATTCAGCCCATGGTGTCTGTGCTGGGGCTCGCTCCCCCACCGGAGCTCTCTACTCTAACCTCTTTCCCCTGCTCTCTCTCCCCACTATTGTGTCTGAGCTGATGTAAGGCTATGGGTGGGGCTGAGGCTGGAGGTAAAATGCCGAGGGCTTCAGATGGAAACCTGGCCCCAGTTCCACCCTGGGCCCAGCTATGTGCGGAGTGAGGTGTGACCTGCCTTGCCCTGCGTGTGTGTCATACTGTGAGCGGCTGAGCCAGAGCAACACAGGGCAGAGACACAGGCAGAGAGATAGACACAGAGAGAGACTCACACACAGAAAGATTCACACACATAGAGTGAGAGACACACACACAGAGAGAGACACAGAGGTGGAGACACAACAGCAACAACAACTTGTATTTATTTGTACAGCGCCCCTCATACAGGGTAGCAGCCCAGAGCACTTGAACATAAGAACATAAGAATTAGGAGCAGGAGTCGGCCATTCGGCCCCTCGAGCCTGTGCCCCACCATTTGATAAGATCACGGCTGATCTTCTCACCTGACTAATTACCCGCCCTCTCCCCATATCCCCTAATCTCTCTGTTTTTTAAAAATCTCTCAGTCTCAGCCTTGAAGATGTTCAAGGACTGACATCTACAGCCTTCGGGGGGAGTGGATTCCATAAAGTCACTGCCCTCTGAGTGAAGATATGTTTCCTCAACTATGTTTTAAAAGGGTGACCCTTAAATTTCAGACTGTGACCCCTGGTTATAGATTCTCCCACCGGGGAAACAGTCTCTCAGTGTCTACTTTATCAGCCCTTTAAGAATCTTATAAGTTTCAATAAGATCTCCCCTAATTCTTCTGTACTCTATAGAGAATACAGCCCCAGTTTATTCAGCCTCTCCTCATAGGTCAGTCCCCTCATCCCAGGAACTAACCGAGTGAATCTACGCTGCACCCCCTCGAGGGCAAGTATGTCCTTTTTTAAATAAGGACCACAACTGCACACAATACTCTCGGTGCGGTCTCACCAAAGCCCTATACAGTTGCAGTGAGACTTCCCTACTCTTATATTATAAACCTTTGGCAATGAACGCTAACTGCCGTTCGCCTTCTCAGTTGCTGCTGAACCTGCAAACTAACTTTTTGAGACTGGTGCACAAGGACACCCAAATCCCTCTGAACACTAACACTATCTAATCTCTCTCCCTCTAGAAATTAATCTGTTGTTCTATTTTTGCTGCCGAGGTGAATAACTTCACACTTCCCCACATTAAATTCCATCTGCCACCTACTCGCCCACTCCCCTCGTCTGTGTATAACCAGTTGCAATCTTTTTGCATCATCCTCAGAGCTCACTCTCCCACCGAGTTCAGTGTCATCCATGAATTTAGATACGTTACATTCAATGTCCGCGTCTGGATGATGATACACTCACACACAGAAAGAGAGACAGAAAGACAGAGTGAGAGACAAGTAGCGAGAGACACATAGAGAGTGAGACAGACAGACAGACAGACAGACAGACAGAGAGTGAGAGAACACCCACACTTAAGACAGTCAGACAGTGAGATAGAGTGAGACAGAGAGTGAGATAGACAGACAGAAATAATCTCCATCTCCCCGCTCTCACACTCTCCCTCTCTCATACACTCTCCCTCTCTCTCTCCTCTCTCGTCGTCCAGTCTCTTTGAACTCATACAGTCTACGATGACAGTCCAGTGTGGTGCTGGGGGAGTGCTTGGTTGTCAGAGACACCGTCCTTGGATGAGATGTTTGGACTGAGGTCCCCTCTATGCCGTGTTCCGGTGAATGTTAAAGATCCTCTGGTGCTACTCAGAAAGAGAAGGCAGTTTCTCTCTCCCCGTGTCCTGCCCAACAAACCCCCAAATAAAATTGGTCACTCACTCCATGGCTGTTTGTGGGTCATTGCTGTGTGCAAATTGGCTGCTACGTGCACCTACAAATACACAGTCACTACACTTTACAGTAAATCCTGTGAAGCATTTTACCAATACGTATGAAACGCAGGGATAATTATATCTTGTCATAGTTGAACCATTTAAAATCTTATGTCACGTTCCCTGCGAGACGCCTCTCTCTAATAATCGTGGCATTTGGTCGCGAGTCTCATCACATTGTCAAGATGTTCCAAAGCGTTTCACAGGATTTATTTGTGGGCGAAACGCGGCAGCCGATCGCGCACAACAGCGTCCCACAAACAGTCGTGGATTGAGCGACCAAATTATTATCATCAATTTTTTTTTGGAAGGGTTTATTACCCCTATAGCAATCTGCCAATCAACTAACAGCCAAGTTCCTACTCACTGCTGGTAAACAAAGACTTGTGGATTAAAGAAACCTCTCTAAGGTTTCGATCTGCCCAGGAATCAAACCCAAGTCCTCTCGAGCGCTCTAACCACTGAGCTACAGGGCGGAGGTTGTGGAGTGATGAGATCAGATGGGCTGATTCTCTTCATCCGAACTGATCTGCGATCTTGACGAATGTTACTGTGGAAATGGCAGACCTGCCCCGACCACACCCTGGGAAACAGCCTGAATAGCAGTTTCTGTTTGCAGGTGTTTCATCTTTCCCTTTTATGTCAAAAAAACCCTAAATCCTCGCTTTAACTCTCCCGATCCCAAAGTGTTTGGAGGCCGGAGGCCGGAGGCCGGAGGCCGGAGACAGACGTGGCTTTTTTTTTCTCTCTTAGCATTTTGAAGGTTTGAACAGTCCTCAATTTTGAAGCTGAATTTTCCGGCAAATTATCATCACTCAAGGATTTGTTTGATAGAACATCTGTTCTATCTCAATGGCATCTCAAGGGCATCTCAATGCGCTTCACGGGATTTACCGTGAAGTGTAGTGACTGTGTATTTTATGGGCGAACGCAGAAGTGGGGCACAGCAACGTTCCCCAAACAGCCACGGAGTGAGTGACTGATTTTGTTTGAGGGATTGTCGGCCAAGACACCAGGAGAGAGAAACTCTCTTCTCTTTTTGAATAGCACCACAGGATCTTTAACATCCACCTGAACAGGTAGACGAGTCCTTGGTTTAACGTCGCATTCAAAGAACATAACCTCTGACAATTCAGCGCTCTCTCTCCTCAGTTTCTAACCCAGAGGCGAGATTGTGATCGGCTGAGACGAGCTGACGCATGTGTCTGAGACGGAGAGACTTCTGAGGAAAGTAACTTTTGGAAAAGGCGAGGTGGCGGAGAACATGTACAGACACGGGCTCGAGGGAGAGAAACAGCTCTGACTACAACACCAATTCCAGAACCAATTCCTTGCATTCGTGATAATATTCTAGCAATAATCCTTGCCATTTGATACAGCGCCTGATCACGTTGTCGAGACGGTTTACTGCGCATTTTGTGGGTAAACACTGCAGGCAATTTGCATACAACAATGTTCCATTAACAGCCATGAAGTGAGTGACTACTTTTGTCTGGGGATTGTCAGTCAGGACACCGGGAGAGATAAACTCCCTTCTTTTTGAGTAGTTGATTCATTTACATCCACCTGAACAGGGCACAGATGTGGCACTTTATCAGGTCTTAAAGCACTTCACAGGATTTCTTATAAAGTGTAGTGACTGTGCATGTGGAGGCAAACATGCAGATGGCAGCCCGCCTTGTCTCCCTTCCGGCTCAGGTTCCCAACTCCATCCTTGTCGGGTTTGGGACGCTCTTCCAACATGAAAGGACATCTCAGGGTCTCAGTCTGATTCAAGTCAGTCACACTGTTGCCTCTGAGTCAGAAGGTTGTGGGTTCAAGCCCACGTCAGGGACTTTGAGTGCACAGTCTGGGCTGGTTCTGGGGGGAGCACTGCATTGTTGGAGATGCCATTGAATGAGACACTAAACAGTCACTGCATGACTGTTTGTGGGACATTACTGGAACAAATTGTCAGCCGCATTTGCCCACAAGACACACAGTCACTACACTTCATAGTAAATCCCGTGAAGCACTTTGAGATGTCCTCCTGACATGAAAAGTGCTGTATTTTTTCCTGGTCAGCCGTGTCAAACCCAACATCTTCTGCCCACCCCCCCTCCACCTGGGGAGGAGCCAGGGGGAGGGGAAGGAGCCAGGGGGAGGGGGAGGGAAGGTGACAGTGGGTCGAAAAGAAAGGTTTGCAACAGAGACCAGGAGAGAGGAGGACAGAGAGGTCGGGGGGTGCAGAGGAGTGCAGGGACTTGAATACGAGGGTGAGGATCTTGAAGTCGATCCTCTCTGGGACAGGCAGTCAGTGTAGTCTGGCCAGGACTGGGGGGGTCGGGGAGAGGGGTTTGGTGCGGGTGAGAATGCGGGCGGCAGAGTTTGGGATGATATGGATTTTATGGATGGTAGTGGATGGGAGACCGGCGAGGAGGGCGTTAGAATAGTCCAGCTGGGAGGTGACAAAGGCACGGCATGGCGATGCGTCGGAGGTGGTAGAAAGCGGTGCTGATGAGGGACTGGATGTGGGGGAGGAAGGATAATTGGGGGGCGAACCTGAAGCCTAGGTTGCGTACGGGTTCGGAGAGTTTTAGGGGGAGGTCGAGAAGGTGGAGGAGGTGAGAACCGTGAAATTTTAGACGTTGATGAGAGCCGAAGAGTATGGCTTCCATCTTGTCAACGCTTAGCTGATGGAAATTCGCGCTCATCTGAGATCTGAGATCTGATAGGCAGGGGACTGGGGGTCGCAAAGTGAGGTGGAAAAATAAGAGTTGGGTGTCGTCTGTGTACATGTGGAAATGTACCCCATGTCTGTGGATGACATCCCCAAGAAGGAACACAGAGATCAGAAAGAGGAGGGGCCAAGGATGGATCATTGGGGTACCCACAGGTGACCGGGTGAGAGCGGGAGAAGCCGTTTGTGCAGATGTACCACTGGCGGTTTGTGAGGTAGGACTCGAACCCGGCGAGTGCGGTCCCACTGAGGTGGATGACGGAGGAAAGGCGGTGGACCGGTGCCCGGTCACAGATAGAGAGGATGTCGTTTGAGACTTTCACGAGCGCAGTCTCTGTACTGTGGGCGGAAACCGGACTGGAGGGGTTCGAGGAGGGAGTGGGAGGAGAGGTGTGTGCGGAGCTGGTGGTGGTGGGTGACAACGGGCAGGTGGAGGAGGCTGCCTGGCGGATGTTGTGAATTTTAGATGAGAAGTAGTCCATGACCTCCTGGCACTTGGCATTTGATACGAAGATTGAGGAGGCCTGAGGGGGGGCACGGAAGAGGCAGTGGGTGGTGGAAAAAAGGATTTTAGGGTTGTGTTTAGCCTCCAAGATGATGTTGGAGTAGAAGATTTAGCCGCCTGGCAAGCTTCCCACTGCTTATCCAGCCGTTCGAGCTGGTATAAGGCGCTGCATGCAATGTGGAGATGTTAATATGACAAAGTGCTTCTCACACCCATCTCTGAGGGCGGGGAGACAAAGCCAGGTATTGTGCTGATTCAGTCAGTCACGTTAACAACAGCTTCACCCTCTCCAGGGCGACGCAGTGTTTTCTGTAAGCAATAGATGTCAATTAGCCATTCAGCAACTCACTGCTCTCACGGAAAGTGAGGCGGGAGGGAAGGTTTTTTGCTTACTGACGCAGTTATTTCCGGATGTGTGTGTGTGTGTGGGGGGGGGGGGGGTGATTGAGACAGACTTTGATCATTGTTTTGCCCACAAAAATACACAGTTGATTCATTTTACAGCATATTCTGTGAAGCACTTTGAGACGCGTTAAACGTGAGAATTATTATTGTTTTGCCTGAGAAGGATAGAAGGAAAAAGAAGGAAATAGAAATAAAGAATAATAATAATAATCCTTGCGTTCGATACACGTCATTCGAGACCGTCTCAAAGCGCGTCACAGAATGCACTGTAAAGCGAATTAACTGTATATTTTGTGGGCGAAGCGCAGCAGCGTCCCACAAACAGCCATGGGTTGAAGTGACCAAATTATTAGTTTTTTGAAGGGATTATTACCCCCGGAAAGCGATCCACCAATCGACTAACAACCGGGTTCCTACTTACTGCTGGGCAAACAGAGCCGTGCGGAGTAAGGAAACTTGCCTAAGATTTTGCCCTGCCCGGGAATCGAACCCGGGTCTCCTCGCTTGCGAGGCGAGGGCTCTAACCACCGAGCTACAGGACTCCACGTAATAAATGCAATAAAAGGTTCCAGGAGGGAGAGAGTTAAAAGCTGCTCTGTAACCGGATACCCTTTTCAGCTGCTTTTGGCCCCACTGCCATCCGAGCTGCCCTCCCACAGTTCTGAGTGGGTAGCCTGGGGCTGGGGTGCGGCTGGGCGTGCGCGTGTGTGTGTGGGTGTGGGGGGGGGATGAGGTCGGAGTCTAAAAACCTCCTGTCTGGGCTGGTCGCACAGCACTTTGGGACGAGACTGCGAGCAGGAGAGGGGCGCTCAAAAGTACTCTGAACAGCCTGAAAACTTTTGTGCGTGTGCAGGTGGTCCCGCGTGTGCAAGCGTACGTCTGTGTGCGTACGTGTGTGTGTGTGTGCGTGTGCGTGTGCGTGTGCTTCTCTCCAGCTTCAGCTCAGTTAAGCTAATAAGCCGAGTTACACCGAGTTGTGTTGAGTTGGGAGCTGAGTGAGTGAGTGAGTGAGTGAGCGAGTGAGCGAGTGCTGTGCCAGGCTGTGTGCCCAGGGTTTCTCATCATGTTTAAGTGTGGCATTGCCTACCCCCGTTGTCGCTGGATTCTGCCCCTGCTGTTGCTCCTGGCCCTGATCTTCGATATCATCGCCCTGGGAGCCTCGTCGGGCTGGGTCGACTCTAAGTACCACTATGCCTCACTGTGGAAGCAATGCCGGGGGAGAGACCCCAACTGGGAATGCACCTCGCTTATGGACTTTGGTAAGTGACCGGGCGGGGGACACGAGGGGGAATCCTGTAGCTCAGTGGTTAGAGCAAGCGATAGGACCCGGGTTCGATTCCCGGGCTGGGCGAAACCTTAGGCAAAATTTCCTTACTCCACACACTCCTTGACCAGCAGTGAGTAGGAACCCGGTTGTTATTTGACTGGCGGATCACTTTCCGAGGGTTAATAATCCCTTTTAAAAAATAATAATTTGGTCACTCAATCCACCGCCGTTTGTGGGACACCGCTGTGCGCAATTGGCTGAGTTTCGCCCACAGGCAATTCACTTTTGCAGTATGTTCTGTGAAGCGCTTTCAGACGTGACCAGATGCTGTATCAAACACAAGGATTATTTGTTAAAACAACAACTTGGGAGTGTTGAGACAACGTACGTTACACTGGAGAGGGAAAGAGAGACACTCTAACAGCGAGAGAGTCAGAGAGACTAACATTGAGAAAGACAGAGAAAGGGGGAAAGAGAGAGAGAGAGAGAATGACGGTGAGAAAGACAGAAAAACAGTGAGTGTGCGAGAGAGAGGGGGGAGGAGAGAGAGAAACTTATAGTGAGAGAGACAGAGCGGGGTTGGTGGGGCGGGGGGAGAGAGGCTAACAATATGTGTGTGTGAGAGAGAGAGAGCGAGAGAGAAAACCCGAGACAGATAGAGGGAGA
This sequence comes from Callorhinchus milii, assembly GCF_018977255.1. NCBI lineage: Eukaryota > Metazoa > Chordata > Chondrichthyes > Chimaeriformes > Callorhinchidae > Callorhinchus > Callorhinchus milii. The sequence goes on along the minus strand of NW_024704744.1, from coordinate 1,144,281 downwards.
GAGAGAAAGAGACAGAGAGAAATCTACCTATAGAGAGAAACAAATGTGAATATCCTCTCTGTATCTATAGAGAGATACAGCAAATAGCCAGAGAGGCACATCGGGTATACACAGCGTAAGTAGACAGAGTGGGGGGATGGGGGGGGGAGAGACTTAGTGAGAGACAGAGGACATTTTTTGTTGGGCAGCCGGGTGTCTGACACATGCGGAAACCCAACACCAGGCTAAACAGCATCCAAACCAAACTGAGAATTCCATGCATCCCAACTACACCTGGAAATCCCAGAGATATTTATTGGAATTGAATGGTCTCTCTCTCTCTCTCTCTTTCTCTCTCCCTGGAGGGACACATCCTGTTTTACCTAATTCAGGAAAGTATTAGGCGCAGGTTGGCAGGAGCCAAGGCTTGGGGACCCCAGAGTGTGCGTTGGGGTGTCTCCTGGAGTCTAACCAGCTAAACCGCACAGCTTACCATTGCTATCACAGCGCCTTGGGACGTCCTCCTGACGTGAAACGCGCTTTATAAATGGAATCTTGTTGTTGTTGTTGTTGTATCACTGCCTGGCCAAGCTTTCTGGCTGCCTGTCCAGCTAGGATCACCCTACCTATTAGGACTATGGCTTCCAGGGTTAACAGGAGCTGAGTGGGCGGATTCCCTGCCCCCAGTGACTGGTCTGCCCTCCCAGGTCCTGCCGATGAGCCAGGCTGGGCAGTGCCCTGGAATACTGTGGACCTGCCTGGCTCAGGAACCAGGAGACCGTCACCGAGGGGTGGCTTGATTCCGACATTCCATTGCCAAATATGTCACCTTGGAGCCAGTTCAGCTTCAAGGAGACCCCACTTACCTCTCTCCCCTCCCCTCCCCCAAAAGGACAGTCACTAGTTGGTCATTTGACATCCAACAAGCGTGGGTTTGAGACATCACTAGGTGGATTGTAGGTTCCAAGTTACTCTCTGTGAGCTTCCCGATGGGCAATACAGCTTAGGGTGAGGGCATTGCCATCATCTTCCTGCCCACAGCTCGGGCACACTTCCCTTCCCATTGAGCGATAGGGATTGACTATAATCAACCACTAAACTGGACTTGAGGTCAGGCTGCTCTATGAGGTGGTGTAAACCGTGTCATATCAGTTTGTTTAACCTGAAGTGTCCTGCCAGTCCGGGCCAGGCCTGGGTTAACACTACATCCTGAGCTGGGCGGGTCCTCATGACTCCAGGGCTCTGCTTACCATATCCTTCCTACCCTCCATCCCACAAATACACAAATATACAGTCAATTCACTTTACAGTGTGTTCTGTGAAGCGCTTTGGGACGTCCTCTCGACGTGAAAAGCGCTATATCAAATGCAAGGATTATTATTATTATTATTATCCAGTGCCTGACCAGGACCATTTTGCTCCACCTTCATCACCTCATCCGCCTGCGACAGTACCTCACCCCCAGTGCAGCCAAACCCCTTGTTCAAGCCTTCGCCACCTCCAGCCTTGACTATTCCAATGCGCTCCTCGCCAGTCTGTCTCCCCAGCTCCACTATCTACAGACGACAACTGGTTCAGAACTCCACACCACCCGTATTCTCACCCGCACTAAACTCCATCCCCCTATCACCCCAGTACTCGCCTCTGGCTTCCCTCTCACAGAATGGATTCATTTCAAGATTCTCTCACTCATCTACAAGTCCCTGCCTGCCCTGTACCTCCCTACCTCTCCAGCCTGCTTACTCCCAAACTATCTGCTATCTCAGCTCGGCTGACTCCGGGCTCCTACTTGCCTCTTTTGCCCTCAGCTCCGCCATTGGCAGACGTGCTTTCAGCCACTTTGCCCCGAAACTCTCTCCCACATCCCCTGTGCCCTTCCCCTTACATCCCCATCTTCAGATCCTACCTGAAGATCTTCCTCTTCCTCTTGCCTATGGTTATCTCCCCTCCCCCCATCTCGACCACTGTTAAGCTCTCCAAGACACTACCCTGAGTGAAGGTCGCTATATAAAGGCAGCTTAATGCCCAGCTAGATTGGCTCATCGGCAGGACCTGGAAGGGCAGACCAGTCACTGGGGGCAGGAAGTCATCCCACCCAGCTCTAGTTAGCCCTGCAAAGCGAAGCCCTAATGGGTAGGGCGGTCCTAGCTGGACAAGCAGTGGGAAAGCTTGCCAGGCAGTGATATCAATGGCAAACTGTGGTTTTAGGTGGTTGGACATCTGCAGTTACCCCAACACACACTCTGGAGTCCCCAAGCCTCGGCTCTCGCCAACCTGCACCTAAATTGGGTAATTTACCCAGAATTGAATGTGTCCCCCCCCCCAGGGAGAGAGAGCGCATTCCACTCCAGCAATCTATCTCTGGGATTTCCAGGTGTAAGGTGGGAGCTTGGTTTGGAGACTCTTAAGCCTGGCGATGGGCTTCCATATGTGTCAGACACCTGGCTGACCAAAAAAAAGAGACCCACATATGTTGGGGAAGCTTGGACACCAGGCTGACCAAAAGAAAAAACTGTCACAGGTGCCATCCTTTGGATGAGATGTCAACCGAATGACCAATGACCTGTCTGTGCCTGGTCAAGAGAACGTTAAAGATGCCATGACGCTATTCAAAAACAGAAGGGAGTTCCTCTCTCTCTCTCTCTCTCCCTGCGTCCTGGCCAACAGTCCCCCCGATAAACTTGTTCACTCACTTCATGACTGTTTGTGGGACGTTACTGTGGGCAAATTGGCTGCCGGGTTCGCCCGCAGAACATGCTCTTTCTTGCTGTCTTTCTCTTTTCCTCGCTTTGTGTCTCACTCTTTCTCACTCTCTCTCTCTCTCTCGTTACCAGACTCCACAGTGACACAGTTCACTTGTTTGCTGGAGACGGTAGTTAAGGTGTTGAGTGATATCAGTGAGTGAGTCAGGCCTGAGCTGACTGGCTCTCCCTCCCTGGGTGTGTATCGCTGTGCAGAGGAAAGCTCTGTGTCATCATCTCGAGCTGTTTTCCAGCCTTCATTTCAATTGAGAAGAAACATTTGCATATTTTAGTGTTGGCTCAGTCGGTAGCGCTCTCTCTCTCTCTCTCTCTCTCTCGCAGTTCAAGCCCCACTTCATTGCTGACCCTCCAATGCTGTGGGTTCAAGCCCCACTTCATTGCTGACCCTCCAATGCAAGACCTTTAGGTGAGACATGAAACCAAGATCATGTCTGTACCTGTTCAGGTGGACGTTAAGGATCCCATGACACTCGTAAAGAGAAGGGAGTTTCTCTCTCTCTCTCCCTCTCTCCCGGTGTCCTGGCCAACAAATCCCCAAATAAAATTGGTGACGGACTCCATGGCTGTTTGTGGGACGTTGCTGTGTTCAATTGGCTGCGTTTCACCCGCAAAATAGTCATCCACTTTACAGTAAACCTGAAGAGCTTTGAGATGATTTGGTGATGCGAAAGTTTCTGTATGTTCGGATTGTTGTTATATTATGATCATTAGATGTCTCCCTGCTCACTCACGCTCCAGAGGCCTGAAATTCCACCTGGTCTCAGCCTGTAGGACCGCTTATGCCCCCCGCATGTAACACAACGCCACACATGGTTCTTGTGAAGTGTAGTGACTGTGTGTTTGTAGGTGAACGTGCCAACCAGAGATCAAGGTTAGGTTAGGGTGGGGGTGGGTGGGGTGTGGAGGTGGGATGGGGTGTGGAGGTGGGGTGGGTGGGATGGGTGTGCGGGGTGTGGAGGTGGGGTGGGGTGTGCGGGGTGTGGAGGTGGGGTGGGTGGGGTGTGCGGGGTGTGGAGGTGGGGTGGGGTGGGCGGGGTGTGGAGGTCGGGTGGGTGGGGTGTGGAGGTGGGGTGGGTGGATGGGGTGTGCGGGGTGTGGAGGTGGGGTGGGCGGGGTGTGGAGGTGGGGTGTGCGGGGTGTGGAGGTGGGGTGGGTGGGGTGGGGGGTGTGGAGGTGGGGTGGGTGGGGTGGGGTGGGGGGTAGGAGTGCAGATTCCAAAGTAAAACCACAGCTTACGAGTTTTCTACAACTCAGCCTGAGTGTAAATGTAGAGATGAGGTGGTGTCTCAAGCTGAGAGCGGGTGGAATTTGAGGCCTCCGATAATGCCAGTTGCAGGCTAGTCAGTACACAGGCCCGTCTGCCTGTCTGTGTCTGCTGGTGCCTGGCACTGAACCCCCCGCCCCCCCTCCTGCCTGTCTGTGTCTGCTGGTGCCTGGCACTGAACCCCCCGCCCCCTCCTGCCTGTCTGTTCTGCTGGTGCCTGGCACTGAACCCCCCGCCCCCCTCCTGCCTGTCTGTGTCTGCTGGTGCCTGGCACTGAACCCCCCGCCCCCCTCCTGCCTGTCTGTGTCTGCTGGTGCCTGGCACTGAACCCCCCGCCCCCCCTCCTGCCTGTCTGTGTCTGCTGGTGCCTGGCACTAAACCCCCCGCCCCCCTCCTGCCTGTCTGTGTCTGCAGAGGCAGCGACCAGACAGGAGGTATGTGGGGAATGAACAGCCAGACAGCTGATGTCAGAAGTCAGGGAGTGTGTGTGGAGGAGGATTGTGCGTGTGAGGGTTTGTATGTGTGTGGGGGGTGGGGGCAGTGTGTGGTGTGTGCATGGCGCGCGGGGGGTGGGGCGCGGGGCGGGGGGGGGGGGAGTTAGTGTGTGTATAAACGGGGGTGTGAGGTTTATCTGTAGATTTTGTTTAGCTATAGAGTGACCGCCCGCACTCCCAATCATTGCTGGACAGAGTTACACTGACCGTACGGCACAGAGACAGCCCGAGTTTACCCTCCATCCCTCTATGCCTCTCTCCCTCGGGGTCCACACTGTGTGGAGTCCTGTAGCTCAGAGGTTGGAGCCCTCACCTTTCAAGCGAGAGGACCCGGGTTTGATTCCCGGGCGGGTCAGGGCGAACCCTTAGTCCAGTTACCTTACTCCACCCGCCCGCCTCTGTTTACCAGCAGTAAGTCGGAGCCCAGTTGTTAGTCGATTGGCGGATCACTTTCCGAGGCTAATAATCCCTTCAAAAATTATAATAATAATCATTTGGTCACTCAATCCACGACCGTTTGTCGGACACTGTTGTGCGCAATTGGGTGCCAGGTTTCATCCAGAAAATATACTGTCACTACACTTTACAGTATATTCTGTGATAAGGCACTGTATAAAATGGAAGCATTATTATTATTATTATTATTATTATTAGTGGGGTGTAAGAGAGTGAAATAGGAAGAGGTTCTTGTGTCCTGGACACCTCTCTGTTTTCTCACACAAACCCCCTCCCCCCCACCCCCCCCCCCCCCCATTACCATTTTCTGAGTATGGTTTCTCTCTCCCACTATCGCCACAATCTTGGATTTCAAAACCGAGAGGAATTTAATCTCTCGATCGGCATTTCTAACTCTATATTTGTGAACGAAGGGAATCGGGAGCAGGCAGAGGCCATTCAGCCCGCCAGGCCTGTTGCACCAGTTTATTAGACTGTGGCAGGAATTTTAATCCCAATTCCCTGCCCCGTTTCCCTATATTACCACCACTCTCCTCCTGGGGGGGGGGGGTTATCGGGGTAACCGAGAGAGAGCGCATTCCACTCCAACTATCTATCCCTGGGATTTCCAGGTGTAGGTGGGAAGTAGGGAATTCTCAACGTGGTTTGGATACTCTTAAGCCTGGGGATGGGTTTCCACATAACCATGCGTAACAGACACCCAGCTGACCCCCTGCCACCCCAAAAAAAAATTCACCACCTCATGCCCACCCTCCCCCCACACCTCCCTCTCCCTTGGGTGGGGTCTGGCCGGGTCTGTGTCACAGCTCCCTGGGCCACACGAGTCACAGATCCGAGTTTCACCCCACCCTACAGCCGGGGAGAGGCGGTCTCTGGGTGAACCTGTTCCGAACAGCTGACTGCAGACTAACAGACACGGTAACACCCCGCGTTCAGTGTAAAAACCCATCATCTCCTCCCTCCCACCAGATCCTTTTTTGGCTCCACGCCCCAAATGGGTGACACCCTACATGACGGGTGTAACAGGCCTCTCAAAAACCCGACTGTCCAGCACCCTGGGACATCCTTCTGACGTAAAGGGTGCTGTACAAGTGTAATTTGTTGTGGCTGTTCTGTACAGGCAAGTTGTTGTTGTTGAGTGTGCTGTCTCTTAGACACACACAGCCCGTACAGGTGAGGAACTCTCAATGGTTGGGAGAGAGAGCTGGTTCTACACCTGTCACATACCTGTCTGACCGGAAAAGGCCTATGATTGGGAGGGATTTTAGATGTGAAGTGTCTCGCCTCTGAGTCAGGTTCAAGCCCCACGTCGGGATGAGACGTTAAACCGAGATCCTGTCTCTGCCTACTCAGGCGGATGTTAAAGATCTCCTGCCACACTGCTCAAGGAGAAGAGAGTTCCTCTCTCTCTCTCTCTCTCTCTCTCTCGGTGTCATGGCCAACAATCTCCCAAGTAAAATGAGTTGTGACGAGGCTCTATATCAACTGCAAGGATTATAATTATTATTATTGTATATTGTGATGACAATATGTGCCTCGCTCTCTCCTGTGTGTCTAGGCTGGGCAAAGGCCACAGCTGCTCTGCTGATCATTGGCTGTATCCTGGTGGCTGTCTGTCTCCTACTGTCCTTCCTGGCCCTGTGTAAGAGGGCAGTGGATTTCCTCAGGATCATCGGCTTCATTCTCCTCATCGCCAGTGAGTCTCAGACTTTTATTCCTTCTTAAACAACAATTTACATAAACCCAGTGGCTTCCAGGGCGTCCCAGGGCGCTGGACAGTGAGGAGTTTGTACCTGAACAGAGGGTTGGGATCGGGGGGGGTGCGGGTGGAAGGAGGAAGGGGGTGAGGGTGGGAGGATGGCCGAAAAATCAGTAAAGAGGAGGAACCCTTTGGAACTCCATCCCACAGGGTCTCCGCCTCACCCCTCACTTTCCTCCTTCAAGGCCTGTGTGTGTTGGTGTGTGATGTGTGTCTCAAGACCTTTCCCTTTGACTGTGCCTTCAGCTCCCCTCTCGACTCTCTACCCCCTCCTCTCTCCCTCCCTCCCTTCCCTCCCCTCACCCTGACCATTTCCCCCCTTGCTCGGGTCCCGACCCAACTGTCCAGCGCCTTGGGACGTCCTCCCGACGTGAAAGTCGCTCTATAAATGAAATGTTGTTGTTGCTGTTGTTGTGTACGTCGTCGTGTGTGTTGGTGCGCGATGTGTGTTGTGATGTGTTGTTTGTGTGTTGTGATGGTGTATGTTGTTGTCGTGGCTGACGTTCCCCTGCTCTCCGCCCACAGTCATCTTCCAGTTCATCGCCCTCATCATTTTTCCGGTCAAGTTCACTGAGACTCAGATCCAGGACGGAGACTACGAGTACAGCTGGAGCTATGGCTTTGGGTGGGGAGCCACCATCCTGATGATGGGCTGTTGTCTCTTCTTCTGCTGTTTGCCCAAGTACGAGGATGAGCTGTACGGAGACGCCAAGCAGACCTACATCATCGGCTAGGACCCCACAGACACCCAGACACCGCCCGCACGCAACTCCATGCCCTGCCACACGCAAAACACGTACACACCTTCGAGCACTCGCACAGGCACACGCACGTACACCGACACTTACACTTAACGCGCACGCGCAACACGCACATTCTCAGTTGGACGCGCCCACACACAACATACATAACAGCAACCAATTAACAGCAAATTACATTTGTATAGCGCATTTCACGTGGGATGGACACACATACATGTGCACACATACATGCCACATACATGCACGGGCACACCCATACACACATGTCCTTATACCCCACGCAATCTCATATGCATTTATTTTTCTATCCACACACGGGGCGGAGGTGGGGGAAGGCGCTTTCCATTACACATGAATTTCCGTGTGTGGGTGGGATTTGTATGTGGAACTCTCAGTCTGGTTTGGATAAACTTAATCACGGTGACGGTTTTCCACGCGTGTCAGGCACCTGGCTGGTCACGGTGACGGTTTTGCACGCGTGTCAGACACCCGGCTGATCACGGTGACGGTTTTCCACGCGTGTCAGACACCCGGCTGATCACAGTGACGGTTTTGCACGCATGTCACACACCCGGTTGATCACGGTGATGGGTTTCCACGCGTGTCACACACCCGGCCGATCACGGTGACGGTTTTCCACGCGTGTCACACACCCGGCTGATCACGGTGACGGTTTTCCACGCGTGTCACACACCCGGCTGATCACGGTGACGGTTTTCCACGCATGTCAGACACCCGGACGACCAAACAAAAGAACTTCATGAGAGAATTTGTTTTATTTTATATACATTTATATCAAAGGCAAATACAATAAACCCAGCGACACAGAACCTAAAACGCTGCACAGCTCAGAACTGTGAGACTCTCTCGGACTCTAACAATGTGGAAACACAGGAACAGGACATTTGCGGCGTTTCGATGGTTTAGTAGATGCCTGAAAAACATTTCCAGGCCCTCTTCCCCCCCCCCCCCCCATCACCCGCCCCCCGCCTTCTCACTCCCTTCTCCTGTAACATTGAGACAACCGGCTTCATTCACTGGGACCCCCCCACAACCTCACTGAGGACTGGGAACAAGAGAGAGAGAGAACGAGAGAAAGAGGATGGGAGAAAGAGAAGAGAGGGGGAATGAGAGAGGGGGAAAGATGAGAGAGAGAGAGAGAGAGAGAGAGAGAGAGAACAAGAAAGCAAGTGAGAATGTGATGAGAGAAAAGTGAGAGAGGAAACGAGAGAGCTCTGTGACCTTGTCAACATGAGGGGTGCGATGTAAATGCAAGTTGTTGTTGAGAGAGAGAGAGAGAGATATAGAGAGAGAGAATGAGAAAACAAGCGAGAGAGAGAGAGAGAGTGAGGGAGGACGGGAGAGTGAATGGGAAGGCCGCCACCTTCCAACTAGGGATTCGGGGATTAAAAAAGTAAAACTAAAATAAAAACACACAAAGTCGACGTTGGAGATCACAGGCGGAGTCGCCTGTCCGGCGGGAATTCCGGAGATTGGGGGAGAAAGGGGGTCGGGGGGAGCGGAGTATCTGCAAGCATAAATTGTTGCCTTATTGTGACCCCCTCCCTCCGACCTCAGAGCCCCCCCACTCCCCCCGGGCCAGAGGTCAGCTCGGAGCTGGGGAACCCTGACTGGATCAGGTCGGTTCCCCCCCACCCTCCCAGGGCTCAGCTCAGCTCGAATTCTCGCCCCAGATGGGATGATTGGGACTCGGCCTGGGAGCCTTGGGGCGGGGTGGGCTGTGCGGGGGGGGTGGGGGGGGAAGGGGGAGATGGTCCTCGGTACCGAACGGCGTGAGATCACACGATACCAAGCATTGTGATTTTCACCCC
>NW_024704744.1:993901-1134949 GCF_018977255.1 Callorhinchus milii | reverse complement strand
TTCCCCCACCTCCGCCCCGTGTGTGGATAGAAAAATAAATGCATATGAGATTGCGTGGGGTATAAGGACATGTGTGTATGGGTGTGCCCGTGCATGTATGTGGCATGTATGTGTGCACATGTATGTGTGTCCATCCCACGTGAAATGCGCTATACAAATGTAATTTGCTGTTAATTGGTTGCTGTTATGTATGTTGTGTGTGGGCGCGTCCAACTGAGAATGTGCGTGTTGCGCGTGCGCGTTAAGTGTAAGTGTCGGTGTACGTGCGTGTGCCTGTGCGAGTGCTCGAAGGTGTGTACGTGTTTTGCGTGTGGCAGGGCATGGAGTTGCGTGCGGGCGGTGTCTGGGTGTCTGTGGGGTCCTAGCCGATGATGTAGGTCTGCTTGGCGTCTCCGTACAGCTCATCCTCGTACTTGGGCAAACAGCAGAAGAAGAGACAACAGCCCATCATCAGGATGGTGGCTCCCCACCCAAAGCCATAGCTCCAGCTGTACTCGTAGTCTCCGTCCTGGATCTGAGTCTCACAGGGGGAGGGGGGGAGCCAGGGGGAGTGGGGGGGGGCCAGGGGGAGGGGGGAGCCAGGGGGAGGGGGGGGAGCCAGGGGGAGGGGGGGAGCCAGGGGGAGGGGGGGGAGCCAGAGGAAGGGGGGGGAGCCAGGGGGGGGGGGAGCCAGAGGAAGGGGGGGAGCCAGGGGGAGGGATGGAGCCAGGAGGAGGGGGGAGAGCCAGGGGGAGGGGGGGAGCCAGGGGGAGGGGGAACCAGGGGGAGGGATTGGAGCCAGGAGGAGGGGGGAGAGCCAGGGGAGGGGGGGGAGCCAGGGGGAGGGGGGAACCAGGGGAGGGATTGGAGCCAGGAGGAGGGGGAGAGCCAGGGGGAGGGGGGGAGCCAGGGGGAGGGGGGGAACCAGGGGGAGGGATTGGAGCCAGGAGGAGGGGGGAGAGCCAGGGGGAGGGGGGGGAGCCAGGGGGAGGTTGGGAGGGAAGGTGACCAAAGACGCGGTCAAAAAGAAAGGTCTTCAGCCAAGATCTGAAAATAGGAAGGGAGGACGCGAGACAAAGGGAGTGAGAAAGGCAGTTCCAGAGCCTCGGGACATAGTGGCTGAAGGCACGGCCGCCGAGGGTGGAACAGAGGACTCGGGGGTCAAGGAGGAGGACAGACCCGGAGGAACGAAGGCAGCGGCCACTGTTTTGGGGAGAGAGGAGGTCAGAGAGGTCGGGGGGTGCAGAGGAGTGCAGGGACTTGAATACAAGGGTGAGGATCTTGAAGTCGATCCTCTCTGGGACAGGAGCCGGTGCAGTCTGGCCAGGACTGGGGGGATCGGGGAGAGGGTTTTGGTGCGGGTGAGAATGTGGGCGGCAGAGTTCTGAATGATTTGGATTTTATGGATGATAGTGGATGGGAGACCGGTGAGGAGGGCGTTAGAGTAGTCCAGCCGGGAGGTGACAAAGGCCTGGACCGGGGTTTCAGCGGCTTTTAGGGAGAGGTATTGGCGGAGACGGGCGATGTGTCGGAGTTGGAAGAAGGTGGTGCTGGTGAGGGACTGGATGTGGGGGAGGAAGGATAATTGGGGGTCGAACCTGACGACTAGGTTGCATATGGGTTCGGAGAGTTTCAGGGGGAGGTCACGTAGGTGGAAGAGGTGAGAGCCGTGAAATTTTAGACATTGACGAGAGCCGAAGAGTATGGCTTCCGTCTTGACAACGTTCAGCTGAAGGAAGTTTGCGCTCATCCAACCCCTGAGGTCTGACGGACAGCCGACAGAACATCAGGGGATTGGGGGTCACAAAGAGAGGTGGAGAAATAGAGTTGGGTGTCGTCCGCGTTCATGTGGAAATGTACCCCATGTCTGGATGACATCCCCAAGAGGGAGCACAGAGATCAGAAAGAGGAGGGGCCAAGGATGGATCATTGGGGGACCCCACAGGTAACCGGGTGAGAGCGGGAGGAGAAGCCGTTTGTGCAGATGTACTGCTGGCGGTTTGTGAGGTAGGACTCGAACCGGGCGAGTGCGGTCCCACTGAGGTGGATGTCGGAGGAAAGGCGGTGGAGGAGGATGGCGTGATGGACTGTGTCGAACGCGGTGGAGAGGTCCAGGAGGACAAGGAGGCAGAGGGAGCCCCGGTCACAGATAGAGAGGATGTCATTTGTGACGTTCACAAGCGCAGTCTCTGTACTGTCCGGTGGGTGGAAACCGGACTGGAGGGGTTCGAAGAGGGAGTGGGAGGAGAGGTGTGCGCGGAGTTGGTTGGCAACAACGCGTTCTAGAGCTTTTGAGAGGAAGGGCAGGTTAGAAATGGGGCAGTAATGGCTGGGGTTTGAGGGATCTGGGGAGGGTTTTCTCAGGAGGGGGGTGATGACAGCAGTTTTGAGGGGGTCAGGGACTGATCCGGAGGAGAGGGACTGGTTGATGATGTCAGCCAGTAGTGGGCAGAGGAGGGGGAGCTGTGTGACCAGTAAGTTGGTGGGGAGGGGGTCAAGGCAGCAGGTGGTGGGTTTCATGGAGGTGATGGTGGGTGAGAGGGAGGAGGGAGAGATGGGGAGGAAGGAATGTAGGATGGGGGTGGTGGTAGGAGCAGATGATGAGGAAGGTGAGGGGGACAGAGAGTAGAGAGGGTGTGGTGGTGGGTGACAAGGGGCAGGAGGAGGAGGCTGTCTGGCGGATGTTAAGTATTTTAGAAGAAAAGAAGTCCATGACCTCCTGGCATTTGATATGAAGATTGAGGAGGCCTGAGGGGGTCACGGAGGAGGTAGTGGGTGGTGGAAAAAAGGATTTTAGGGTTGTGTTTAGCCTCCAAGATGATGTTGGAATAGAAGCCGTTTTTTGCGCGTGTCAAAGAACGTCGGTAGCTATGGAGATGCTCGAGCCACAGTTGGCGGTGGACTGTAAGGCCGGTTTTCCACCACCTGCGCTCGAGCAGCCGGGTTTGGGTTTTTAGGCGGCGGAGATGGTTGTTATACCGGGGGATCGGGTGGGTTTGGAGATGGTCCTGGGTTTCGGGGACGAGGGAGTTGAAGGTGGAGGAGAGGCGATCATGGAGCAGCTGGACGGCTGCTTCAGGATCTCCGCGGGTGGAAGGCCAGAGGGATAGGATGTCTGATGATGAGAGGGCCTTTGTGAGGGTCTCAGGGGGTAGCGAAGGCTGCCCCCTGGCTACATAGTATGTTGTAGTGTATATAGTATGTGTGTATAGTGTAGTGAATATAGTGTCTGTATAGTGAATATAATATGTGTAAATATATTGTACATAGTGTGTGTATGTACAGTGTGTGTACAGTGTATATCGTGTGTGTATATAGAGCATATAGTGTGGTGTGTTATGTATATATAGTGTGTGTATAGTTTATATGTCTAGTGTGTGTATAGTGTAAATTAGTGTGTATACAGTGTACATTGTGTGTATATGTATAGTGTATACAGTGTGGTTTGTATAGTGTATATGGTGCATGCGTAAAGTGTGTAGAGTGTACATAGTGTGTTTGTGTTTTGCACACAAATATACAGTCAATTCACTTTACGGTATATTCTGTGAAGCGCTTTGAGACGTCGAGAAGATGTGAAAAGCGCTATATCAAATGCAATGATTATTATTTATTGTTATTGGTGTGTGTGTATATAGTGTGTGTGTATAGTGTGTGTGTATATAGTGTGTGTGTATAGTGTGTGTGTGTGTGTAGTGTGTGTATAGTGTGTGTGTAGTGTTTGTATAGTGTGTGTGTATAGTGTGTGTGTAGTGTGTGTATAGTGTGTGTGTGTGTAGTGTTTGTATAGTGTGTGTGTATAGTGTGTGTGTGTAGTGTGTGTGTAGTGTGTGTGTAGTGTGTGTATAGTATGTGTGACTAACCCTCCCTGTGTGTGCTGTTCTCAGATTGATGACCCTGAGGCGGGGACGGAGATGCTGAGCAGTGAGGGGGCAGTGAGCGAGCACCAGGCTGTGGACGGGGATTACCGTGGGCAAGAGGACATGCCGGAGGAGGAGCGTTACCAGCCTGTGGCGCTGTGCCCCTTGGGGCCAAGCGAGGGAGGGGTGGGCAGTGCCAGCCAGACCCACACCAACGCTGTGCCCCTCAAAGCTGCCACGGCCGCTGGCTGGCGTCACCAGGTGGAGGAGAACGTGCGCAGGTTGACATGGAGCTGCCAGGGCTCAGGGAGGTCTCTGTACCTGCTGGTAGGCATGGACGGAGATTCGGGCGAGGCCCTGAATGGGGTGCGGGTGCCCAGCCGAGGATGGGCCGCTCTCTGCTGCACTCAGAACCCCGAGGGCCTGGGAGAGACCCCTGGGGACCCAGAGCCCGAACCCGAGCAGCAGGAAGTGCCCACCATGGACAAGGACTTTTCCTTCGCCTTCCTGAAGGAGCTGGCTCCAGTGGAGGGAGAGGCCGAGAGGCTGGGGGTCAGGGAGCTGCAGGCCAGGCTGGGCTCGGGCAGGCTGTTCGAGGACTGTAGAGGGACCCAACCTAGGGATGAGGAGGAGACTTTCCAAGAGGTAGAGGAGCTTCTGCGGCAATACGAGAGCTTCTCCACTGGCCTGGAGCAGCCAGAGACCAAAGAGGACAACTCCCCATCTCCATCTTCAACATCACAATCATCTTCATCAGAGGCAGTAGCAGAGATGACTGAGGCAGGAGCTGAGGTTGAGGTTGAGGCAGAGGTTGAGGCAGAAGTTGAGGCAGAGGCTGGGACTGAGACACAGGTTAAGATGGTGGAAGTCCCCAGCCCTGACGACCCGCCCAGTGAGGACTCCTCTGAAAGCTTCAGTTGGACCTCGTTTGTGTTGAACGTGATGCTGAGTTTGCTGAGATACGTGGCCATGGCCCTGTTCCCCACTTCCCTCCTCACTGGCCTTCCCGGCTTCCTGGCCACCGTTGTCCACCAGTTCGCCACCATCTTCATCAGCCTGCCCGTCGACCTGGCCATTATGGTGTCCTCCATCCTGGCAGATACCGCCCATATCATCGGCTGGTCCTACCACATCGTCAGGTTCCTCGTCAGCATCTTGTGATGCTTAAACCATCCCCCAAACCCTACCGTCCATCCCCAGCTGCCCCAACCCACCCCAAACCACCCCAAACCACCCCAGAGTCATCGCCGCTTGCAATATGATGATTATTTTTGGTCAACCGAGGTTCCCACAAATGCGGAAACCCATCACCGTGCTCGAGAGTATCCAATCCAAGTTGAGAATTCCCTGCTTCCCGCCTACATATGGAAACCTCAGAGAGAGATTGTTGGGAGTGGAACGCGCTCTCTCTCCCCGGAGGGACACATCCTGTTTACCATAATTGCGGAAAGTGTTAGGCGCAGGTTGGCAGGAGCCAAGGCTTGGGGACCCCAGAGTGTGCGTTGGGATAACTAGTGGCGTGTAACCAGCTAAACCGCACAGCTTACCATTGATATCACTGTCTGGCCAACTTTCCCGCTGCTTGTCCAGCTCGGACCACCCTACCTTTTAGGGCTTTGGCTGCTGCGTTACCAGGTCTGCACTATCTGCTAAAGCGATGAGCTCAGCGCTCTAATTTTGTGGTTCAGTGTGGGCCGCGACACCAAACAACAACAACAACAATAATCTTTACATTTGATATTGCACTTAATCACATCGGGAGGACGTCTCAAAGAACTTGATGGGATTTTACTGACAGTGTAGTGACTGTTTTGTGGGCAAATGCAACAGACAATGTTTCGCAAACAAGCATGAAGTGAACGATCAATTTTATTTGGGGGATTGCTGGCCCGGACACCAGAGAGAAACTCTCTCCTCTTTCCAAGAGCGTCACAGGATCTTTAACATCCACCTGCGCAGACAGTCGGGATCTTGGTTTAACGTCGCGCCCAAAGACCGGCAGCTCCGACACTGCGTTGGAGCGTGAGCTTAGACTTGTTGAGCTCCAATCCCACAATCTTCTGATCTGAGAGAAGAGTATTTACTGACTGAGACACGGATGATTGTGATGGTGGAATGTTTACTTTGGGCGATGGAGTTCCCCGTCCCGAAGAGCAATCAAGTCCTCCAGTCGGTGGGGTCCAGTCACGAGTAAGTTAACACCACTTCACGACAACAACTTGGATTTATTCCACCCCTTTCATACGGGATAACAGCTTGTACGGTGGCGAGGCTGAACGCGAAGGGGTAGGGGGGAGGGGGCGGGATTTGAGGGGGGAGTTTCAGAGGTTTGAGGTGCGGAATATAAACCTCGGCCGATGATGATGGTGTGGAGAATGGGTGAAGGGATTTATTGGTGAGGGTGAGGAGCCTGAAATTGATCTGCTGGGAGACATGGAGCCAGCGGAGACTGGCGAGGACCGGGACGAAGGACTTCCATAGGTTGGTGCAGTTTGACTACTGAGTTGAATCCCATAAATTCTTATAAGAGGGAATTAGACAGATTCTTAAAGAGGAGGACTATTAAGCGTGGTATGGCAAGCGAGCGTGGGAGTGAGCGAGGAGGCTTGTGGTGAAGAACGGCACTGTTCCTGTGCCGGGAACATTCTACGGGATTTTTGCGGTGAAATGTTGGCTGGAATTTTCTCTGAGCTGAAGGGAAGCTTAATAAAAAATAAAAAAATCTCATACAGCACCTGACCACATTGTCAAGATGTCTCGAAGCGCTTGACGGGATTTACTGTAAAGTGTAGTGACTGTGTCTTTTGCGGGCAAAACACGGCGGCCACTTTGCATACAGCAGTGTCCCACAAACAGCTATGGAGTGAGTGACCAATTTTTTCTGGGGGATTGTTGCCGGGACCTCGGGAGAGAGAAACTCCTGTGTCTTTTTGAATAGTTATTTATTATTATTATTTATTATCATTATTATAGTGCCAAGGGACCTTTAACATTCACCTGAATAGGCACAGGTGGGATCTCCGTTTAGTGTCATCCAACAATGCAGGACTCCCGCAGCACTGCACCGGAGCATCGTCCGGCAGCCCCCACCCCCGCCCTGGACCCTGGCCGGGTTAGTGACTGAACCTGAACCGCAGCGGCTCAGGAAGGTCCCAGGTTCTGGCCTTGTGCCGTGTGAGCTCAGCTCAGGCGAGAGAGGAGCACAATAAGAAACCTCAGCGCCTCAGGTCAGGGAGTGGAAACCAGTCAGACTTCTTCTCACCCGCAATCCGGTGACACTCCCCTCCCTCCCGACATGAAAGGCGCTGCGTCAAATGTAAGGATTATTATTGTGATTATGGAACTCTATGTAAAAGGTTCCACAGCCTCTCCCCCCCACCCTCCCCCCACACACGCACACACAAACACAAACACGCGCTCTCTCACCCCCCCCACACACACACAAACACGCTCTCACACACACATACATACTCATACACAAACACGCGCACACACATACATACTCTGTCAAACACACACATACATACTCACACCAAAAAACACATACGCTCTCACACACATACATATTCGCACACAAACACATACACTCACACGCAGACATACTCTGTCAAACACACACATACCTACACACACACAAATACGTACACTCTCACACACCCACATACATACACACAGAAACACATATACTCTCAAACACATACGTTCACACAGTCTCACACATAAACACTTGCAAACACATACATACAGACACACACAACACACACTTTCTCTCACATGCGGATACACTCACTCTCACTGAGACACACACACACACACTCTTTCATACATTTTCTCAAACCCAGGCCGATTTAAGATCAATAAAACGAAACAGCCTCAACAGTGTGAAAGGCCATTTTTTTATAAATATAAAATATTCAAAAAAAAATATCACCAGGAGAACCATCGCTGCCAACCAACGGGACAGTCCGTGACAGGGTATTTCCACTTGGGATTACATTCCCGGGATTTTCCATTACCATATGGGATCCCGGGATTGCAACCCCTAAATAGCAACAACAATTTACCAGTGCCCTTCCCTGAGAACAGTATCTCGGGCACTGCAATGGCAGAGTCGGAAGCCAAAGAATGGCTTTGGGAACCCGAATACAGAGGAAACTAAAGCACTTGTGTTCTGCACATTTATTAAAGTCGGGAGACAACAGGCAGTTCAAGCTGAGACAGACATAGATCTTCACGTTCATACAATAGGCAATAGGCAGTGTTATGCTGAACTCAGAGTATATCACTGTGGTGACAACGTCAAGCGTTGACATGATTTACCACACTATTGGAATTGAGCCAACCCTCCATGGCAGTCTCCAGGCCGGTTCCTGAGTCAGGCAATGTCAGCAGTATTCCAGGGCACTGCTAATGGCAGCGCAGCCCAGCCTGGCTCATCGGCAGGACCTGGACTCCTCCCACTCAGCTCCTGTTAACCCTGCAAAGCAAATCCCTAACGGGTAGGGTGGTCCTAATTGGACAAGCATTTGGATATCAATGGCAAGCTGTGCAGTGTTCGCTGGTTAGACTCCAGCAGTTACCCTAACGCACTCTCTGGGGTCCCCAAGCCTTGGTTCTTGCCAACCTGCGCCTAACACATACCAGAATTAGGTCAGCAGATGTGTCCCTCCAGGGAGAGAGTGAGCATTCCACTCCAACAACCCATCCCTGGGATTGCCATGTGCAGATGGGATGCATGGAATTCTCAGTTTGGTGGAAAAGCGAAGGGAATATCTCCCTAAATGGTGTCCTGGCCGACAACCACACAGATAAAAAGATTGATTAGATGACTAAAAATATCACACAGTATCTTAAACGCTTAACAGAGCCGAGCTGGGAATGGGAGCTGGATTGGTTAGGGGGGGGGGTGGGGAGGGGGGGAGGGGGGGAGGGGAAAACAGGAAGGGGGAGACTGCCACAATGAAAAAAAGAAAAAGTGACGTTGGTGTGACGTCATTTTTTTCAACAGCAGAACCAGAACAAAGATCGACAAACTGTCAGAAACTGCAACACTGACAGCAAATTAAAACAACAAAAAAAATAAAATATATATATAGAAAACACTGTGTGAGAAGATGATGTGGCAGTGAAATGCGAGGACTGTGACATGTGGGAGTTAATGGAGGGCCCTGAGCCCCGGCAACTTCATCTGCTGCGAGTGTCTGCAACTCAGGAAGCTCCACCTGAGAGTAGCTGAGCTGGAAGCCGAGGTGCACTCCATCGGGGACAGTGAGACATTCCTGGACAGTATGTTGGAGGAAAGCATCACTCCCCTGAGGCTCGGGAGATGCTTACATCTGGTTAATGCTCAGGGACAGGATGGTTTCATCAGTCCTGCAGATAAGGGGACCCCTGAGAGAGGGGTGATGGAGCCTTGGGCAGCAAACTTGTACAACAGATGTGAGTATTTGATGGACCAGACACCTCAAGAGGTGGTCACCCCACCCCACACACTGAGGGTTCAGATGGAAAATGACTGGGTGACTGTCCGGCATGGTAGGAAGAGGGGACGGGCTGGGCAGAATGCCTTGAATAGTGTCGCTCTCTCAAACCAGTACTCTGAACTGAACATTGAGAGCGTTGACATCTCCAGGGAGGACAGTAAAAGCCGATTGGTGGAACAGGAGGACATAGGTAACAGGAGCAATGCTGTTGTCATAGGAGATACAACAGTGAGCGGTAGAGACCGACGTTTCTGTAACAGAAGACGGTAGTCAAGGATGGTATGTTGCCTCCCTGGTGCAACAGTCTTAGACATCGCAGAAAGGGTGGACAAAATTCTTCAGGGAGAAGGAGAACATCCAGAAGTGGTGGTCCACGTTGGGATCCATGACATTGGTAAAAAAAAGGGCTGAGACTCTACAGGGTCAATATCAAAAGCTGGGGAAGATACTAAAGAATCGAATGTCCAAGGTGGTGATCTCTGGATTACTCCCTGTGCCTCGGGCAAATAAGTAGCAGAATGGCAGGATCAAGCATATGAATGCTTGGCTGGAGAAATGGTCCAGAAAAGAGGGCTTCAGGTTTCTGGATCATTGGGACCAATTCTGGAGCAGGTGGGACCTGTATCATACGGATAGGTTGACCTAAACAGGGCTGGGCTGAGTGTACTTGCAGACAGGCTATCTAATGCTGTTGGGGAGGGTTTAAACTAGTTTTGAGGGGGGAATGGAATGCAAAAAACAAAGGGCAAGTAAATGGAGAAATAAATCAGGGGAGAAGTGCAGAACAGGTCAAGTCGGTTTTGGAGTGCATGTGCCTAAATACACGGAGTTTAGCAAACAAGATCAGTGAGCTGCAGCTCAAGCGGTCATAGGGGAATACGATGTAGTCGCAAATAACAGAGACTTGGCTCAAGCAAGGACAGGAATGGGAGCTGAATATTCCTGGCTATAATGTATTCAGGAGAGATAGGGAAGGAAAAAAAGGAGGGAGTGTGGCAATGTTAATCAAAGATACAGTCATAGCCGTGGAAAGGGTCGAGGTGATGGAGGGCCCCAAAACGGAATCTATCTGGTTAGATTTGAGGAACAAAAAATTAGCTGTGACGCTGGTAGTGGTATACTATAGACCACTAAACAGTGGGAAGGAAATAGATGAGCAGATCTGGAAGCAGATCTCAGACAGATGAAGGCCAATAGAGTCGTGATAATGGGGGACTTTAATTATCCCAACATAGACTGGCAAAACAACAGCGCAAAGGGCAAGGAGGGGGAAAGATTCCTAAAATGCATACAGGACAACTTTCTTGATCAGTACGTTTCCAGCCCAATGAGGAAGGAAGCAGTGCTGGATCTAGTTCTGGGGAATGAAGTAGGGCAAGTGGAGCAGGTTTCAGTGGGAGAGCATCTGGGCAATAGCGATCACAACATCATTAGATTCAGAGTGCATATGGAAACAGACAAGGAACCATCTAAGGTGAAGATATTCAACTGGAAGAGGGCAAATTTCAGTGAGTTAAAAAGGGACCGAGCCAAGGTGGACTGGAAAGAAAGGTTGTCAGGTAAAACAACTAAAGAGCAGTGGGAAGTCTTCAAAGATGAGATATCTCGGGGACAGAATAAATGCATTCCCACTAAAGGGAAAAGTAGGGCTTCCAAACCTCCCTGGATGACGAAGGTAATTGTATCTGGAATGAAGCAGAAAAAGGAGGTGTATGACAAATATCAAACCCAAGATACAGAAGACAACCAAATCGAATATAGGAAGTACAGAGGAGAACTGAAAAAGTAAATAAGAGGCGCAAAAAGGTTATACAAAAAAAAGGTTAGCGGGTAACATTAAAGGGAATCCTAAAGTATTTTACAAACATATCAAGAAAAAAAGGTTAGTCAAAGGTAGGGTGGGGCCAATTAAGGACCAAGGGGGAAATCTTATTGTGGAGGTATTGTGGAGTCCTGTAGCTCAGTGGTTAGAGCACTCGCTTTGCAAGCGAGAGACCTGAGTTCAATTCCAGGCAGAGGGCGAAACCTTGGGCAAGTTTCCTTACTCCACACAGAGCCTAATAATAATCCCTCCAAAACAAAACAAACCAAAAACAATAATTAAATTGGTCATTTTCAATCTACGACTGTTTGTGGGACATTGCTGTGCGCAATTGGCTGCCGCGTTCGCCCACAAATATACAGTCAATTCACTTTACAGTGTGTTCTGTGAAGCGCTTTGGGACGTCCTCCCGACGTGAAAAGCGCTATATCAAATGCAAGGATTATTATTATTATTATTATTATAGAGGGCATGGCTGAGGTCCCTTAAGGTTTCGACAGGCGAGATAGGAAAACTGTTTCCGCTGGTCGGTGTGTCTGTGACCCGCGGTCACAGTCTGAAGATATCTACCAAAAGAAGCAGAGGGGAGGTTAGAAGAAATATTTTCACTCAGCGAGTTGTTGGAATTTGGAATGATCCGCCCGAAAGGGCAGTGAAGTCCGATTCAATAACAGCTTTTAAGAGGGAACTGGACAGGTATCGGGGGAAGACAGGTTTGTGGGGTTATGGGGAGAAAGCTGGTGATTGGGGTTAGTGAAAGTGTCGCTCTGTCAGAGAGCCGCACAGACTCGATGGGCCGAATGGCCTCCTTCTGTGCCGTAACATTCCATAGTTCTATGATTCTATGATTCTATGTGCTGAATGAGTACTTTGCATCTGTCTTCACAAAAAAAGTGGAAGCACCAAATGCCACAGTATCGAAGGAGAGGGCAGAGGAAATGGACAGGATAAGTATAAACAGAGAGGAAGTACTGACAAGGTTGACTGGGCTGAAGGTGATAAGTGGCCCGGTCCGGAGGGGATGCAGCCGAGGTTACTATGGGAGGCACAGGTACAAATAGCGGAGGCTTTGGTTACAATTTTTCAATCTTCATTGGACACAGGAGTGGTGCCCGAGGACTGGAGAGTGGCCAATGTTACTCCTCTGTACAAAAGGGGCAGAAGGACAAACCTGGGAACTCCAGGCCAGTACAGCCTAACATCAGTAGTGGGGAAACTCCTGGAGACTATAATCCGGGACAGAAGAAATCTTCATTCAGAAGAATATGGGTTAATTAGGGACAGCCAACACGGATTGGTAAAGGCAAATCTTGTCGAACAAATCCAATAGAATTTTTCAATGAGGTAATGGAGAGGGTGGATGACGGTAGTGCAGTTGATGTAGTTTATATGGACTGTCAAAAGGCATTTGACAAAGTGCCACATGAAAGACTTGTAAGAAAGATAGAAGCCCATGGTATAAAAGGGACAGTGGCAGCGGATCCAGAACTGTCTGGGAGACAGAAAGCAGAGAGTTGTGGTGAACGGCTGCTTTTCTGACTGGAGGGAAGTGTACAGTGGTGTCCCAGGGATCGGTATTAGGACCACTGCTCTTCTTAATATACATAAATGATCTGGACTTGGGTATAGCAAGCACCATCTCCAAGTTTGCGGACGACACAAAGCGAGTTGCAAAGCGAGTGCTCTAACCACTGAGCTACAGGACTCCACAATCTTAAGCGGGATGAAAGAACAGAGAGACCTGGGGGTGCAGGTAAATGAATCCATGAAGGTGGCAGGACAGGGAGATAAGGCTGTAAAAAGGGCATATGAGATACCAGGCTTTATAAATAGGGGCATAGAGTACAAGAGTCAGGAGGTTATGATTAACCGATATAAACACTGGTTAGGCCTCAGTTAGAATACTGCGCCCAGTTCTGGGCACCGCACTATAGGAAGGATGTTAAGGCATTGGAAAGGGTGTAGAGGAGATTTACGAGGATGGTACCAGGAATGAGGGACCGTGATGATGAGGAAAGGCTGGAGAGGTGAGGATTATTCTCATTGGAGCAGAGAAGGTTACGAGGAGATCTAATAGAGGTCTTCAAAACCATGAGGGGATTTGATAGGTTAGAAAGGGACAAACTGTTCCCACTGGTGGGTGTGTCGGTGACTCGAGGTCACAGATTCAAAATAGTCTCTAAAAGAAGCCGAGGGGAGGGGAGAAGAATTTTTTTCACGCAGTGAGTTGTTCGAATCTGGAACCCATTGTCTGAAAGGGCGGTGGAGGCCGATTCAATAACTACTTTTAAAAACGCGGTGGACGGGTATTTGAGGAGGACGGGTTTGCAGGTTATGGGGAAAGAGCTGGGAGTGGGATTGACATTACATTGCTCTTGTCAAAGAGCCGCACAGACTCCATGGCCCGAATGGCCTCTTTTTGTACTGTACGATTCTATGATTCTATCAGAGATGCATTCGCTCCCAGTGGTTATTTTTTGCTGCTCTGTTGAGGAGCACCAGAGTTTCTCACAACTAAGGCCAAGAGAATGATGGCTCCCATCAGTAAAGTGCTTCTGGCAAGACTGGTTACCAGGCCCAGCACGGTGTCACTGGTCAGGATGGTTAAGATTAGGGTGAGAACCATGGCACAAATGGTGGCTGGTAAGGGGTTCTCAGTGGTTTCATTGACTGCTGCAGTCGGGTTGGGTACAATGCCCAGGGCAGATCTGGGCAGGCGGGCTCTCACCCAGGCCAGGACAGGGCTGAAGACCTGGGAAATGGAATGCACTCTGTATCCCTGGACCACCATGACGCTGGCGAGGGCGCCCTGAAGGACAAGCACAGCGGGAAAGAATTGCCGGAGCACTGCTCCCACACCCCCCACCAGGGCAATCAGCCACTTGGTCACACAGGAGGCCGGCTCCAGGGCTGCGCCATAGACCATTATGGCCGTCCCAACTCCGCAGCTGAGGATGAAGGTTGGGCTCCGGCTGGAAATGTCAGGGTTGGGGTTGGGGCCGATGGCCTGAGAGTGCAGGAAGTAGGTGACGGCTGAGCCGACTGTGGCACCGACTGCGTACTTGGAAAAGCTGTTTATGACTATCCCCAAGGTCAGGCCGGCAGCAACAGGGAAGGTGGCAAAAGGTTGTTGGACAGCGTCGCGACAGGAGGAAGTAGCTTTCTGGATTTTGTCACGACATTTGGGAATCAGGTTGAGAATCCTGATGCCAGGTTTGCTGATCTGGTCATGACTGGGGAGGGAGGTGATCTGAATCTCACCAGTTGCACCCTTGCCAAACAATATGTTTTTTGTTCCAGACCAAAACTTCTTCGCTGCTCCCCAAAAATAACCCACCACCTTCAAAAAAACATTCCCAACTGTTCTGAGTACTCCGACGCAAAACAGGATGACATTCTGTAAACCAATACTTAGTTTCTGGAACAAGTTGATTAAGATTAAGATTGGAAATCTAATGGCCTTTAGCAGGGCATCGCTGATCAGATCCCAAATCTGTCTCAAGGCCATGGCTATGATCTGAGAAGCCAATGTCCTTAAGAAGTCCAGCAGCTTCTCCTTGAGGTCAAGGCAGTACTGCTTCCTGAAGGTGAGCAGGGAGAGTAAGGTCAGCACCAGCCCGACGGGGGACAACAGGAAGCTCAGGAGGCTGAGGAGGGAGGTGATCAGAGCGAGGGCCAAGCTGCGGAGGGAGGTGATCAGAGAGAGGGCCAGGTTGCGGAGGGAGGTGATCAGAGAGAGGGCCAGGTTGCGGAGGGAGGTGATCAGAGAGAGAACCAGGCTGAGGAGGAAGGTGATCAGGGTGAAGGCCAGCCTGAAGAGGTTGAAGGCTATGGTGCAGAGTGATGTCAGGAGATCCAGCACCAGCCTGGGGATCCTGGCGATGGTGGTGAGTACCAGCCTGCCGGCTGTCCAGATGGCTCTGGCCGCCCAGGCTACTGCACTGGCCAAGCCTTGCAGCAGGACCATAACCACTTCTGCAATGGTGCAACAAACCAAAGAGACCAGCCAGAACATAGCACGACACCCAGCACACACTGTAAAGGAGATGGCATCCCACACGCACTGCAGCACATAGGTCCAGGAGTTCTTCAACAGGGATTTCTGGGCTTTTTTAGAATGAGATTTCTGGGCTCGGGCTGATAAGATCTGGGCCACTTTATTTATGACCTGCTCGTTCCTTGTCCTCTGCTGCATCTCCTCCTCTTTATTATCTTCCTTCTCTTTGCCTTTCTCCCTCCATTGGCATCTGTCTGGGAAGATGGTCAGGTTTCTCCCCCAGCCCATCGGCTGCTCCCCCAAGAAGGTCTGTAGCAGTTCCACAGTTAGTGGCGCGACCCATTGATCAACGATGTCAATGAGATTCTCTAAAGGCAAACGGATGTTGCTCTGGATTAAGGCGAAGGAGAAGTCATATCCTAAGCCATTCACCTGGTCCCATTCGGCAGAGCAGCAGACAGCCGTCCAGACCACAGTGGGGACGGACACTCTACCATTCTGGGTGAATTTCTTGGACGGGAGGGTGCCGGTGACCAGGTAAAGCTGGCCATTGATGCAGATGTGACTGATGTAGTTCCTGATAACCTGTTCCGAGTACCAATACCAGTTGATGTTTTGGGTTTTGTTCATGGGGACAGCGTTGGTGAGGGTGAAGGTGGCCTCAGGGTTTCTGGGGTTCAGACAGACTGGATTCAGGTGACCCCGATTGTAACCTGTGTAATCACTATCCAGAGCCTGGTTCTCCCCGGCCCCCCTGACGGTTGTTGGCTTTGCCATCTCGTCATCACCGTCCGGCTGGTCCAGCTGAAACCACAGACACATTGATTGGGCCTTACCCCACTTTCCAATACTAATTTACATTCACATTTACACAGCGTCTTCCAGAGGAAGGGAACAGAAAGGCTGAAGGCTCGACCACCGATAATGAGGCAGGCAGTGCGGGGGAAGGTGGAGCAGGTCAGGGCTTCAGAGCAGAGGGAGGTTGGTAGGGTTTGAAATGGTCACAGAGACAGGGTGGGCTGAGAGCGTGGAGCCACTCGCTATAATAATAATAACAAACATTACATTTGACACAGCACCTTAACGCCTTCCTAAGCTGGGAAAAGTAGTAACCAGTGAGGAGGATAGTAACCGACTGCAAGAGGACATAGACAGACTGGTAACATGGGCCGACACGGGGCAGATGAAGTTTAATGTGGAGAAATGCCAAGTGATACATTTTGTGAGGAAGAATGAGGAGAGGAATATGAGCTGATGGGACAATCTTAAAGGGGGTGAAGGAACAGAGAGACCTGAGGGTCATATAAGGAAATCTCTGAAGGTGGCGGGACAGGGAGATACAGCTGTTCAAAAAGCATACAGGATACTCGGCTTTATAAGTAGGGGCATAGAATACACAAGTCAGGAAGTTACGATGAACCTTTATACAAAGCACTGGTTAGGCCTCAGCGAGAGACTGGGTTCAGTTCTGGGCACCGCACTTTAGGAAGGATGTCAAGGCATTGGAGGGGGTGCAAAGGAGATTGACCAGAATGGTACCAGGAATGAGGGGCCTCAGTTATCAGGAGAGACTAGAGAAGCGAGGATTGTTCTCCTTGGAGCGGAGAAGGTTAAGAGGAGACTTAATAGAAGTTTACAAAATTATGAGGGGATTCTATAGGGTGAACCAAGAGAAACTATTTCCACTGGCGGGTGGTTGGGTAACCCGAGGACACCGAGTTAAAATAGTTGTTAAAAGAAACAAAGAGGAGGTGAGGAGAAATGTTTTCACACAGCGAGTTGTTCGGGTCTGGAATGCATTGTCTGAAATGTGAAAGCTGATTTGATATCAACTTTTAAGAGAGAAGCAGATAATTATTTGGGGAGGACAAGTTTGCAGGGCTCTGGGGAGAGAGCGGGGGAGTAGGATTGAATCGGATAGCTCTTTTCAAAGAGCCGGCACAGACACGATGGGCCGAGTGGCCTCCTTCTGTGCTGTATAATTTTATGATTCTATGTCAGGAGGAGTGTGGACATTTTGTGGATGAACACAGCAGCCAATTTGCACACAGCAATGAACAACAAACAGAGTGAGTGACAGTTTTACTTTGGGGATTGTTGGCCAGGACACTGAAAGAGAGCAACTCTTTTCCAAAATTGTCCTAATGTCCATCTGAACAGGCAGACGGGACCTGGGTTTAACATCTGATTGAAGGACGGCACCTCTGACAACGCTCCACCAGCATTGCAGTTTACACTACATGAGTTCAAAATCCTAAGTGAGGCTTAAACCCACAACTTTCTGACTCAGAAGGCTGCCGACTGAGCCAGGCTGACACTTATTAGAACAACAACTTGCATTCATATAGAGCTGAGCAAGGTGAGGGAGGGAGGGAGGGAGGGAGCGAGGGAGGGAGGGAGGGAGGTGGCTACAAGGGCATTCAGAGAGGTAGGATTTGAAGCAGGATGTGAAGGCAGATAGAGAGGACAGGACAGAGTGGTAGAGGAAGGAATTCCAGGCTGTGAATTCAAAGTCCTGGCATCCGTTTGTGAATTATAAACTAGAACTTCCCTTTATCAAGACCCAGGTTTTTATTTTCCTCTGACTTATTCCAAACCAAACACATTGGAGTGGAATGCGCACTCTCTCCTGGAAACACTCACCCAGTTTACCTAATTCCGGAGAGTGTTAGGTGTAGGCTGGGAAGACCCAAGGCTTGAGGACCCCAGAGTGTGTGTTGGGGTAACTGCTGGAGTCTAACAGCTAGAACCGCATAGCTTGCCATTGATATCGCTGTCGGGCAAGCTTTCCTGCTGCTTGTCCAGCAAGGACCACCCTACCCCTTAGGGCTTTGACTTGCAGGGTTAGCAGGAGCTGAGCGGGAAGAATCCTAGAGATGGTCGTAGTCATTATGTTGTACAGGAAATTCCTGTGAAGCGCTTTGAGCTGTTTCTGACAACGTGATAAGGCACAATATCAAACACAAGGATTATTATTAAAGTTGTGGGACGTCACTCTGTGCCAACTTGGTTGCCACATTCACACACACAGTTATCACACTGGACAATATAACCCGTGAAGCGCTTTGAGACATTTCACTGATGTGATAAGGCGCCGTATCAAAAGCAGGAATTATTATTATTGTTATTATTGTTATTACCTGTGGTTCGATGAGCCAGGGACAGTTTGGGCACCTGCCTGTGGTTGCAGAGTTAATGTAGGTGTAGGCCGCGTACACAGGGATCCGATACTCTGGGGAGTACAGGGTGGCAAAGTGGTAGACATTATCCTTCTTCTGGCAGATCCTGATCACTCGTGTGCTGGAGTCAAAGCCCTCGGGCTCGGAGCCGTGGTGAACGGAGCCCTTACACTCTTCGAACGAGCTGACAACCTTGGCCTCCGGTGACCATCGCAGAGCTAAGAGGGAGATCAGAGCCACCGAGCAACAGCAACCAGTGAACATTGCCATCTCTTTCTTTCCACCCAGAGTCTCTGCACATTCCACTGGAGAACTTTCACTTTCAATTTTCTGTAGTTCAGCTTTCAGGTTTCTGTAAATTCAATGCACAATAAGTCCCCTCCCTCCCACCCTCCCCACCCTCCGCCTGAGATGTTTCCATTTACTGATAAACAGAAAGGAAATCAACCCCTCCTCTTCCTCATCTCACAGGCCAGTTTGATAACATACTTTGAGCTCCTGTCCACCTCCGCACCAAACACTCACCAGAACTCAAAATGTAACTTGTACTTTTATCTTTAACATGTCAAGCCAAAGCACCGCAGGATGTTGCTGCAGTTTGTGGTGGCTGTGATCATGTCAGCCTGGTTCAGTCGACACCACTTCTCTCTGAGTCAGAGAAGGTTGAGGGTTCAAGCCCAACATCACGGATTTGAGCTCACGTTGTCAAGGCTGAAGCTCCAGTGCAGTGCTGACAGTGTACTACATTGTCAGAGGTGCTGTCCTTCCCATGAGATGGTAGACCGAGGTCCTGTCTGTCTGAAGAAGGGTTGTGAACCCAAAACATTGACTCCCTTTCCTTCCTCCATACATGCTGCCTGAGTGTTCCCAGCAACTTCTGTTTTTGTTTTCTGTCTGTTCAGTTGGAGGTCGGCTTAAAGATCCCATGACACAAGTCGAACAGCGAAGAGAGTTTCTGTCTCCCAGATAAAATTGGCCGACAATCACCCAAATAAAATCGGTCATTCCTGCGGGGCTGTTTGTTGGATGTTGCTGTGTGCAAATTGGCTGCTGAGTTTGATTACAAAACACACACTACACTTCACAGTGTATCCTGCGGAGCGTTTTGATACGTCCTCCTGACGTGAAAGGTGCAATATGGCCCTATATGAAGTCCTGTAGCTCTGGTTAGAGCACTCGTCTTGCAAGCGAGAGACTTGGGTTTGATTCCTGACGGGGTGAAGCCTTGGGCAAGTTTCCTTACTCCAAGCGCCTGTCTACCAGCAGTAGGTAGGAACCCGGTTGTTAGTCGATTGGCGGATCAGGCCCTCCGCAGGATACACTGTGAAGTGTAGTGACTGTGTGTTTTGTAATCAAACTCAGCAGCCAATTTGCACACAGCAACATCCAACAAACAGCCACTGGGAGTCCTGTAGCTCAGTGGTTAGAGCACTCGCTTTGCAAGTGAGAGACCTGAGTTCAATTCCCGGCAGAGGGCGAAATCTCGGGCAAGTTTCCTTACTCCACACAGAGCCTAATAATAATCCTCCAAAACCAAAAACAATAATAAATTGACTATTCAATCTACGACTGTTTGTGGGACATTGTTGTGCGCAATTGGCCGCCGCGTTCGCCCACAAATATACAGTCAATTCACTTTACACTGTGAAGCGCTTTGGGACGTCCTCCCGACGTGAAAAGCACTATATCAAATGCCAGGATCATTATTATTATTATTATTATCACCTTTCCGGGGGTAATAATTCCTTCAAAGAAAAGAAAATAAACAGAGTGATCGAAAGCACGGTTGAGCAGGAGGGTCTTGAGATGGCTCTTGAAGTGGGCATGGGAGGGGACGAGGTGGAGGAACTGCGGGATGGAGTTCCAGAGGGTGGGGGCAGAGTGGCAGAAGGCACGCCTGCCAATGGTGGGGTGGGTGAGGTGGGGGACATGAAGCAGGCCGGAGCCCGCTGAGCGGAGGGAGTGCACAAGACCATGGAGGGCTTTGAAGGTGAGGACCAGGATCTTGAACTGTATCCTCTGTGTGATGGGAATCCAGTGGAGTTGGGCAAGGATGTGGGTGATAGGGTGGCGGAGCCTGGTGCGGGAGAGGACCCGGGCTGCAGAGTTCTGGATGATCTGCCGCCTGTGGAGGGAGGAGTTGGAGAGGCCGACAAACTGGGAGTTTGCGAAGTCGAGCCTCGATGTAATGAAGGCGTGTGTGAGGGTCTCGAGGGCATGTGGTGTGAGACAGTAGCGGAGCCGGGCGATGTTGCGGAGGTGGGGGAAAGCAGAGCGGGTCATGGCACTGATGTGGGGTAGAAAGGACAGTTGAGGGTCAAACAAGATGCCAAGGTGCCGGACTGTCCCTCTCTACCCTATACGTTCCTCACTGAAAGCTCCCTCTTTCCCCAGTGAGAAACTCCTCTGCAGCCTCCCCCCCTCCCCAACCCCCTACCCACCTCTGTGACCTCCTGTCCTGGCTGTTCCCTTTGTCCAGCAAACACTGGCTTGCTTCATGTCCTCCCCCCACACCACCATCTGACCCACCATCACCCATTTGCCCTGCTCTCTGGAGCTCCATTCCCTCCGACTCCCTCCCTCTCCTCTTTCAAGGCAACAACAACACAATTATGTTTGTGTAGTGCCTTTCACGTCGGGAGGACGGCCCAAATCAAGACCTAACTCTGACCACGATGTCAATTAAATGTGACATTTCTCCAATAGGGATCTCGGTCCTCGGCAGCCAAAAGGCTGGACCACCCATCCCAGGGTCACATCTAGAGAGCTTTACAGGGATGGGAGTTGGACACTGCCAAAGAAAAAGGATTAGAGGTGGGACATAGAGAGGAAGAGAGGGGGTGAAACTCTGAAAACTGAAGAGTGTTCCAAAGCTCTGGAAGAGTCTCCATCAATCCCTTCGCCTCATCTTCATGTCCTGAAGACCCTCCTCTTCGACTGTGATTACAGTCACCTTTCCCTGTCATTCTCCATCAATGCCAAATACTCTGGGATCTATAATAAGTACAAGTTGTTGTTGTTGAAGCAGAAGGATAGAGTGGGGGGGAGGGGGGAGTTCCAGGAATATTGGTGCAGGAAATGACGCCTCGGAGGCCGATGGGGATGCTGGTGGGGCCGGGAGTTACACAGAAAGTCTGAGTGAGCGGAACAAGGTAGGATTCAAGAAGGATTTGAACTTTTGAATCTCTCAGCCTGGACTCTCTGGGGCTATAACATTGTCCCCCCCCCCCCATGATGACCCTCACCAGAGGCTAACCATGCCTCACTGATCGCCCCCCCACCCCGCCGGTCATTATTAGCCTCATCAACTCAAGCTACCTCCCCAAAATGCCCCCTCCCCTGTCCTCCACCCTCCATTACTCCTGCTCGGTCCTCCTCTCCCATCGCCCCCACCGACTCCTATCCCTCCTCGACTATCCCACAGCCTCCCTCTGCTTCAGCTGTGAATCCTCCTTCAGGCCCACCCTGGCAGACGCTCTGACTGCCCCATCCCCCATTCTCGCCTCAAGGTTCACCGGTCCCTGACCACGGGGGCCAACCTCTCCTCCCTCATCCACATCCCCACCCTCCCTGTCAGTCCTCCCCCTCCCCACATTCCGCCACCAACTGTCCCCTCCGCATCGGCCTAGAAAATGTCTGCTTCCTCTCCCACAAAACATTCGCCATCCAACGTATCACTGTCGTCGAAAACATCACAACCTGGATCACTCCAGGCGACACCTTCCCCCTGACAGAGGCCACACCACCCGGCTACACCTTCCATCGTACTCCTCGACCTGACTGCCGCCGTGGTGGGGTGACTCTCAGCTTCCAGTCCCCGCTCGACCTATCCCCTGACTCCTCTGGAACTTTCCCCTCCTTTGAGCACCTTATCCTTTATAACCCTCCAACCTTTCCCTCAAAATTCTTATCTATCACCCCTCAAGCCTTCCCCCACCTTCATCCCTGACATCTCCACCCTCCTATTGTCCCTCTCCCTTTGCTCCAAACGCCTCCTCATCCTTGGCGACTTCAACCTTCACTTCACCCCCTCCTGCTCTACCTCTGCTGACGTTTCCTCCCTTATCTCCTCCCTCAACCTCTCCCTCCACATCCATTCCGTCACCGAAGTCCGCGGTCACCCCCTCGACCTGGTGATCACTTGGGGCCTCACTGTTTCGGACCTCACCATCCCAGACCATCACTTCATCTCCCGTAACTCCTCAGTTCCTCTCCCCACCGTCACCCAACCCACCTCCTTCTCCTACCGCCCCTGGAAAAAAATCTCCCCCCCCACCCATTGGTTGCCTTGGAGTCAACTGAACTCCTTCCCCTCTGGGCTTCCTCCCGCAATTACCTATTCTCCTCAGTGACTCTTCTCCACAGCTCCCTCTCCCCCAATCTCGATTCCCTTGCTCCCCTCTTCTCAAACCATCTCCTATTCATGTAAGTCACCCTGGTACACCAGCCAACTCCGCTTCTTTAAAACACAGTTGCATGCCACTGAGCTCACTTGGCTTAAATCGTACTTAACTGTCCGTCGGCAGATCTGGCTGGACCTTATCAAATTTTACCACTCCGTCCTCGCCTCCACTAAATTGTTGTTCTACACCAAGACAATTTGGAGGCCAAGGCCAACCCCAGGCTCCTCCTCTCCATCACCAGCTGGCTCCTCCGCCCACCTTCTCATGTCTCGCCCATCCTCACCTTAAATGTCAACTGCGAGGCGTTGCTGGACTTCCTCAAATCCAAAGTCAAGGGAATCCGCTCAGCTGCCTCTGTCCTTCCATCTTCTACTTCCATCTTCCTCCCTATCTACCCCTCCCACCCCGACCCCTACCCATCCCTCCCTCCATACCTTCGAACCTGTCTCCCACTCCTCTCTCACCACCATAACCCGCACGAAACCGAACACCTGCTCCCTCAACCCCATCCCTATCCCTGTCCTTACCTCTCAGCTCAACTCCTTGCCCCTCGACTCACCAACATCATAAACCTCTCCCTGTCCATGGCCCTGTTCCCACCCCATTAAAAACGGCGTCATCACTCCTGTTAAAAAACCCTCCCTGGATCCACCGCCACTCTCAAACTACTGTCCCATCTCCAACCTCCCTTTCCTCTGCAAAGGCCTGGAATGAGTTGTTGCTTCCCAGCTCTGCTCCTTCCTTTCCGCCACTTCCTTCACAAACTCCTCCAATCAGGTTTTATTCTGTCTATCTGCGACTGGGGCTCCCTCTGCCTCCTCGTCCCCGCTTGACATTCTACATAAGAACATGAGAATTAGGAGCAGGAGTCGGCCATTCGGCCCCTCGAGCCTGTGCCCCACCATTCAATAAGATCACGGCTGATCTTCTCACCTAACTCTGATTACCTGCCCTCTCCCCATGTCCCCTAATCTCTCTGTTTTTTTAAAAATCTATCAGTCTCAGCCTTGAAGATGTTGAAGGACTGACATCTACAGCCTTCGGGGGGAGTGAATTCCATAAAGTCACTGCCCTCTGAGTGAAGAAATGTTTCCTCAACTCTGTTTTAAAAGGCTGACCCTTAATTTTCAGACTGTGACCCCCGGTTATAGATTCTCCCACCAGGGAAACAGACCCTCAGTGTCTACTTTATCCGCCCTTTAAGAATCTTATATGTTTCAATAAGATCTCCCCTAATTCTTCAGTTGCTGCTGAACCTGCAAACTAACTTTTTGAGACTGGTGTACAAGGACACCCAAATCCCTCTGAACACTAACACTATCTAATCTCTCCCCCTCTAGAAATTAATCTGTTCTATTTTTGCTACCGAGGTGAATAACTTCACACTTCCCCACATTAAATTCCATCTGCCCACTCCCCTCGCCTATCTATATCCGGTTGCAATCTTTTTGCATCATCCTCAGAGCTCACTCTCCCCCGAGTTTAGTGTCATAAACGCAAATTCTCACAAATTACAAGTTTTCCCCAGTTCGCTGCCCCCCTTTGTTTATTAAAATATAACCAGCACGGAGAGCAGAAACAGTATAAGCTGTTTACAGTATAAGGAAGATTACACAAATTGGCTTCATAGCAGGATGAAGCCTCTCCTCTCCTGCTCTGCCCTGGTCCTGTGTTCAGGCTGAGCGCTTTGTGACCAGCACCAATATTTCACCCGGGTTGTGGATTTCATGTGGGCTTCAGGGTATGAATGTGAATGAAGTGCTTTTGATTTTCAGAATACCAGGCATGAGGGACTCCAGTTACATGGAGAGACTAGAGAAGCTGGGTATATTCTCCTCAGAGCAGAGAAGGTTGAGGGAAAATTTAATTGAGGTGTTCAAAATTATGAGGGGTTTGGATAAGATGGGGAGAAAGAGTTTCCTCTGGCGGGTGGATCAGCAACCAAATATTTAAGATCATTTGCAAAAGAACCACAGTGGAGATGAGATTTTTTTTTAACCGTTAAGGGTTGTTACGGCCTGGAAGGGCGGTGGAAGCAAATTTGATAATAGCTTTTAAAAGAGAACTGGAATAAGTACTCAAATAGGAAAATCTGCAGAGCTATGGGGTGAGAGCCGGGCAGTGGGACTAGTTGGATAGTTCTTTCAAAGAGCTGTCAGAGACACGATGGGCCGAATGGCCTCCTTCTGCAAGATCCTATCATTCTAAATACTGGACGTTTTACTTCACTCACATTTACACCCTGAAGTCTGCGTTAGATCAGGTAAGTATTCATTTTAAAACAAGACACAGGTTGAAACAGGAAATCAAATGAAGCTGATTTTTTTTTAAAAAAGGGCCAACATTGCCTTTATGTTTACAAATTCACATTCCTCCAAAAATGGTTTTAACGCTCCCTGGTTTTAAAATA
The DNA here is from genome assembly GCF_018977255.1 of Callorhinchus milii. Lineage (NCBI taxonomy): Eukaryota > Metazoa > Chordata > Chondrichthyes > Chimaeriformes > Callorhinchidae > Callorhinchus > Callorhinchus milii. Next base: position 1,109,816 of record NW_024704744.1, on the reverse strand, counting down.
AAGTCAAACACATTGGAGACAAGGTGGGGGAAGAGAAAATACACCCCTCCAAATCTTCGCCCCAAGCCCTCCCCCCCAACACAAGCACAAGACAGTAACAAGCATTGCAAATATGGTTCTCCCACCTTCAAGCACAGACAAATGGCACTGTGTTATAAACAGCTCACTGTTAAACCGTTCGGAGTGAATGAAACTCTTTCCTCCCCTCCAACCCACCCACCCGAATCCCCCCCCAAACAAATGAGCAAAAGGCCCCCCATGACTGTCTTCAGCAGTTTCCAGTTTTGCTGAGTGAATCAAAAGCACTTTCTGTTTCAAAACCTATGACAACAAAAAAAACAGGATCTTTGCACCCGACCAACGAATGATTCCTCCCTCCCTCTTCCCCTCCCAAACCCACCACCAAAACATTCAGTGTTGTCTTCAGGGGTGAACTCACAACAGGATTCTTGGAAAGGACTGCCGTCAGTGGTGCGTCTCACTCACACACATACACACACACACAGTAACCTAGAGCCTCAAGCTTAAAGGCTACGTTGTACAATACTTCAGATTTATTTTTTTTATACAATTTTCAGCATTTTTGTTGCTTTTTTCTAAAAAAAACAGAGTTCATTAATTACACCCCATTGTGGAGCTCCAGCGGATTCCTCTATCTCTCTCCCTACCCCCACCCCGTGCGGTTCATCATTCAGTCTTTGTTCTCTTCCCGTTGTCGGTCTCCTCTGTCGAGTCGGGCTGTTTCCGTTTGTGGGAGTCGGGCCGGCTCTTGGTGGCCCGTGGTTTAAAAGTGATGATAATGCACGTCATGTTGTCACAGCCAGTTCCATCACCAGACGTATCTGGGGCCAAGCACTGGTCCAGGAGCTGTCAGGGCAGGAAGACAGCCAGTTAGTTAAACAGGAGTCACAGACCAAACTCGGAATGTTAAGACTGCAGGGAAACAGGCTCGACTGGTTACTGCTCATGCATGTAAAGATTCTGAATGATGATAGAAGCCCAACTAACTCACAGATAGGCTCAGTAGAAGTCAGATATTTCTGAGTTACTTTTTAACCCACCTCCACTCTTTAACCCCACCCCCCCTCCCAATATTCAATCCCAATGATGTATACATTTAGAGGTCACGTGTAATGACACAGCATTTATTGGTTGCCTCAGGAAAGTGACATTTGCTAACGAATGGTTAGAACAAGAATTGTACTGAAACTTAGAAGAGGCGCATGTTGGTACTGCATTGGTCTATGAGCAGAGACTGGAGGAACTGGGGCTTTATGCTGGAACAAAGACAGTTGAGGGGTGACCTGATCAAGATCTTTAAACTGGTTGCGATAACATAGTCAATAAGAAGAAATTATTCCCACTGGTTGTTGAGTCAGTGACCAGAGGGTATTAATTTAAGAGAGTTAGTAAACGAGCAGACGGGAAGGTTAGGAGAATGTTGTCACACACTCAGAGTGGTTAGGGCATGGAATGTCCTGCCGGGAACCTTGGTTGAGGCTGAATCTATATCAGCTTTCAAAAGGGAATTAGGCGATATCTAAAAAAAAGTGTAAACTACATGAGTATGGGGTTCAGCAGATGGCAGGGTGGGAGATGAAGAGAGTAGGTAAATGGGACTTGAAGGATTTAAAAAAGCCGTAACAGATGGTGAGCTTCTGGGCTGTAAATTTCTATGGTTGGATATAGTTTGCAGATCAATATTCTGAAGGGTTTTGATAAATCAAGAGGGGAAACCTCTGTATTCCCACTGGTCAGTGAGCCAGTAACGAGAGGCATCAATTTAAGATGCATCAAAATAAGGGGGTGGCTGCCAATTCTGGAGCGGCGAGGTTGAAGGTATTCAGAAGACCTGACTTAGTAAAGCCGGTATGTGAGCAGCAATATGAGGAAAACCTGAACCTTACCTCTTCAGATATGGAAGGAAGTGACCGCAGGTCTCCATTCTCATCCTTCTTGTTGATCCGTTCACTAATGAAGTCAACCACCTCTTGGCTACTCATGACATTCCTGAGAAGACAATCCAGATTAGACAGAATTAGGCCCTCTGGTCTCCTGTTCAGAAGGTTGTGGGTGCAATCCCCACAACTTTGAGCTGACACTCCAAAGCTGTGCTATTAAATGCAAGGATTATTATTATCTTCCCAAGGCTCCACATTCCCTGCCAATTTCTACACCCCTCTTCCCTATCATCAATAGTCTCTCTCTCCCCCACCCCCCACTTCATCTCGCCAGGCTTCATCACCATCCACCCTATCCTTTTGGGGGAGAGAGAAAGATGAAGGTGAAGGCATATAATCTCTTTGGGGCTGAACTGCCTGATAATGCAATTCTGGAATTCACTCTATCCCTTATGGTGGTATTTGGAGCTGAGTCCCCGAGGTAGCCAGTGCAGGGCACTGCTGATGACAGACCAGCCAGTCTGGCTCACTGGCAGGATTTGGAGGGCCTGACCAAACATTGTGGGCAAAGATTTTTCCAAATCAGCTCCTGTTAACCCTACAAGCCATAGTCCAAATTTATTAAAGTAATCCAACTATCTTTTCAATCCCATATCCATGGCCATAACCCGCTCTGCCTGCACCCACCGCCGCAACATTGCCCGTCTCCGCCAGTCTCAACGCTGCGGGCCACCAAAACCCTCATACATACATTCATAATCCAGACTCGACTACGCAAACTCCCTGCTTGACATCCTCCCGAACTCCTCCCTCCATAGGCAGCAGATCATCCAGAACTCTGCAGCCCGTGTCCTCTCCCACACCAGGCTCCATGACCCTATCACCCCCCCTCCTCGCCTGACTCCACCGGCTTCCCATCACACAGAGGATACAGTTCAAGATGCTTGTCTTCACCTTCAAAACCCTCCATGACCTTGCTCCCCCCTACCTCTGCGACCTCCTAACACCCTACCAACCACGTCCTCTGCTCAGCGGGCTCCAGCCCGCTTCACATTCCCCGCCTGATTCACCCCACCACTAGTGGGTAGGCCTTCTGTCACTCAGCCCCCACCCTCAGGAACTCCATCCCACAGTCCATCCACCTCTCCCCCTTCAAGTCCCATCTCAAGACTTTCCTCTTCGACTGTGTCTTCGGTGACTCTCCTCCCTCCCTGCCCTCCACATTCTCTGATCCCGACCTCCAGCTCGGGTCCGAACTGATTGTCCAGCGCCTTGGGACCCACAATGTGAAAGGCGCTATACAAATGTAATTTTATTGTTAGCCAAGCAGTGGGAAAGCTTGCCAGGCAGTGCTCTCAATGGTATGTTTGTGTGGTTTTGAAAGGTGCTGTACAGGTTTGAGGTGAAGGGTGTTATACAAGTGGAGGATATAAATGAGTTTACATTGTAGTTACATTGGGTGAGGAGGGGATGTGTAACGTGCACTGAAACAACACTTGTTTTAATGCTTTCCAGCAGCCCATGAAAATTCAATAAGATTCCTTCATTCATGTCAAGTCAGTCAGTGCAGATTACTGACAGTCACACTGAGAATAATGACTGAGTCAAATTCAGGCAAACCTCACTGAATTAACAGGAAATTCCACTGTGCACAAACCTGGGCAACATTCAGATTGTGGTAATTCTACAGAGTGTGATTAAACCCCTCAAACTAAGAACTTCAATTGTACACTAGCTGCACACTCCAGCAGCAGCTCAATATCCCCCCAACAAAAGACTTAAATGAAAATCTCACTCCACTCTTAGAGGCATGTGGAGTAATAAAACTAGCCTAAGGTTTCTCCCAGGAATAAACAAACCCCAGGGACAGGTCCTTTCCACAAATGCACAGCCACTTCTACTGCCAGACTACATTCTCATCATATTACAATTACCATCCCTTGGGTGGTGGGGGGGGGGGGGGCAGGTTGAGAGGAGAGAGAGAAGGCAAATATGCTCTCCTTGAAGCTGAGCTGGCTCCAAGATGATGCGTCTCTCAACAGAATCCATTTCTCAAGATTAGTTGAAGAATGTTGCTGGTGCCACAGAACATTGACTTCATTTATAATCCACCTCAGTCGATAATACCTTTGGACACTTTGCATTACATCAAAGGATCTCTATAAATGTGACGGATATCTTTAAATCCCTCCACAACAGCCGTGGCAACCAGGAAGTGCTGTTTTCTGATAACCAATACCGTTCACGCCATCACTTACCATATACCGTCGCATGCAATCACCATGAACTCATGGTCGTTGTTTAAGGACAGCACTTTGAGATCAGGCAGCGCAGAGATCATCTGCTCTTCCGCAGGAAGGGTCTTATTTCTCTTGTAGAAGTGATCCCCTGAGGGAAGAGCCAAGCTTCAGGTAAGGCATTAAATGTGTTTTGGCCTGACAGGCAACAGGCCCGTGTGTACTTCTATCCAATAAAACGTTACATATTATGATATGAATGTAGCATAAGCACAGGCTTACCCTGGCAGGAAATGAAGCCACCTGTCAGTACTTGAGACAAAATAATCCTTGCATTTGATATAGTGCCTTATGTCATTGAGACGTCTGAAAGCATTACATCACTCTTCTCTGTCATTGCCAGTCTATTGTCACCCTGACACATTTCATGCACTCTCACCACGGAGTCAGAAGGGTGTGGGTTCAAACCCCATGTTCGGATTGGTACTCAGATGTCCTGACATGGGGCTTGAACTCACAACCTCCTATGCTGATACTCCATCAGTGCCTGGGGTATGCTGCATTGTGGCTTTCACCATGGCTCATTTCTGTATTTCTATCATCCTCTGATGGGTCAACAAGAAAAATTTGGCATCAGCCTGACTGACATTTCACAGCATAAGAGATTCTCTCAACTGCATGGCAGCTGTCTATGATCCAGCACGGACTGTAATAGGCCATAATGCAAGCCACTGTTGTCTCACTAAAAGATCATCTCTGTTCTTTACTCTATAACATCATGAGAGAGAAAAAAAACTGGATCACAAAGGAGGGCGAGAAGTAAACTGTGCTCATTAATGTGTATATTGTGCAGAAAGTGATGTCAGTGCAAATTTACAGCCTGGAAGCAATGATCAGCAGCCATGTTTCACGCAGGGACAGGTTTGTGTGTTCTCCCTGTGCTTGCCTGAACTGGCCAACATTCCAGCAGAGCCTCAATCATTACCTATTGCCCGCGAGAGGTTGAGTCCTCCATTGACTCTGCCGTCCAAGGTAACTTTCCCGCCGGCGTTCTTGATCCTCGCCAGTTCCACTTCATCTTCCGGTTTGTGGTCATACGACATGTCGATGGCTTTGCCGTGCTCCGAAACTACACAGCGGGAATCTCCGGCATTGGCCACGATCAGCTGCTTCCCCCGGATAAGGGCCACCACGGCTGTGGTACCACTGTCAGAGCCAGGCTGCAAATTACACACGCTTCAATCATCCAGTTTCAACAACAGCCACAATGAATCGGCCAATTGTTTGCACATACATTCCCACATAAAAATAATTCTTGCATTTGATATAGCGCCTCAAAGGGCTTCACAGAACGTACAGTGAAGTGAATTGACTGTATAATTTGTGGGCAAAATGCAGCAGCCAATTGCGCACAGCAATGCCCCACAACAGCCATAGATTGAGTGACCAAATCATTATTACTTTTTTTAAAAAAAAGGGATTATTACCCCCGGAAAAGTGATCCGCCAATCAACTAATAACCGGGTTCCTACTTACTGCTCAGTAAACAGAGGCATGTGGAGTAAAGGAAATTTGCCTAACGGTTCGGCCTTCCTGGGAATCAAACCCAGGTCCTCTTGCGTGCCAGGCGAGTGCTCTAACCACTTGCCTCCACTGTGATCAAGAGCTAACGCAGGGTGATCAAACCCTGTGTAAGGGGCAGGAGAAACATCCATGGACCTACTGCCCTCTCCTGGAAGCTGCAGACAGGTGCAAACCAACAGCATCCAACAAAACAAACGCCCTCAATATTCAACAAAATTAACTTATATCGTGTACTTCACACAGGATAGCAGGGCACAGCGGCAACACACAATGCTCTCTTAACACCCGCCATTCAAACCACCTTCCAATACTCACTGCCTTAGAAACTGGATGCATAATAGCTTTATAAGGGAACTGGATTGTGTGTCAGCCTGGCTCAGTGTGCCATTCTTGTTTCAGTCCGAAGATTGTATGTTCCAGCCCAACATTGGGGTTTGTAATCACATAATCTAAGGTGACACTAAGGTGTTGCATTGTGAGAGGTGTCCTCCTTTGTATGAGATGTAAAACTCGGGTCCCGTCTGCCTGTTCCGGAGGATGTTAGAGATCCCGCGGTGCTATTTGAAAAGAGAAGTTTCTCTCCCCCGGTGTCGTGGTCAATAATCCCCCAAATAAAATTGGTCACTCACTCCATGGTTGTTTGTGGGACATTCCTGTGCGCAATTGACTGCTGCGTTTCTCCTACAAAATATAGTCAATCAACTTTACAGATATCTTTGAGATGTCTCACCACGTGATAAGAGGCTGGAGGCCATTTCAGGGCCTTGGGACGTCCCCCCCGACGTGAAAGGCGCTCTACAAATGTAATTTTGTTGTTGCGTTGTTGTTATATCAAACACAAGGATTATTATTGTTAAGTATTTGAAAAAAGAAACTATAAAAAGGTAGCAGAGTGGATCCAAATTTCTAGTCTTTCAGATGTAGGACAGACTCGACAAACTAAATGGCCATTGTTAAGCTCTCTGAGAATGAATGCCATACAAAGGACACTGTATAAAAGCCAGCTGCCGTTGCTGCTGGGCTAACACTTAAAACACTTGCTCGGAGTGAAAGGCAAATGCTGGAGAGCTGCCAGAGACAGGAGAAACAGCTTCAAAAGAAAATAGAAATGGGGGGAGAGAAAGAATCTAATAATATCCCTTCCAAATGAAAATTGCCTAGTGCGTCCAAATCTCTCAAAGGGAATTTTGTCTGTAGGTGAAAGGAGAAGGCAATTGGCGCACAGCAAAACAGTCATAAGGGGAATGACCAATTTTATACCTGCAGAATTGTTGGCCAGGACACTGAGAGAAACCCCTTCTCTTTTCAAATAGTGCCACAATCAGCTTAATGTTGGTTTAACGTCTCATAGGAACATTCAGCCCCTCAAGCCTGTTCTGTACCTCAATTCCAATTGTCCACGTTTGCCCCATGTCCCTTGATACCCTGACCTAAAAAATCTATCCACCTCAGTCTTGGAAATATGATTGAATCCTGAATGCACAGCATTTTGGGGGGAAGAGTTCCAGATTTCCACTACCTTTTGTGAAATCTCACCCAATGGACTCTACCAATACAGCACTTCCCCACAGCACTGAAGCACTGGTTGGACTGAACTCGAGTCTCAATGCAGAGCTTTGAACCACAACCTTCCGACTTAAGAACAAGAGTTACAAGTTGACAAATTTGAAATGTGTCTGGCAGTGAATCTCACTCTGGCCCCTGGTCTAACTGTAAGCTCTTCGCTGATTTACCGGGAAGCTGTGCTTACCTCTTCTTTACCGTCCATTCCAGGTAACATAATCTCATCCTCTTCCTCTGCGTCATCACTGTCTTCCTCTTGCTCATCCTCCGCCTCCTCTTCCTCCTCCTCCTCTTCGCCATCAGTGCTGTACTCCTCTTCACCACTGCCCGCCTGCCAAGGAAAGGTTTAACAAACTTACTGCAACAATCATCTTAAAGTGCCTCTGTTGCCATCAGCAGATGTGTACTGTGTACAAGTGTTATCAAAGAATTCCTGGACACAGCAGAAAAACTTTTAATCCTGTTAAAAATAATAATCCTTGCATTCGATAAAGCGCCTTATGTCGTTGAGACATCCCAAAGTGCTTCACAGAAGATTCTGTAAAGTGAATTAACTGCACACTCAGTTGCATACAGCAGTACCCCACAAATAGCTGTGGAGTGAATGACCAAATTTTTTTTTTGAAGGGATTATTGTCCCCCAGAAAGGATCCGCCAATCGATTAATAACCGGGTTAATTAACAGCAACAACAAATGACATTTATATAGCATCTTTTACATCAGGCGGAGACCCAAGGAGGGGTTCCTAATCACTGCTAGGTAAACAGAGACGTGTGGAGTAAGGAATCTTGCCCAAGGTTTCGACCTGCCCTGGAATTGACCCCTGGTCAGCGAGTGTTCTAACCATTACGCTACAGGACTCCATGGGTATAACTGGGTTCAACAGTAGGCAAGAGGAAAAACAGAAGAATTCGTACCTCTTCACTGTCCTCCTCCTCTTCCTCCTCCGCCTCTTCAGATTCATCCTCACTGTCTTCAAAGAACATGGATTTGGCCGCTCGCTGTGACTTGGCGGAGGAGGAACACGAGGGTCCGGCATCCGCTGTGGATGAAGACACAACGGCTTCCTCCGAGGCGCTCTTGTGTTTGGCTGGCTCTTTCCCCGAAGCAGACTCAGCGATGCTGCTGCTCCCACCACCTCCCGCTGAAGCGTCCGCACGTCCACAATCCGAGCTGGAGGAGATGCCAGCCGCCTCCTCTGATTTCCCGTTTTTGCTCTCAGGCTTGTGTGAGCTCGCTTCGGCACTCTCCACCTCGCCATTCACGTCCTTTTCAGTTTTGTTCCGCTCTGTGCCTTTGGGAAGAGGTTTCTTCAGGGCGGAGGCAGGCTTGCACTTGGCGTGCAGCTTCTCACTGTTCAGGTTCTGTCCGTATCGGGTGAGCAGCTCCTCAATGGTCATTGTGGCCTCTTCATGTAAAAGTGCAGCTTCTTCATTGTCAACTAAAGGGGCAAAAAAAAAACCCCAACAAGGCATTAGTGATCTGCTTTGTGACGGTGTGAGGATCCAAAGTAGAACTTGTATGTTTTATACAACAACAAGTGTTGTTGTATTTTTATAGCACCTTATTGCATCAAAACAGCTTCAGACTACTTTTTTTAAAAAAAGTTAGCCAAGTGTCTGATAAATGTGGAAACCCAGAACAGTGCTTAAGAGTCTTCAAACCAAACTGAGAATTTCAGGTATCCCACCTACACATAGAAATTCCAGAGATAGATAGTTGGAATGGATTTGCACTCTCTCCCTGGAGGGACCATCCTGCTTACCTAATTCTGGTGCAGTATTGGTGCATTACTGGTGCAGGTTGGCAAGACCCAAGGCTTGGGGAACCCAAATTGTGCGATGGGGTGACTGCATGAGTCTAAGCATAGCTTGCCATTGAGAGCACTGTCTGGCAAGCTTTCCCGCTGCTTGTCCAGCTAGGCCCATCCTACCCGTTAGGGCTTTGGCTTACAGGGTTAACAGGAGCTGAGTGGATGACTCCCTTCCCCCAGTGACAGAGTACTGTTGGCTCCGACACTGGAATAAACTCTTCTTTTCTGGCAGTGTCATGGTATATTTACTATACCGCACAATTGTTAAAAGTCCTTTGGGTGGAACAAGATTTTTAAAAAGCCTCAATAGTTTAGTCAGATACTCTGCTCATGACTTCGGCTCCAGTCCGGATGTTAAAGAATGGACAAGTACCGTATCTATAAATTATAAATACATTCCACTGAGCTAAAATTATCAAATGACGCGTATTGTTGGGTTGGCAAAGCTGCCACATTACTCTGGGTCTTGGAGAAAGACGCGCGTGCTTAATTGTCAACTGTCGCCCACAGTTCCCAATTTAAAGAGCAATTGCATAGTCGGTTTTAATCATAGTACTCAAACATTTCATTACAATTCCCCCTTTTATAACTATTTAAAGCAACCTAGAGCAATGTACCATTAACTACATTTGAAACATTGGGAGTGTTTAAAACATGGCCCTCTGTAGTCAGATGGTGAAACAGCCCTTAAAACCAGCACAACTGCCTATTGTGCACAATTGGCTGCTATGTTTGGTCCACAAAATATAGTCAATTCACTTTATATTATATTCTCGTCTTGTAGATGTGATAAGGTTCTATATTAAACGCAAGGATTATTATTTTATTATTATTTAATCCCGCGTCAAGCTGGTAGAAATAATTAGCTGCAGTAAAGGGCCAATATTTTGTTTTACAGCTCTATATAAACTAGTCTGCCCTCTCTCAGAAGGCTTATGCTTTAAAAATTGCTGGATTAGGTGTCTCGAGTGTCTCAGATGGTTTTACCCTCACCTCACAGGGATTAAAGTCCAATGTCAAGTCATTGAGCTCGCAGGCTGACCTAGTCCTCCAGTCCTGTGGGTTCTGCTGCATTGTTGACGATGTTGTGCTTCAGCTGAAACAAACCCTGGACATGAAAGATCATGACTTGCCCAGGGTTTGTCTAGTCTGAACCATGACAATGCTAACAATGCTGTGCCAGAACTGCATTGATGCTTTGTTCCCTCAACCATGGCTCCCTGCAGCGAGTTTCACATTATTACCCACTTTGGGTTAAAAAAAAATTCCTCTCAAATTCTCTGTCAGGTTAGCGGCCATCAGACTATCAAGAGATTTTTGCCCCCTGGTTATAGACTCAGCAAAAACAGTAACAGACTATTTACGTTTACCTTATCAAACACTTTTGGTAATTTTAAACGCCTCTATCAGCATCTCCTCTTCAAGGTAAAAAGCCCTAACCTCGCCAATCTTTCTTGAGATCTGTATCGGCTCATCTCTGGCAACAATTTAGTAACAAATCTTGGTCGATGAATTAATAATCTACCATAGAAATTGAACTGATCGCAATGAACGATCACATGAATGATTATTCAAGATTGCAAATCCTCCACTCAGCTCCTGTTAACCTTGCAACCCAAAGCCCCAATGGGTAGCGTGGTCCTAGCTGGACAAGCAGCGTGAAAGCTCGCTAGACAACGGTATCAATGGCAGACTATGTGGTTTTAGCTGGTTAGACTCCAGCAGTTACCTCAACTCACACTCTTGCCAACCTACGCCTAATACTCTTCAGGATTAGATAAGTGGAGTTCTGTAGCTCAGTGGTTAGAGAACTTGCCTCGCAAGCGAGAGACCTGGGTTCGGTTCCCGGCAGGGCGAAATGTTGGGCAAGTTTCCTTACTCCACACGTCTCCGTTTACCTAGCAGGAAGTAGGAACCCGGTTGTTAGTCGATTGGTGGATCACTTTTCCGGGGGTAATAAGTCCCTCAAAAAAATAAATTGGGTCACTTCAATCCACGACTATTTGTGGGACACTCCTGTGCGCAATTGACTGCTGCGTTTTTCCCACAAAATAAGTTAATTCACTTTACAGTATATTCTGTGAAGCGCTTTGAGACGTCTCAAAGTAGTAAGGTGCTATATCAAATGCAAAGATTATTATTATCATCATCAAACAGGATGTGTCCTTCCAGGGAAAGAGTGCACATTCTATTCCAACAATCTACCTCTGGGATTTTCATATGTAGATAAGATGCTTAGAATTCTCAGTTTGGTTTGGATACTCTTCTAAGCATGGTGATGGGTTTCTGCACGTCAAGACACTCGGCTCACGCCTCCCCCGCTCCCAAAATTATTCCAACACCATCACCTCAACCACGAGATTTAAGACCATGTCTAACTCACCGTCATCTTCATCAGCCACTTTCTCACCGTCTTCCTCTTGAGGGCGGCCGGCAATCTGGGCCAGTTCTTTGATGACTATCTCCTCTGTGAGTTTGCTATCGATGGCCAGGAACGCTTCCTCCAGAGCCTTCAAACAAACAATTCATGCAAAATAAATCTTTCAATTAAAGTGTCAGACTACAGAGGAGCCAATTATCCGCACTAAATGGGACCGGATTTAATAAGCAAACCGTGCAGATAATTGGACATTGTGAAGAATACAAATTGGCTATAATGCAAGCTGAATTATTTTTCAGACAGTTATATTGTCACTTTAACAACATATAGCCTTTCTCCCCAATCTCTGAATCTCTCATGGTCTAACTCTCCTCCCTCCTGAATCTCCCAGGGTCTCTCTCTCTCTGAATCTCCCATGGTCTCTCTCTCTCTGAATCTCCCATGGTCTTTCTCTCTCTCTCTGAATCTCCCATGGTCTCTCTCTCTCTGAATCTCCCATGGTCTTTCTCTCTCTCTGAATCTCCCATGGTCTTTCTCTCTCTCTCTCTGAATCTCCCATGGTCTCTCTCTCTCTCTCTGAATCTCCCATGGTCTTTCTCTCTCTCTCTGAATCTCCCATGGTCTTTCTCTCTCTCTCTGAATCTCCCATGGTCTCTCTCTCTCTCTGAATCTCCCATGGTCTCTCTCTCTCTCTGAATCTCCCATGGTCTCTCTCTCTCTCTGAATCTCCCATGGTCTTTCTCTCTCTCTCTGAATCTCCCATGGTCTCTCTCTCTCTGAATCTCCCATGGTCTCTCTCTCTCTCTCTGAATCTCCCATGGTCTCTCTCTCTCTCTCTGAATCTCCCATGGTCTCCCTCTCTCTCTCTCTGAATCTCCCATGGTCTCTCTCTCTCTGAATCTCCCATGGTCTCTTTCTCTCTGAATCTCCCATGGTCTTTCTCTCTCTCTCTGAATCTCCCATGGTCTCTCTCTCTCTCTCTGAATCTCCCATGGTCTCTCTCTCTCTCTGAATCTCCCATGGTCTCTTTCTCTCTGAATCTCCCATGGTCTTTCTCTCTCTCTCTGAATCTCCCATGGTCTTTCTCTCTCTCTCTGAATCTCCCATGGTCTTTCTCTCTCTCTCTGAATCTCCCATGGTCTCTCTCTCTCTCTGAATCTCCCATGGTCTCTCTCTCTCTCTCTCTGAATCTCCCATGGTCTCTCTCTCTCTGAATCTCCCATGGTCTTTCTCTCTCTCTCTCTCTGAAACTCCCATGGTGTCTCTCTCTCTCTCTCTGAATCCCCCATGGTCTCTCTCTCTCCCCACCCTCTCTGAATCTCCCATGGTCTCTCACTCCCTGAACATCTTAGCTCTGTCTCTTTCTAATTCGTTTATTGCCTCTGATAGTCATAGAAAGTTATATAGAATATGAGAAAGACAGAGGGAGAGTCCTTGAGATTTAGAGAGGGTACAAGAAGGGCACATAATTTCAAAATTGAAACTGTTCAATGGATTATTTTAAATTAAAGAGTTAAACTAGATAATATTTCTTCACAACTAAGGGTTGTGGGAAAACAGGACTCTAGAGGAAGAATAGGTTGTTTAAAAACTGATAGATCCTTGGGAAATAATGTACTAATGAGACCTGAAGAAAAGGTGGCCCTCAAACAGCCTTGCATTGATGGCTTTCTCCAGTTCTTTGTTTCGCCCACAAAATATATAGTCAATCCACTTTACAGTTTATTCTGAAGCGCTTAGAGATGTCTAGCAATAAGGCGCTATATCAAATGCAAGGATTATTATTATTTTAATAGCCTTTTAATTGTTGGGAAGGGGAAAAAATAAGGGATGATTATTTTCCAGTTAAAAAGTTTGAAGTATTTCTTCTTAAACTATGCAACAGTACAAGGTTAGTTTCCAGACCCAAATCAATAAATGCCTTTTTTTAAAAAAATGTCTTTGCAATGGGAATTGCAGTGAAATGCTGCTTCTATTCTCTCCATATCAATTGACCCTAAACCTCAGAAAAAACAGCCTCTCGACTGAATCAGTGTAGTATTTATCACTCTCTACACCACACTGCCTCAGTGATGTGAGTTTGCCAATTTACACCTACACATTGCTCCAGCGCCTTGGGACGTCCTCCCGACATGAAAGGCGCTCTATAAATGCAATCTTGGTGTTGTTGTTTTAGGATAACCTCAGAGCTCTTTATAGAGACAGTGTGTATTACTGAGCAAGGTAAAAGAGGGAAAGAGAGGAGGGACTGGAGGAAGGTGAACCAAAGGCAAGGTCGAAGAAGCAGTTTTTGAAAGCAGAGAGGGAGTTCCAGAGAGTGGGGGCATAGCAGCTAAAAGCTTGGCTGTGGAGGTATGTGCAGGTAAGTTTGTGAAACAGGGGAGAAAGCAGGAGACTGGGATCGGAGAAGCCTTCAGAGGTAGTGTAGCAAGGAGAATGGTGGATTGAATGAATGAGGGTCTTGCAAGTCAATCTACTTGGGACACAGAGCCCGTGAAGCCTGGTGAGGATTGGGAAGGGTGGGGCGGAGTGGGGGGCGCGGAGGGAGAGCAGGGGGTGATTGGCACATAATCTAGGGCAGGTGAGAATTCGGGCCACAGAGTTCAGGTGAGGATTTAGACTGAAAAGCTCTGGATGCACTGAAGCGTGTTGTGGTGGAGCTAGACAGGTAAGAAGAGCATGTGAGAACTCAAATCGAGAGTTGACACAGCCATTAAGACATAGCAAAGGCATTTGGCTCATCAAATTGACTGGATTGAAACCCAGGCACAAAACGACACTGAGCAACCAAATCTGCCCTGGACTGACCATCTCAATTGGAATGACGGCCAAAGCAAAAATCCATGATCTTCATCCCATCCCCCCTCCCATTATCAGGACTATTGTGCGCAATTGGCTGCCGCGTTCGCCCACAAATATACAGTCAATTCACTTTACAGTGTGTTCTGTGAAGCGCTTTGGGACGTCCTCCCGACGTGAAAAGCGCTATATCAAATGCAAGGATTATTATTATTATTGGGAGGAAAATAATTAAGAGAAAGTGATAACTATAAACATATGCGTCCAGAAACCTCCAAGTCCCACGGTGACTTTAGCAATTCCTGTCTGAACTCCACGATAGGCACTCTTCCGCTTATGGTTTGTGATTCTAATACAACAGAATATTAATAGTACCTTCTGCAATTTTCCGTTCTTATATGCTTGCTGTGCCTTGATAACTTCAGGCAGGTATTTTGCACAGTATAGTGCCACCTCTTCACCTGGAAGAAACAATGGATTTAGGACTCCTGCTTTATTTTATACAATTTACTTAGAAGTGCGAGCTGTGTAATTGAAATATACCCATACACTTCTAAGTGCCTTTCACCCACTTAACCTGTCCACTCAGCAGGCTCCGGCCTGCTGCATGTCCCCGGCCCAGCCCACTCTCGGCAGTCTTGCCTTCAGCCCCCACCCTCTGAAACACCATCCCACATTCCCTTCACCTCGCTCCCTCCCTTGCCTCCTTCAAGACATGCCTCAAGATCCTCCTCTTCGACTGTGCCTTCGGCCAACCTCCTACACTCTCTGCCCTCCACACTCCCAGCCCCCACTTGGGTCCTTATTTCTGACGGTTCAGCGCCTTGGGACGTCCTCCCGACGTTAAAGGCACTTTACAAATGTAAAATTGTAATTTGGAGTGGTGGGCAGAGTGGGTTAGGTACAATGGGAGGGAGGTAATCGAAGTTGCAATCAAAGACATATGTTTTAGATTGAATTTGAAAGCAAAATAGTACAGTGCAGGGCAAGGGAGAGTTCCAGAAGGCCAAGGTGGCTTTAGGAGCATCTCATGTAGAGTGATCCACAAAATTACACAGGAGGTAACAGTCAGAAACAGCCCTTTCAATGCTAGGATTGAATGACCTATCCAACTGGTGCTTATACTCCACGAGCTTCCGTATTGAGGGCTAAGGATACACTAGTTGGCATCAGTTGGGATGATTTATTAACAGTATCAGTTACTCCATTCTATAACGTTATACCATTCACCTGAAACTAAACCAGCCCAGAAACAGCACAAACATTCATGTGAATCCTACTATTTCTCAACTAGTAACAAGGAGACAGAATAGGATTTATCACCTAACATTTTGAGTGTTTCAAAGCTGTGTTGAAGAAAGAGCTTCACACAAACAATAGGGAACACTGAGCAGGTAGATGAGGAAGGATAATTTATGTGTGTGATTAAATACACGGTGAAAAAATACTCAAAAAAGGAAGGGAGTTTCTCCCCCCCTCGTATCGGTCGACAATTCCCCAATTGGTCACTCGTTTCATGACTGTTTGTGGGATATTGCTGTGCGAAAACTGGCTCCACGTCAATGCACACCTTGAAGAACAGTCAGCCAGGACCTTGGTTTAATGCCTAATTTGAAGAGCAACATCTGTCAATGCAACAGCTTCCCAGTACTTAGTTCTTTCATCCCTATTGGCCGAGTAAACTTTACCACTGTAAGTTATCAGAGAATAAAATATTGTGTGAATAAGACCCGACCTACTATCCCCCCACCTACCTGCCCGTACCCTCCGTTCCTCTGGCTCCGGTCTGCTCCACATTCCCCGCCCCAACCGCCCTACCATCGGTGGCCTTCAGCCTCTCAGCCCCGAGGCTCTGGAACTCCATCCCACAGTGCCTTCGCCGCTTCCCCCCTTTCCTCCTTCAAGGCCGGTCTCAAGACCTTTCTCTTTGACCGTGCCTTCAGCTCCTCTCTCGACTCTCTACCCCGTCCTCGCTCCCTCCCTTCCCTCCCACTGACCATTTCCCCCTTGCTCGGGTCCTGACCCAACTGTACAGCGTCTTGGGATGTCCTCCCGACGTGAAAGGCGCTCAATAAATGGAATCTTGTTGTTGTTGATTCAAGCATACTGAGACGTTTGCCTATGTAAAGGGTTCCATACAAATGAAGGTTATAATAATCCTTGCATTTGGTATAGCGCCTTTCATATTGGGAGGATGCCTCAAAGCACTTCCCAGAATTTTAATGTAAAGCGCTTGACCCACAAACAGCCAAGAACTAAATGACCAATTTTATTCGGAGGACTGTTGGCCAGGACACCAGCAAACACGCTTTGAAGAGTACCAGAGGATCTTTAACGTCCACTTGAACAGGCCTCTGTTTAATAACTCATCTGAAGAACAGTAGCTCCAACAATGCAGCACACACCCCCAGCACTGCATTGGAGCATTAGCTTCGACTATACAAGTCCCGACGTGGACCACAACTTTCTGACTCAGAGGCAGGAGTGCGACCAGCTGAGCCAGGCAAGTTGTTGATTGATACTGCTTACCTCCATGTCCATCATAAACTGCAAACATGGACGTTTCGCTATCCAATTCAGGGATACAGTTGTGGGCATCCTGAAAGAAAGAATTCAGAAATCATTTCAACCAATTCAAGTATATTATTTGTGATTTCATTTATAACAAGGTGAAAAACACACACAAGACATCTGGCAATTGTTACTGAAATTTAATGATCATCTTACCCTTCAGCAATGAGCAGTCATGTTTTAATTACAAGGCAATGCTCTAGAGTGAAATCCTACAATTCTCATCGAGTGGTGTGGAATGGCAAGGAGGAAGAAAAGGAAGGGTAACAATAAATTTCACAAGATGGGTTTGGTTGAAGAAAGCTCTTCAGCCCTTTCAATCTCATCCTTCCAGACTAGACACCCTTCTTTCTTCCCTTAACCACCTTAAGAGTCTAGCACTAATCCTGGCCACCAGTTTCAACCCGCACTTGGATAACGAAACATAAGTTATAGAAATTCTAGAATAAGAATAAAAGAAATTCTAAATTTCTAGAGCCCATCACAAGAGATCAAATTAGCAAACACTTGCGTGAATAGACTAAGTTAATTGATTTCTAAAAGCAAGGAAATAAGATAAAGTACAGGTAACAAGAGTAGTTGATCGGTAATGCATGTGGATTTCCTGTTTAAGAGGCTTATTGCAAAGTTTAAGGATTATGAATTGCATTAAACTAGCAGGAAGAAAATAATAATAATCCTTACATTGCTTATTGTGCCTGTCACAAGCACTACACAAGAAGTAAATTATCAATTTTAGTGAATGGGGGAATGTTAGGCAGGACACCAGGAGAAGCAGGAGTACTGCATTTATGGGAAAAGGGAATAGACTGTGCAGAGGGTACAAGAGTAATTCACTTGGATGATAATAATAATCCTTGAATTTGACATAGCGCCTTATCACGACTTTGATATGTTTCAAAGGGATAAAAGTTTGCAGTTAGGTGGAGACTTGAAAAGGCGGGAGTGTTTTCACCGAGGAGCAATAGAATATTAAGAGATCTAATGGTGACTTTGAGTGTTATGACTGATTATGATGAGGCAAATAGAAAGAGATCATATTCACTAGTCAATGAGTAACAAGTTGGCTTAAATTGAGTGATATCAGAAGGCAATAGCCTTTCACAACTGTATTTTGCAGGCAAACGCAACAACTAATTTGCGCACAGGAATGTGCCACAAACAGCCATGAAGTGAATGATCAATTTTATCTGGAGCAATGTTGGCAGGTCACCAGCAGAAACTCACTTCTCTTTTCAAACAGTTAAGACGGTTTAGTCTTATCTGAAGTAATGGCATATTCGACAATGCAAGGCCACCCCCTGTACTGCCATGGGAGTGTCAGCCAAGAATGTAAGTTTAAAGTCCCAACGTAAAGTCCGTTCCACTGGCTCTGGTCTGCTCCACATCCCCCGCCCCAACCGCCCTACCATCGGTGGTCGGGCCTTCAGCCTCTCAGCCCCGAGGCTCTGGAACTCCATCCGCCAGTGCCTTCGCCGCTTCCTCCCTTTCCTCCTTCAAGGCCGGTCTCAAAACCTTTCTCTTTGACCGTACCTTCAGCTCCCCTCTCGACTCTCTACCCCCTCCTCGCTCCCTCCCTTCCCTCCCCTCACCCTGACCATTTCCCCCTCCTTGCTCCCTCCCTTCCCTCACCCTGACTATTTCCCCCCTCCTCGCTCCCTCCCCTCACCCTGACCATTTCCCCCTCCTCGGGTCATGACCCAACTGTGCAGCGCCTTGGGACGTCCTCCTGACGTGAAAGGCGCTTTATAAATGGAATCTTGTTGTTGTTGTTGTAGGGCAAGCTTGAAACATTAAAGCGTATGCACTCGCAGCTCAATTTACCATTCTCCTTCTGGGTACCTCAAGCAACTTAAAATGTTCTCTCCTTGGCTCCAATCACAAAATTTGAGACTCTGCTTTTGATTTTGGGACCTGTAGTCTGTTCTCATCTCTCACCTCACATTCAAATAGACATTATGAATGTGCAATAAAAATTTCCAGCATTTTGCTTTGTGTATATGTGTAATTAATAAGAACATAGGAAATGCTAGTCGAAAAAAGATCAAGGTCCATCTAGTTTGCCTTCCAACTCCCTGGCGGCTGCATGCACACATGTCCCGAACTACCTATGTACTCTATCCAATAATGTTATTTCTTATCTGTGTTTGAAAGAATCAACACTTCCTGCTTCAACCAAGGGAGCATGATCCACAGGTTCACTATTTGCTCACTGAATTAGTGTTTGCGTAGATTTGTTCTGAATTTACCCCCTTCAATCGCAGGCCGTGACCTCTGGTTCTACGATTTTGGACAAGGTGAAACAGCCCGCCATGATCTATATTGTTTTACCCCTTTAGAATCTAAAAGACAGCAATCACGTCACCTCTCAATCTTCTCTTTTCCAGTGTGAACATACCCAATTTTCTGAGTCACTCCTCATTCCATTCTCTCAATCACTTTAGTTGCCCTCCTCTGTATCTTCGACTTCTGCATTATCCATTTTGTAGTGCGGTGACCAGAACTGTACACAGTCTCTAACTCTCACCAATGATTTATACAGTGGCAGGATTATCCCACTATCTCGGCTGCTATTGATCTCTTGATACATCCCAACAACTGGTTTGCTTTACTTATTGCCACAGAGTGTTGCTGGGAGAGCTTCAATTTATTGTCTACCAGGACGCCCCCCAGGACCTTTTCATTTTCCATACATATTATTTTCCTTCTGTTCAAATAATAGTCACTTCCAGGATTGTTTGTACTCATGCAAAGTATATTTCTCCACATTGAATTTCATCTGCCACCGACCTGCCCATTTACCAAAGTATGTTCAAATCCTCCTGTAACCTATCTTGTTCAACCTTGATTAGCTTGGTGTCATCTGCAAATTTAGCCACTATGCTTTGCGACTCCAGATCATTTATAAAAACATTTCCCAGTCTGATGAAATTCCCTCTACTACCACCCTCTGGGCTCTTCTGGTCAACCAGTTGCATATTCATTGCACGCAATAATAACCCTTGCATTTTATATAGTGCCTTATCACGTCATTGAGATGTCTCACAGTGCTTCACAGAATATACTGTAAAATGAATTGACTGTGGGCGAAATGCAGAAAGCCAATTGCACACATCAATGTCCCACAAACATTCCTGGATTGAATGAATTTTTTTTTTTTTTGAAGGGATCAGCTAATCGACTAATAACCGGATTCCTTCTTACTGCGAGGTAAACAGAGAGAGGCGTGTGGATTAAGGAAACTTGCCTTAAGTTTTGCCCTGTCTGGGAATCGAACCCGCGTTCTCTCACTTGCGAGGCGAGTGCTGCAACCATTGCACTAAACATGATAGTCCTGTATAGCAAAATACATTCCTTTTTGGGGATAAAATTAAAATTAGGTACAGACTTTGTAAGATTCGAGTCCTGAACTTAACCCACTTCTGGACAATCTGGGCATTATTTTTTAGGTTTTTATTTTGTTACTGAAAAATAAATTTTAAAGATTTATTTGTTTTTCTTATGAGATTCTGAGACAACTGAATAAACATTAGTCATCACATCCAGGCCCCCCAATCCAACCACTTCAGCAGTGCTTCTCAAATCACTCACAACGTGCAAAAGGCCGAGCTATCTTAAAACAGTTATGGCTAACAAATTGTAAAAGCTTCAAATATAGAGCCAACATGGCTTAAATATGAAAGTCAGTTGTTCCGATTAACAAAGTGTACTTTCCAATGCAAAAATCCCATTCCAGATCTTATCCTGTAGTCTGGAGATGAAAAACTAATCTTCAAGATGATGTCAATGAAAGTTTTCGGTTAAATGCACATCTTAAACAGTTTGTCTTCTCTCAACACTATGACAGAAGCTGTGGATTCTTTTAAAAAGGAAACAAATATTCCTGAAAGAGGAATATTGTAATAATAATCCTTGCATGCGATATCGCGTCTTATCACATCATCGAGGCATCCCAAAGACCTTCACAGGATACACTGTGAATTGGTGCGGTTGCGTTTGTTGCGCGAGTGAACGGAGAAGGCAATTTGCACCCAACAACAACTTGGATTTATATAGTGCCCTCCACGCCAGATGGCGTCTCAGAGGACTTCACAGAACAGATCCCGGGGCCAAGCCAGCAATTTCCCACAAGTGGCCATGGAGTGAGCGACCAATTTCATCAGGGAGGTTGTTAGCCAAGTTATTAAAGGTTAAGAAGTGACAAGGAGAAAGGGTTTAAGATTGGAGAAAACACCAGAGCAAATGTAATGAGCCAAATGACCCATTTCTGTGCAGTAACATTCTCTGAACAAGGCTTGTTAAGAAACTGCTGAAGATTGTTAGCAAATCTTCCCATCTTCACCATTGGGATTGTAAGGAGAATATTTTACTCTGGGAAAACTGAGAACTACACTAGTCTTACAGAACTCGTCTAGTTTGGGATTCCACAGTGAATGATGATGCATTGGCTGATGAGATGTCTGACTTCACACTTAAAAACATTGATTTTAGTCAAGAAAAATATTGTCCACAAAATATAGTCAATTCACTTTACAGTACATTCTGTGAAGCACTTTGAGAAAGTCTCGAAGATGTGAAAAGGTACTATATCAGATGCAAGGATTATTATAAGAGAGATTCAACTCCCCAACATCTGATTTCACCTGTCAAAGCAAACAAAATGTAACTATCCTTTTTACCGGAATATAATACACAAAGCCTGAGCAAGAGCGGAATAACCTTTGCTTTTAGAAAAAAATCTTTCTATGTCCCTGGCTCGGAGAGCAGATTCAACGCCTTCTGTCTCCACGTTTACCTACCCCCCTTTCACCAGATTCGTATCCAGCCACAATGTAAACGGGGGAAGTGTGGTTGCAAAGGTGCTGATGATGGTGAATGAGTGGAAAACAAACACCCCTCATGGCCCTCATTCAGACAGACGAGCCTATTCAGCAGGATGTTCCCTCCTTTTTCTCGTAAAACACTGGTGAAAAAAAAGTGGGAAATTCTTTAATTTAGGGAGTTTCTTCTGAAATCCTGGCCAACAAATCCCCAAGATTGAAGAAAAAATGATCACTTTCTTCATGGCTTTCTGCAGAACATTGCTGTGTGCAAATTTGCAGCCAAATTTCAATCCAAATCTCACTAGAAATGCAGCCCTGTCGCAATTTGACAGAAAAACTGAAGTGCATTGTGATGTTTCAACCTGATAAGGCGCTATGTAAAAGGCAGCGATTCTTGTATTGATTAAATAGCCTCTAGTTGGTTAACTACTCAAAGCACTTTACAAAAACATGGATCATTGAGCGGGGCTGAAGAAAAGGTTGTTTCAGGATCATGGTTAACAGGTTTTAAGCAGGTTTTCAAGGTGGGAAAACAGGTGTAAGGTGACGAGATTTGAGGATAGAGTTCCAGAGAAAAGGGACATTGTTCGTGAAAGCCACCAGAGAACGTGGAGGACCTGAGTAATATAACAGACGAAAAATAATTTGCACTAATATAGTACCTTTCCCTACGGAGACAATATCTCAACAAGCTTTACAAAGACAGAGGGGAGATGGGGCAATTAGACCAAAGACCTGTTTCATTTCTGAATGCAATGCTTGTTCCAGTATCATACAAATCCTTTCTTGCGCAGCTTTAGATCGCTTTATGCAGAGTTGATTGGATTTCACACAAACCTTCCATTGGGCTGTGGTTCCACACTGCTTGAATGTTTACCTCGATTGACAGGCTCAAAATTGCTGCAATTACTTTTCCTCAATTTCTGCAATTTAGGCTACAGAAAAGATTACACCAAAAACTGCACAACACAAAAAATAGTTTCTCACCTCAATGCAATTTTTCTCTGAAAGGCAACACGTGCCCAACCTAACATCAGCTCAACTTGGACAATGAGAAAATGTCATAAAGTCTATAACTGGGGATATAATAATAACAATCCTTGCATTTGATATAGCGCTTTTCACGTCTGTAAAGTGAATTGACTGTATATTTGTGGGCGAACGCGGCAGCCAATTGCGCACAGCAATGTCCCACAAACAGTCGTAGATTGAAAATGACCAATTCATTTTTGGTTTTGGAGGGATTATTATTAGACTCTGTGTGGAGTAAGGAAACTTGCCCAAGGTTTCTCCCTGCCTGGAATGAACTCAGGTCACTCACTTGCAAAGGGATATTGCATGGGACAGGAGCTTTTTGGGATCAGGTATTTTGAAAGGCTTTGAATGAAGAGATCAGACGTTTGCCCAGTGTGTACCTCCAAACCACGGGAGAGTCGCCCTCTGGTGCTCACAGAGCAGCACAAGCACATGCCCCAAGAGCACATTTTCTGGTGGCGCTATAAGATGCGACAATGTGAGGGCGAGAGCTGAAACTAGTGCAAATGAAAATACCTTTTACTTTAAAAAATTAAAGCGTCACAAAAACATATTGTTTCGTCAAGCATCTTTACAACTACAGTTTCAGACAGTGGTAGACCATTGGTCCATCTCGCTCAGCCACCCAGTGGTTAGCAATTTTGAATAGTGCATTAGACACAGCGTCACTGCTGTACAATGGTCAATATGATGCGTGTGTCTCAGAGGGACATCAGCAGCAATGCAACTAACATGATAAATATTTGTGAAAAAAAAGTTATGTATGACACAGTTACTCTACTTCAATCCCTCCGCTTAACTCCACTGTTAAGGGCTCTGAGACACGACCCCACGTGGAGGGCGCTATATAAGTGCAAGTTGTTTTTCAAAAAAGCTTTGTAAACTCGGAACTGATACTTGTCAAAAGACGTGGTCGCATGGAATACTTTTCACAGTCAAAATATTTTATAATCCTTGCATTTGATAATAGGGTCTATTAGTGTCAAAATGTCTCAAGATACTTCATATATTTTTGCATCCAATAAGCAGATGGACTCTAGGTTCAGTTTTTCGTACAAAGATTTCTACGGGTTGTTTCTGACAGTTTACTACAGACATGGCTCTACTCATACAACTCATACTTATTAGGTTGACCTGTACTTATCATCCCATTATAAAAATACCATATACATTCCATGAACTTAATGTAAATCTGTCAGTAATGAAATGCTAGCCATGGAGCCATGGTAACTACATTTGTTATTAGCGTGTGTATATTATACCAACTATCTTTTGGTTAGGTGTCTTGCTTTGATTAAGAGCATCCAAACAAGAGTTCCATATATGCCACCTAAATTATCTTTTGCCTTGAATGGAATGTACTCTCTCCTCATGGACTCAAACTGCTTACCAAATTCTGAAGGATATTAAGTGAAGTTTGACAAAAGCCCAGGCTTAGGGATCCCGGATTGTGCTGTAAAGTTTAAATTAACTGGTTTAACTAGCAAAACACATATAGCTTGCCATTGTGAGCATTGTCTGGCAAGTCTCTTGCTGCCTGTCTAGCTGGCACCACCCAACCCATAAAGGTTTTGCTTGCAAGGTAAAATCCCAGTGAATGCCAGAGGATTGACTTGATTACTATATCCTGTTCTGCTAAGCACATCAACCCAGCTCCAAGGAGCTCTGCTTTACCTTCACAAGAATACAATATCACACCAACTAGACGGCATAGGATATACACTTTAACCCCGGCTGGCCAGACCAATAGGGAGGAAGATTCAGTCCAGCCAGAATTTCCAGCTAAGTATACTCGCAAAGCCTATCCTGTCATTTCTGAAAAGTGCCGATCCCAGCATTGTAATGGCTTGAATCCCAGGGAACAGAAGATAGCGAATAAGCCTTTTCTTCTTGCAGAATTCAAACAATCTAAAAGAGTCAATGTTGGTATGCCTGGTTACCTTAAAAGCCAGCAAGGAAGGTGTTGGACCACGAAAGCAAGATCTGAATTAGGATACTTGCAGAACTCAAATAGACCTTGACTTAGTACCAGAATCCTCGCATTCGTGTTCAAATCCATTCACTTTCTGGCACCTCTCTAACTCCTCACTCCCCAATCTACCATCTGAGGTGTCCGCTGAACTGGCACCGGCATCCTGCTGGTCCCTCACAACCTCCGCTCCACCATTGGAGGCCGCGCTGCAAATTTCAGCCACTATCCCCAAAACTTTTGAACACATTTCCTCAATCCCTCCGCCTTGCCCCCTGTTTTACATAATTTACTCTTAAAATAAACCTCCCAGCAATGGTCAGTCGCAATTATCAAAACCTCAAAGTCTCGGCCTTTTTAAGAGATTCTTGCACCATCTTCAAATTCCAGTCATTCTCTGTACCAAAGAAAACCATAAATAGAACTTCACTTAATGGTACAATGACACCTGCAATTAAATTCATGGCAATTACCCAGTATGGACCGGATAATTCATCCAAAATACTCACTGCACGAGTCCATATACCATTTAATCTCAGACTTGCGCATTTATGAGACGAACTGAAACCATTGTGCAATTCTCTGACACGTATCCACTCATTCACCTCCATCGTGCTGAAACTACAGGGTAGCAATAGCATTACCGTTAGTAACTCTGTGCACTCTGGGCTCCGCGAGAGAAAACCGACAGACAAGCAAGCGTGAGGCAGACGGGCGTGTGGAACTGCGAAGCTGGGGGCCATTCTCTGCCAAACATTTACATCCGATTCTTCAGCTTCCAAATAATCTCTCGATACTTTGCGTGCGGCACCTCCGCCCTACCGAGCCGCACCAAAGGGAGTTGTGCAGACCAACAGTTGGGTGTTGGCACAGACCCCGCGGACGTCCTGCGCGAAAATCTCACCCGCAAAATAACAGTCGAGGCGCGTTACGGCGTAGCCCGCGAAGCGCTTTGAGACGTCCCTACTGTGAAACATGATAAAGCGCTGTATCAAATGCAACAACTTGCGAGGATTATTACAATCTTTTGTGCTCAAGAGCCCCCCCACCACCTCCACCAAATTCTCCCTAACCCCCCCCCCCACCCCCACCCAGCGCCATGCACTCCCCACTCACCTCCATGGACACCCTCCAGCCCTGCATGGCCGAGACCCCGAAGCTGAGCTGCTCGGTGCATTGCTCGCTCGAGTTCTTCACCGTGTTGGGCTGCGACAGGTAGGCACCCATTGCTGTGGCTCTCTTCGGGGGGGATCGGGAGGGAGGGGTGAGGGGGTGAGAGGGGGTGAGTTGGAAGAGATCGCAACCCCAACTGAACGAGAGAGTGATAATGCGGCACCGAACGAGAGAGAAAGAGAGAGAGAGAGAGAGAATTCGACGCGAAACTGGAGGGAGAGAGAGAGAGGCGCCTCTCAACCGCACAACCACAGCCACTGAGACACGAGGCCGCGGAGGGACATGAGGAGCGGGAGAGGGGGGGGGAGGGGATCACCACAGCAACCGGCGGCGGCCCCCGGGCTCAGCGCTCGCTCTCCCTCTCTCTCTCTCCGCCTCACGAGCTCCTCAGATCAGCACAGGGTCCCGGGGCCCAGCGAGTCCGGGGGGCGGGAGAGCGAGCCCGTGTGGCCGGGACCGGGGCAACGGGGCCACGAGGAGCGGGAGATGCTCGCGGTTCGGGGCCGGATGTCCGGGAGGAGGGGGGGGGGGAGGCGGCAGCTCGGGCCGCGGCCCCGGGAGCAGCGCGAGCGGCGGCGGCGGCGTTAAACCCAACGCTCCTCAGGGTCTCCCTCCCGGCGGCGGCGGCGGCTCCTCACACACTCCAGTCCACTCCCTCGTGTGTGTGTGTGTGTGTGAGAGTGAGTGTCTCTCTCTTTTTTTCCCCCTTCACTCACTCTCACTCTCTCTCTCTCACACTCACACACTCACTCTCTCTCTCCCTCTCTCTTTCCCGCCGTTCAAACAATCATACGGAATAAACGGGCGGAGAGCCCCACGCGCGCCGCGGGGACAGCGAGAGAAAGAGACCGCGGGGGTCACGTGAGGAGGCTTTGCCCCAAAATGGCGGCGGCGGCGGCGGGAGGAGGCGGAGGAGGCCGCCGACACCACAAGCGGTCCCGGCGCGACGTCACTTCCGCCTGCGCTCTCGGTCGGCGGGGGAGGGAGCGGCGGCGTGACGTTGCGTTACGTCGCGTCGCGGCTCTGCACGTCACAATTCAAAACGAGCGGGAAATTTGATTTGGTCCCTTTTAATAATAATAATAATAATAATAATAATCCTTGCATTTGATATAGCGCTTTTCACGTCGGGAGGACGTCCCAAAGCGCTTCACAACGCACTGTAAAGTGAATTGACTGTATATTTGTGGGCGAACGCGGCAGCCAATTGCGCACAGCAATGTCCCACAAACAGTCGTAGATTGAAAGTGACCAATTTATTATTGTTTTGTAGGGATTATTATTGGGCTCTGTGTGGAGTAAGGAAACTTGCCCAAGGTTTCGCCCTCTGCCTGGAATTGAACTCAGGTCTCTCACTTGCAAAGCGAGTGCTCTAACCACTGAGCGACAGGACTCCATCTTAAGAACTATTAAGAACTATTAAGCGCTCTGAGACGTGGAGGGCGCTATATAAATCCAAGTTGTTGTTGTTTAACGGTCAGCAGCAATGTTTAATAGCTGATGGCTTTGCTTTTGAAATCAGGTTCTCCCCCCTCACGAAAACTCCCGCCCCAATTGGGCTGACGTTTGTTTTATTGCCTGTGTAATTTTTGGGGGCTGTTTTTTTGTCGTCGGTGCGGGTACAACTGGCGGCCGAGATTCCTGTGGAAACCTTGGCTGAAGTAACGGAACCTGTTGGACGCCAAGTATATCCTGTGAAGCGCTTTCAGGCGTCTCCAAGACACGATAAGGTGCTATATCAATTGCAAGGATTATTATCATTATTGTATCGCATTTTGTGGAGTCCTGTAGCGTAGTGGTGGGAGCACTCACCTCGCAAGCGAGAGCACCCAGGTTCAATTCCCGGGCAGGACGAAACCTTAGGCAAGTTTCCTTACTCCACACGCCTCTGTTTACCGAGCAATTTGGTTGTTAGTTGATTGGCGGATCACTTTCCGGGGTTAATAATCCTTCAAAAAGAATTGGTCACTCAATTTACGACTGTTTGTGAGACGCGACTGCTGCTGCGTTTCGCCCACAAAAAATACAGTCAATTCACTTTACAATATAAACATAGAAGTCGCTGGGAACATGCAGCAGGTCAGGCAGCATCCATGGAGAGAGAAAAATTAGTTAACCTTTCATTCACTTTACAATATATTCTGTGAAGCGTTTTGAGATGTTTCAATGATGCGATAAGGTTGCACAGACTTGAGGGGCTGAATGGCCTTCTTCTGTTCCTATATTCAAGGCATGTCACCGATACATGGAAATCCTCATTTATGGAATAAAATGTGCACTCTCCATGGGATACACTCTGCTTACCTCATTCCAGGGAGGTTCCTGCAGTTTAACCCACGAGAACAATAACAACAAATCATATTTGTATAGCACCTTTCACATCAGCAGGACATCCCAAGGCACTGGACAGTCAGGGATCCACACCCAAGCTGGTGGTTGGGATCAGGAGGGTGGAGAGTGGTGAGAGTAGGTGTAGGATGGTGACTGTAGGCACTGTTGAAGCGAAGTGTCTTGATGGAAGCAAGGGAGGGGGCAAGGCGGAGGGATTGTGGAATGGAGTTCCGAAGGGAGGAAGCAGAGAGGCTGAAGGCCTGCCTGGCAATAGTGGGGTGGGCAAGGCGGGGGGTGTGAAGCAGGTCAGAGCCCGCTGGAGGGAGAGGACAAGTTGGTAGGGATTTAGGAGGTCACAGAGGTAGGAGGAACATGGCCATTAAGGAGTTCTGGATGATCTACAGCCTGTAGAAAGAGTTGGGGAAGCTGACAAGTAAGGAGTTTACGTGCTCGAGCATGAATGTGATGAATGCATGGATGAAGGTCTCGGCAGCCTGTAATGAGAGAAGGTGGCAGAAGCGGACAATGTGGAGGTGGGGAAAGGCGGAGTGGATCATGGCAGGAGTGTGGGGGATGAAGCACAGTTGAGGGTTCAACAGGACGTCAAGGTTCCATATTGGCTCCGTAAGGTGTAGAGGGCATTCGTGAAGAGTGATGCTATCAGTGTCCAAGGTATGGAGGCGCTGATGGGAACCAAGCATGAGGGCCTCAGTCTTGTTAACATTTAACTGGAGGAAGTTCTCCCAGGACTTGATGAGAGAACCACTCTATCTATTAGGCTATCTAATTTGTGCACAGATTGGCCGCCATATTTGCCTAATACTTTTGTTTTGGTCGGCCAGGTCTAACTCATATTTAAGATTATTTAAACCAGACGGAATTCAAGGCATACCACCTATACATGAACATTGCAGTGCTCTATTCGTTGCCATGTTCACCTACAAAATATAGTCACTACCCAACAACAACAAACAACAAAATTACATTTGTAGAGGGCCTTTCATGTCAGGAGGATGTCCCAAAGCCTGAACAGTCAGCGGTCAGGACCTGAGCATGGGGAAGGGGGTAGGGTAGGGGTGAGGGAAGACAGAGAGGTGGGAGGGCGAGTGAAGGCACGGTCGAAGAGGAGGGTCTTGAGATCGGCCTTGAAGGAGGCAAGGGAGGAAGCGAGGCGCAGGGACTGTGGGATGGAGTGCCAGAGTGTGGGGGCAGAGAGGCTGAAAGCTTGGCCACCGATGGTCGGGCGGGTCGGGCGCCCTGCCCGCTCCCTCCGCTCAGCGGGCTCTGGCCTGCTCTGTGTCCCCCACTCTGCCTGACCCATCATTAGCAGTCAGGCCTTCAACAACAATAACTTGCATTTATACAGCGACCTTCAAGCGGGGTAGGGTCCCTCCAGCCTCTGCCCCCACCCTTTGGGACTCCATCCCACAGACCCTCCATCTCGCCCGCTCTCTTGCTTCCTTCGAGGCTCTCCTTATTTATCCGTACCATTGCCACCGTTCCTTTGGCAGTTACCCTGAGTTGCCAGGAATTAAAAGACTTTTGTTGTCCTGTAGCTCAGTGGTTAGAGCACTCGCTTTGCAAGTGAGAGACCTGAGTTCAATTCCAGGCAGAGGGCGAAACCTTGGGCAAGTTTCCTTACCCCACACAGAGCCTAATAATAATCCCTCCAAAACAAAAAACAATAATAAATTGGTCATTTTCAATCCACGACTGTTTGTGGGACATTGCTGTGCGCAATTGGCTGCCGCGTTCGCCCACAAATATACAGTCAATTCACTTTACAGTGTGTTCTGTGAAGCGCTTTGGGACGTCCTCCCGACGTGAAAAGCGCTATATCAAATGCAAGGATTATTATTATTATTATCATACAAGTCCACAAGTAGCTTTGCCTCGTACGGGGAGCGGAGTGGCCAATTCGGGGGAGTTGTTTTGAAAATCTGCAAGAAAAACTCTTCCAAAGGGGGGGGGGGAAAAAACCAATAACATTTCGCAGGTGTAAATGTTATTTACAAAAAAAAATAGGCACCCGCACAGGGCAACAAAAACCCGCCCAATTGGGCGTGAAACCTGCCCAAACCCGCCCAACCCCCCACATTGGGAGATGGTGGGGCGGGTTGGTCGCCCGTGGCCCATGTAAACGTCAATCGTCCCCGACGCACGATCGCTATTGGACGCCACTTCCCGCCGCCCGCCCGTCAATCATCGCAAATTCTGATTGCCATTGGGCCGCTTGTCCCCGTTTCCCCGCCTCCCCCTCCGCCCCCACAATGCCCGTCAATCACCCCAACCTCGGCTCAGCGTCGGGGGGCCGCGTGTCACCACGACGTCCCGCCCCCCCCGACACATCAATCATCCCCCAAAGGCAACCGCGGCTGGTCAGCACCCGCTGCCATTGGTGGGCGCGGCCGTCAATCAGCGTCGCCCTTGGTTACGCCTCGAGAGCGCTGACGGGCGGGGAGGGGGGGAGAAGAGGGCGGAGCCGGAGCGGCGCGAATGGATGGAGTCCGTCGGGCGCTCGGCCGCCATTTTAGTTTGTTAGTCAGGCGCTGAGGAGGGAAAAGCCGCCTTTCTCCGACACTCACAGCCTCGAGGGCTGAGGAGAATCTCATTTATATAACTATATACAGCGCACAGAGGGCGAGTTCGAGCAACGGTGGAGTGGAGCGGGTGAGGCGCCTCCCGATCTGCCTGGGGGCTTCCGAGGGGGGGCGGGCGGGGAGGGCGTGGGAGAGAGTGAGTGAGTGAGAGAGAGAGAAGAGGGAGGGGAGAGAGAGGGGGAGGAGAGAGAGAGAGAGAGAAAGAGGTGGTAATGTCAGAAGGGGAGAAGGCGGCGGCGGCGGCTGCGGAGAAGGCGGCGGCGGAGAAGAAAGCGGCCGAGACCATGAGCGCGGCGGCCGAGGTGGACGACGACGAGGAGGAGGAGGAGAGCGAGGATGAGAGCGAGATCCTGGAGGAGAGTCCGTGCGGCCGTTGGCAGAAGCGGAGGGAAGAAGTGAGTGAGTGAGTGGATGAGTGCGTAAGCGGATGGGGATCGTAATAATGAATAACCTTCATTTTCGCCCACAAAATGCACAGTCACTACACTTCGCGGTGTACTCTGGGAAGCGCTTGTGGACGTCTCAACGACCCTGATGAGGCGCAGTGTCAAAGGCAGCGATGAGCACTTTGCTGTCGGAGAATCCTCGCGTTCGGCAACGGCGCCTTCTCACGTCAGAAGGACCTCTCAAAGCGCTTCGCAGGATTTGACTGTGAGGCGGAGTGACTGGAGTATTTTGTAGGCAAACGCGGCACCACAACCGCGCGCGGCAGCCCCGGTGTGAGTGACCAATGTTATCTGGCGGACGGTTGGCCAGGACACTGTTTGCCAATAGTGCCGTAGGATCTTTTGACGTCTGTCCGAACAGACGGAGAGACTTCACGTCTCATCCGAAGGACGGGTGGTGGTGGGCTGAGACGTTCCCGCACAAGCACTGCCCTCTGCTCCTTACTTCCCTGCGATTTTATTCAGGGAGAAGGGGGTGGGTGAAGACATGGGTATTTCCAGGCAGGGGGTGAAACCTTGGGCAAGTTTCCTTACTCCACACAGAGCCTAATAATAATCCCTCCAAAAAAAACCAAAAACAATAATAATAAATTGGTCATTTTCAATCTACGACTGTTTGTGGGACATTGCTGTGCGCAATTGGCTGCCGCGTTCGCCCACAAATATACAGTCAATTCACTTTACAGTGTGTTCTGTGAAGCGCTTTGGGACGTCCTCCCGACGTGAAAAGCACTATATCAAATGCAAGGATTATTATTATTATTATGTGTGCGAGGAACCAGTATTTAAATGTGGCTGTTTTGGTCAGCGTCCCTTCATGGTTCTTTGGTGGACGTGGGGTTGAGAAACTATCCTAAATATTAAATTGGGTGTAACTTGTGGCTTCTTCGGAGATTGTCCGCTTCAATTTTTATTGGGAGGGGGTGTGAGACTGACATTTAACAATTAATTGTGACTCAACCTGTGGCTATTTCCCTTTAAATTTGTTCAGGAAGTGGGGGCGGGGGAGGGGGGGCTACGTTTAAGTGAGAAAATTGTGTTTTAACTGGTCGTTACTTCAGTCACGGCTTCTTTAGATTTATTTAGGATAGTGGGATGCAAGTAGGTTTATTTACTGTAAAATTGTTTGTTTCTATTTTTTGAAAAAAATGCATTTCTTTCTGCATTTGTTCAGGGCTTTGGGACGCCTTCCCGACGTGAAAGGCGCTCTATCAATTTAATTCTGTTGTTTTTGTTTCTAAGTATTTCACCATGCTCCACTGTTTCCATTTAATTATATTTAGGGGTGGGAGGTTTCAGAAAGTAAAAATAACTATAAAATAGTGTAAAAGAAAATAAATAAATTGGTCACTTCAACCCATGACTGTTTGTGGGACACTGCTGTGCGCAATTGGCTGCCGAGTTTCGCCCACAAAATGTAGTCAATTCACTTTATAGTATATTTTGTGAAGCGCTTTGAGAAGATGTGATAAGGTGCTATATTAAATGCAAGGATTATTATTAGCTTGGTAAAATTGGACTGACTTGGGGCAGTGATGCATCAGTCGATGCTGTTTCTTCATACAAATATCGTGGGATTCAGTGAAGAGCGTTTATTCACAATAGGAATGCGGTTGTCAACTGGCCGATGCCTTTTCAGTGGTCAATAAATAAAGTAATAATTTGGTCACTCAATCCACAACTGTTTGGGGACACTGCTTTGCGAAGTTGGCTGCTGTGTTTCACCCATTATATGTACAGTCAATTCATTATACAGTATATTCTGTGAAGCACTTTGAGTTTTGAAGACGTGATAAGGTGCTATCTCAAAATGCAAGGATTATTATCAAGCATTACACTGTGCGCTAGGTTTGGCTCATGTTCCTTTCATTTTATTTTGGTTGTGAGAGAACAAAATTAAATTCTGTTTTAACTTATTCATCGATCTGTCATCTCTTGAAATGGTGTATAACGGAGGAAGAAGCATGGCTTTGCAGTGACTCCGGTAGGGAGAAGGAAAAGTTAGCTATCAAATCATGTTTAACTTGTGACAGACGAGGTAGATCTAAAAAAANGTTTGGATAAAGTCTCTTTAATTTTATTTTGGGGTTTTGCAAGGGAAAAAAATGTTTAAAGTGTGGGAGAGTGGGTACAATGCACTCTGTAAAGCTATGAATGCTGTTGATCTATCATATAACTAGAATTTAGTTGGTTAAACTCCTTGGCCTGTTTAGCCTCATATGCTGTTATACGCTCTGGTTTTGTGTGAAAATGCTGTTGTTTGTCACTTTGGCCATGTTTTGAGTCCATGGAAACTCTATCTCTTGTTTACAGCTGTTTCGGTTAATCAGCCAGTCATTTGTCAAAAAGTGCAATATATTGGAAGTATTGCAGACACATTTCAGAAAAGGATTACTTGCACTTGGACTTCATTTGTTTGAGGGTGGGGGAGACGAGAGACAAACTCATAGATAATTGCACCGTCTGAAGTATAAATACAGACAAGTCTACACAAGGCAGTGTTACAATTTGAATTGCCAGACCAACAACATTAATTACAGTATGTTTAACATTTAAACGCTTTGAGGTGTCCTCCTAACCTGAAAGGCACTATAAACAGTAGATGCAAACTGTATTGTAACATTGTCAAAAAATGCACATAAGTCTGATGTTTGTATATGTGGCAGATTTATTTTTGTATAACCTTTTTAGTAGAAGGGGTAGGGTAGTAAGCTTCATTATGTGCAATTTGTGATGGAGCTATGTGAACTGCTGTGTGATTCTGTGGCATAAGAGATATGTGGAAAGGGATGGAAAGATTAAGTGAAAAATAATCCTTGCATTTGATATATCAATTTACATGTTGGGAGGACGTGCTTCAATGCTTCACAGGATTTATTGTAAATTGTAGTCTTGTTTTGTGAAAAAAGAAAGTAATGGAACAGATAGGATCGTGACCTCCTATACTGAAATGTTTGTTTCTTTGTAGGTTTATTTTGTTTTCGAACACGTTTCAAATGAACAGTGGTGCCCTAATTCCATAGATCTTAAAGTGATTTCTTACATTTTCTTTAAAACAATCCAGGGGTCATGCTGTTTTGGTGCTAGGTTCCAGATTGTTTTTAAATTTCCATCTGACAAATCTAATATAATTATGGAAAATTAGATTAGTTCCTGAGTACAATGCATCTTTCTTAAACATAGTACTTGTGGATCATAGATCTTTTGAATGTTAGTAACTGTCTGTTGATCAGGATTAAATACGCCACTTTGCGAAAATCAGGAGCTTGCCTTGACAGAGGGCACATTGATCACCCCTTTCTCTTATGGTTTGAAAGGATTTTTTTACTTGATGTCTTCCCCCAAATATTCTTTGATGTGTAACCAGGAGATTTGTCGATTAAAGTTTAATCAGACTTCTGTTTTTCAAACCACTCTTATTAGTTTGTGTGGGTCGATCTACCATCTCCCATGATTTTCTTTCTCAGCGAAGGAGAAGTCTGATAGGTTCATCCTCGACCAGATTTTCTTTTGTGATTTGTTCTGATAATGCCAGATGTATTTAGTTGTTGAGCGTTTTGTTTCGCAAGTAAAAACTGAATTGTAAATGAATCTGCATCTGGAGACCAGCTGGAAATCTAAACATTTATTCTAATTGATGAAGGTGGAGCAATGACCTTGTCACTGAGCCATTCGACAACCCCCCCATGCAGTGGGCTGAACGCTAAATTCCCTTTATGAGAATTTTGTATTTGATCCAGGCTCATTCTCAATTTACAGTTTCATCATTTCTTATACTTGGGAAATTCTTGCAACACAATGATTATGAATCTAAAGGGAGGACAGGACGTTTGCTCCTGATGATATGGAAGTGTAAAGGGATTGAGTACCTAGTTTTAGCTCCCTTCCTTTTGGTGCTTACTTTTCAATTGCTTCTCAAGATTATCCTTACACTGGGCCTGCATTTTTCCCGATCAAATGTAGTTGCTATAGAAGTTACATCTGTTCCCTTTCCCTCTTGTACACACCACACCGTATGATTGGACATCAAAACACTGTATTTACTACCTAGTTTGATTGGGCCTGGCTAAGCACAACTGTTGTGCGATCAGTATTATCATTCACCATTATCTTTGTGAAAGTGCCTATTCTCTGAATTCTGTAGCTTTGCCTGCTGAACGATGTTCCCCTTTTGGGATCCTTCCTCTTTTTGCACCTCAATGCTCAGTGGATAAATGTACCGCACACTGTGTCTCTCACATTGGCCAAGAAGTTCCCTAATTATCCCCTGGATTTAATTGAATTAGCTGAGGCGAGTGGACATGAGGAAAGGTCACCATGGTGTGTGCTGATATTCCGATACCTATGCTGAAGTGTGAACTTCCTTCTCTTTTCCACCAGACTCAGGTTAACATTTCATCTGAAGGATGATTACACAATTACTGACTATGGTTTTTTTTGGAACCATTTGGACAATACTCCCAATTGGCAATTACTGTTTACACAACGCGAGGAGGATGTGTTACCTATTAGGACCGGTTCTTCCGCAGATTACATAAAACCTTTTCTCATTGCGAACTCCACTCCCTTTTGCCTCCTGGCACAGATTTTTATTTGTATATGACAGGCATGACAAGGCGATGTTGAAAGAGACCTGTAGTGTTAGGTAATTCATCACTCACCTTGTATGGCAGAAATAAATAACTGGGCTATATTGCCAAATTAGTTGTTTTGGTTGCACCTGGATTATTTTATGAAGGTTGTACTGAGATAAAGGGGTAATTGGGCCATTGAGATGTTGAGGAGAGCACTCCTAGAGGGAAGAGCTGATGAGGTGATGAGGTTTGTAACTCGAGTGGGTTGGGAAACAGCTGGAAATGGGATTAGACAAAATGGCTCCACTGGCGTCCCAGCACAGTCACAAGGGGGAAAGAGCTGTGGAATGGGATTTGATTGCTCGGCACCATTACAGACTCTCCACTGCATAAATATCCTTCTCAGCACAGGGCAGTGAAAGTTACACTGGCCTGTTTTGTTGGAGAAAATGCTGTGCAGCGGCTTGAGGGGGAATCTCATCACTATCACTGATGTTTATTATTCTGTTGATTCTACAACAGAGTGTTGTTGAACCATAAAGTTGTTTAATAAAATCTTTACTTTTCTGCAGGCACGACTAGCAGAAACTGAATCAACAGAAACCCCCCCCCACCCCAGCTGAGGGGTAACAGCACCTCATAGGAATGTACAGAAGGGGCAGATTTCACCCCTGCCTTATGGGGAATTAATTGGCTGATCTCAGTTGGAGCAGTGGAGTTC
Source organism: Callorhinchus milii (assembly GCF_018977255.1). Lineage (NCBI taxonomy): Eukaryota > Metazoa > Chordata > Chondrichthyes > Chimaeriformes > Callorhinchidae > Callorhinchus > Callorhinchus milii. The sequence goes on along the minus strand of NW_024704744.1, from coordinate 1,073,295 downwards.
AGCTAATTCAACATTATCCAGGAGTGAAATCTGCCCCTTCTGTACAATTCTGTGAGGTGCTGTTACCCCTTCAGCTGAGGGGGTGGTGGTGGGGGGAATGGGTTCTGTTATTCAGTTTCCGCTTGACATGCCTTATTTAATCAAGTTGAGCAACTCACTGTCAGATGTCTGCTTAATCAATTTGTCCAATGTGTTTTGGTCAGCGTACGTGCTAATATCACATCTTTGTGCACTAATATCTCAAACTACCTGTTTATTGGTTGGCCACACAGCATATAGAGTTTTTTTTTTTGATGAACTAATTACTGACGTGGCAAAAAAAAGCCGTGCCTTGGTCAGGACAAATTGGTACAGACTCCCTTCTAATTCAAGAAAGGTTTTGTGAAATTGCTGAGGATAAGCATTCCAGCAAGACCTTCAACTGCAAAGACTTTAGGTCAAAGCCAAGACATCTTGTATTTTTAGATAAGCTACATTTGTTCTCAACCAGTTACGTTGTATAACAATTACTTTTAAAAGAACTTGCGGGCGGCAGGGAGAGTAAACCCAGAACAGTGTTTTCAGATATACACCAAGCCAGCTGGTACATGGAGGGAATTTCAGGACAGACACCAGGAGGCATTTCGTATTTTTGGTCAACTGGGTGTCTGTCTGACGTGTGGAAATCCAACCAATGCTCCAGAATAACCACACCAGGCGTTGAATTCTACACACAATGTGTATCCCACCTACATATGGCAATGACCACATATCTGGTATGGGTTGTGCACACTCTCCTTGCAGGGACACATCCTGCTAACATAATTCTGGAGAGAAGTAGGCGCAGATTGGCGATAGCAAAGGCTTGTGGACCCAGAGTGTGATTTGGGGTCCCGCTGGAGTCTTAACCAGCTACTACCACATAGCGTGTCATTGAGAGCGCTGTCTGGCAAGCTTCCCACTTCGTGTTCAACTAGGACTAGCCCATTAGGGCTTTGGCTTGCAGGGATAGCAGGGGCTGAGTGGTAAGAATTCCTCCTCCCAGTGACTGGTCTGCTACTCCAAGTCCTGCCAATGAGTCCAATTTGATTCTTACATAATAATAATAATAATCCTTGCGTTTGATATAGCGCTTTTCACGTCTTCTAGACGTCTCAAAGCGCTTCACAGAATAGACTGCAAAGTGAATTGACTATACATTTGTGGGCAAAATACGACAGCCAATTGTGCACAGCAGCGTCCCACAAACAGTCGTGGATTGAAGTGACCAATTTATTATTTTATTTTTTCTTGAGGGATTATTGTCAAGCGTGTGGAGTGAGGAAACTTGCCCAAGGTTTTACCCTGCCGGAATCGAACCCAGGTCTCTCGTTTGCAAAGCGAGTGCTCTAACCACTGAGCTACAGGACTCCACAGCACCCCCCACCCGGCGCATTCTGATGCTAAGCACATTCAACTGGATTTGGACGGCAAAAAAACTATATAAATATACAGTACATTTTATTGTTTCTGTGTTATAATAATCCTTTGACACAGTAGCTTATCGTATCTTCAAGACGTCTCAAGGCGCTTCACGGAACATATTTAAAGAAGATTTGAGATGTGTCATAAGAGCAACCACTTCCCTCCTCTTGCTGTTTAATCTTAGCAGAAATCTTTTCTGTCAGTATTAAAAACAGATGCGTTTTAATCCAAGTACATGGGTATATTGAGACGACATTGAAAAATGTGACTGTGCCTATCAAGGATTCACAGTAAAGCTTTATTAGTGTGTTTTTAACAAACAAAGTCCAGTATTGGAAGGCATTGTTTCCATTCGGGAAGAGTTATTTGGGAGTCGTCTCCTGGGTGGTAGGGAAGTGCATGTGTCCCTCAGTACCTCATGGTGTGAACTTCACTTGCTTAAGAAAAGAGCTGTTCTCTCCTGGGAATGTCAGGAATGCTTTATGTAAAATTGTGAAATCCCATGCATTCCCGACCAGGGATTTGCGTTCCTTTTATGGAATTTGTTTGACTCATCGTCTAAGTGAAGCCTCTAAATCAGTTGCCTGAACATATCCTTTCTAATCCTCCCTCTTTCCTTTTTTTAAAAAAAAGCCAGATTCGTTGAGAAGAATGGGGCCACATGCTTGTGTGAATCATAATCCAAATTAACCCCTTTTTTCATGATTTCACCACAGATTTCTGATTATTACATTTCCATGTAGAGAGGAAGACTCAAGACAATAAACTGAGGTTCCATTTCTTCCAATGCATACTATTTAATAATAATTATGACAATCTTTGCGTTTGATATAGCGCCTTACCAAGTCCTTGAGACGTCTCAAAGTGCTTCATAGAATATAAACTGAATTGACTATATTTTATGGGTGAAATACGGCAGCCAATTGCCCACAGCAGGACATACATTATTAATTTCTTTATACAGAGGGTAAGGGCTGGAACAGGTTACCAGTAAATTACCATTGTGTGTTATAAATAACTAGATTGTACATTTGATATAACACCTTTATTTAACAAGAACATTTCACAGGAAATTGCTGTCAAATGTAGTGAGATAAATTGGTCAAAGGGCTTTCTTCAAATGAACCTCTTTGGTTTTTTTTCTCCTACCCCTCCCCCCTTCCGCATGAATAATAATAATAATCCTTGCATTTGATATAGCGCTTTTCACGTCGGGAGGACGTCCCAAAGCGCTTCACAGAATATACTGTCAAGTGAATTGACTGTATATTTGTGGGCGAACGCGGCAGCCAATTGTGCACAGCAATGTCCCACAAACAGTCGTAGATTGAAAATGACCAATTTATTATTGTTTTTGGTTTTGGAGGGTTATTATTAGGCTCTGTGTGGAGTAAGGAAACTTGCCCGAGGTTTCGCCCTCTGCCTGGAATTGAACTCAGGTCTCTCACTTGCAAAGCGAGTGCTCTAACCACTGAGCTACAGGACTCCACGAATAATGCAACCAAACAAAGAATTTCCTTGTATAGCGTAAAAGTTGCAAGATGAAAAAGATTGTTTCCTTGAGATGGATAGCGAGGCAGTATAATTGCAAGTGTGGTCAATGATAAGCAACACAGTGACCTGATATTTTCTTAAGAATCACAGACATCCTGATATAATAAAACATAATCCTTGCATTTGATATCGCGCTTTTCACGTCTTCTAGACGTCACAGAATGTACTATAAAATGAAAACAAAAACAGAAGTCGCTGGTAATCTGTTTTTGTTTTCAGATCCAGCATCTGCAGTATTTGGTTTGTTTGTACTGTAAGGTGAATTGACCGTATATTTGTGGGCGAAACGCGGCAGCCAATTGCGCACAGCAGTCATAGAATCATAGAATCGTACAGTACAAAAAGAGGCCATTCAGGCCATCGAGTCTGTGCGGCTCAATCCCACTCCCAGCCCTTTCCCCATAACCTGCACACCCGTCCTCCTCAAATACCCGTCCACCGCGTTTTTAAAAGTAGTTATGGAATCGGCCTCCACCGCCCTTTCGGACAATGCGTTCCAGATTCGAACAACTCGCTGCGTGAAAACATTTCTTCTCCCCTCCCCTCGGCTTCTTTTAGAGACTATTTTGAATCTGTGACCTCGAGTCACCGACACACCCACCAGTGGGAATAGTTTGTCTCTTTCTAACCTATCAAATCCCCTCATGATTTTGAAGACCTCTATTAGATCTCCTCGTAACCTTCTCTGCTCCATTGAGAATAATCCTCACCTCTCCAGCCTTTCCTCATCATCACGGTCCCTCATTCCTGGTACCATCCTCGTAAATCTCCTCTGCGCCCATTCCAATGCCTTAACATCCTTCCTACAGTGTGGTCCCAGAACTGGGGCAGTATTCTAACTGAGGCCTAACTAGTGTTTATATCGGTTAATCATAACCTCCTGACTCTTGTACTCTATGCCAGGGGCATAGAGTGTCCCACAAACAGTCGTGCTTTGAAGTTACCAATTTATTATTTTTTTGAGGGATTATTATCAGGCTTATGGAGTAAGGAGTCTTAATGTAAGTTTTGCCCTGCTGGAATCGAACCCAGGTCTCTCGCTTGCAAGGCGAGTGCTCTACAAACCACTGAGATACAGGACTCCACAACTTTTACCACAGCTCCATATCCTTTTCAGTTTTGAAATCACCCCACATTATCAATTCTAAAGGGCATTGGAATGTTTTCAGTCCTATCTGACCTCCAAGTGATTATTGTTGACTGCCAAATAAGACAGAACTGATATCCTTAAAGTTACTGGACTGAAAATTCCCTTTTAAGAAATTAAACCATTGAGAACGATCGTGGTTCAGCGTTGTTTAATGTAACTTGTCTTGAACTGTTTGAATCCAGTATTACCGTAAACTTGACACTTGGTAATCCACTCAGCTCAGCACTCTCACCTCTGGATCAGAGGTTGTTGATTCATGCCCACATTAGGAACATGGAAACAGGAGAAGGGGCCATTCAGCCTCAACAGCCCATTCAACCATTCTATTGGATCACATTGGGTCGTTTTGAGCTGGTAGTGCAGGTTGACATGCCAAAGCGGGTGGTGGTGGGAGGCTTGCTGTCCTTCCGATGAGATGGTCAGTTGAAGCCTTGCTTCCCTGTTTCACTTAACTCTATTCATACCACCCCTGTTGAATCCAAAACCTAGTGCTATATTGCAGTCAATATAAATAATAATAATCCTTGCACTTGATATAGCGCCTTTTCACTTCATTGAAACATCTCAAAGCGCTTCACAGGGCACAGTGTAAAGTGAATTGACTATTTTGTGGGTGAAATGCGACAGTCAATTTGTTGTTGTGTTAACGCAGCACGCACAGCCTTCATCACAACAGCAGCAACTTCAGTTACACCAAACTGTTGTTGAATAATCTCCAAAGCTCATTTTAGCAACTTTTTAATCAAATGTTCAGATTTGCACAGCAAACCTTTTTTTTCAAAAACTGCTGAATTACTGTGAATAGTCGTGGATGAGACCTAACTTTCTTCAGTTGACATCAAGACCGAGGCTCTCCTGATTGGCTGCCGTCAGCGCCTTCACAAATGCAGATCACCCAGAACTCTGCAGCCCGTGTCCTCTCCTGCACCGGCTCTGTAACCATATCAACCCCCATCCACTGGCTTCCCACCACACAGAGGATACAGTTCAAGATCCGCCTGCTTCACGTCCCCCACCTCGCCCGCTCCACCATTGAAGGGCGGGCCTTCAGCCTCTCTGCTCCCACACTCTAGAACTCCATTCCGCAGTCCCTCTGCTTTACCCTCTCCCTTGCCTCCTCCTTTAAGTCCCATCTCAAGACCCTCCTCTTCGACGGTGTTTTTGATCACCCTGCTCCCGCCCTCCCACCCCAATCCCGACTCCCAGCTCGGGTCTGAAACTCTGACTCCAGCGCCTTGGGACGTCCTCCTGACATGGAAGGGGCTATACAAATGTAATTTTGTTGTTGTTGTTGGTGCTTATGAATGTTAATGAATTTTAGTTTGGGAGCTTTTCTCCCCTACAAGAAATAATTTCACTAAAGACTTCAAAATCAGTCTTCAAATTATTGGAGGGGCAAATCAGTCACTCCACTCCTATGAATTCAACAAGCTGCCTTGTATGAGTGGTGCTATATAAATGCAGGTTGTTGTTGTATTAATGGGTAGGGTGATTCGAGCTGAATAAGCAGTGTAAGCTTGCTATAGACTACTATCGATGGTAGTTTCAGCTGGTTAAACTGCAGCAGTACCTCAATGTACACTCTGGGGTTCCCAAGACTTGGCTCTTGCCAATCTGTATCTAATACTCTGGTATTAAGTAAGCAGGGTGCGTGTTCTATTTCAGATACAGGGATATTTCCATTTATAAGTGGCATAAACATGTGGAACTGTCTGGTTTGGATATTCTTGAGCGCGGTAGTGTTTTTCTGCACACCTCAGACACCTGGCTGACCAAAAATCATCACTAATGTTTTTGGTGTCAACCTCTCCCTGGATGAGTAAATGGAAATATTTGAATATGTGAAATAGAAATGTGTATTGAATGTGGAGTTGCCAACAAGGAAAACCTGATTTAAAAAAACAGTTTATTGCCTGTAGATTGAGTTTTATAGTTGCTATTTAACTGATCAATGGTAAGTCTGATTTTGGAGGTTGCACAGCACATTTGTACATTGTGGAGTCCTCTAGCTCAGTGGTTAGAGCACTCACCTCTCAAGCGAGAGGATCTGGATTTGATTCCTGGGCAGGGCAAAATGTTGAGCAAATTTCCTTACTCCACACGCCTAACAGCAACAAATAGGAACCCAATTGCTGGTCGATTGGCAGATCACTTTTCTGGGGGTAATAAGCCCTTCAAAAAATTAATAATAATAATTTGGTCAGTCAATCCACGACTGTTTGTGTGACACTGCTGTGCGCAATTGGCTGCTGTGTTTCGCCCACAAAATATACAGTCAGTTCACTTTACAGTATATTCTGTGACGCGCTTTGAGATGCCTCGAAGATGTGATAAGGCGCTATATCAAATGCAAGGTTTATTATTATTGCAATTTGCTGTGCTCCAAAGTAGTTGGGAGTTGGGTCTCTTCATAATTTCTCCCATAGGAGAAAGAGCAGATTGGATACCCTGCTTTCTCTGGGTAAGCAGAAAAATTACAATGACATTAACACTTCCTGGGAGCAGATTGCCTGCATCACTCCTGGTCAGAGCTGGAAGGATTGCTTTGTAAATTGCTTAGGAAGTTGAAAGCAAAGGTTTTTTAGAAAATAATAAAGTGGAGTCAATTACAGCAGAATGAGGCGATGAATACTCCCGCTTTCCAGAACGCACGGTAATCCATTGACTGCTTTAGCTTCTTGTTCAGCTAAATTTATTGCCGCATAGGTTTCTCGGGAGTGGCATTGGTAACTGGGTCATTGGGTCAGAATGAAGTCAGTGCAGGAATGCAGTCAGGGGATTGCTTGTCAGTGCATGTCTCCCTGTGGGGGAAGGGGAACTGATCATTCAGTGCTGATTTGTACCCTCTGTGAACTGCGGACGTGGTATGTTTGGCATTTCCCTTGCCAGGGGTGGATAGCGGAACAAACCTCCAGTTTTATAGAAAACAAAGCCTGAATTTCAGAGTGTTGAGTAATAACTGACATTTCTAAGAAACAATCTTTCTACAATTCTGAACTGCAACCTTTTTCGAATTTTTTTATTGGGCATTACCAGGCATTGGAAGGTTGTTTAGAATGAAGGTTTGGTTTAAGATCAGCTGTGGGTTTTGGCTGTGCCATTTTTCTGTGCTGTACTCTATATATGGCCATCTCTGGAAAATCCTTTGCCGAAGCAATCTAGATCATAGGTCATGGATATATGATACAGTTCCCATTTCTATATTGTAATAAATTTGAAACCTCGCGGGCGATTTTTCTGTTTTACAGGATTTCCAAAAGTGAGGCACTCCAGATAGTGTGGCCTATGATTGTGTTCTTATTGTATGCGATGATTTCAAAAGCAAAGCCATCAGCTATTAAACATTGCTGCTGACCGTTAAACAACAACAACTTGGATTTATATAGCGCCCTCCACACCAGACGGCGTCTCAGAGCGCTTAATAGTTCTTAATAGTTCTTAAGACGGAGTCCTGTAGCTCAGTGGTTAGAGCACTCGCTTTGCAAGTGAGAGACCTGAGTTCAATCCCAGGCAGGTCAGGGCCAAACCTTGGGCAAGTTTCCTTACTCCACACAGAGCCCAATAATAATCCCTACAAAACAATAATAAATTGGTCGTTTTCAATCTACGACTGTTTGTGGGACATTTCTGTGCGCAATTGGCTGCCGCGTTCGCCCACAAATATACAGTCAATTCACTTTACAGTGTATTCTGTGAAGCGCTTTGGGACGTCCTCCCGACGTGAAAAGCGCTATATCAAATGCAAGGATTATTATTATTAATAATAGTCTGTCAGGTTGATTGCCATGTTTTACAATACCCAATGCTTCGCTGAGTTTCCAGGTTCTGTTAACAGTTTGTCAGTTAGGCTCAGTTGATTGCACTTTAACCTCTGAGTCAGAAGGTTACAGGTTCTGACAGCAACACTGAGGGATTGGTACATTGTGCAAAATGTCAGCATTCAGATGATTTATTAACTAATGTCCATTCAGCTTTGGTAGTTCAGATGGATGTGGAGTCCTGGAGCGTATTGGTTAGAGGACTCAGTTCGGAAGTGAGAAGACCTGGGTTTGATTCCCAGTTAGGATAAAATGTAAAGCATGTTTCCTTACTCCACACGCCTGTTTTCCAAGCAGTAAGTGGGACTTCGATCAATTGGTGGATCGCTTTCTGGGGGATAATAATCCCTTCAAAAAAAATTGAAACAAAATAATAATTTGTTGTGGATTAAACAACTGTGGGCCACTGCAATTGGCTGTTACGTTTTGCCCCCAAAATCACAGTCGGTTCACTTCACAGTATATTCTGTGAAGCGTTTTGAGATGTCTCGAAGACTTGATAAGTAAAGCGCTTTATCAAATGCAAGGATTATTATTATTATGTTAAAGAGGCCATAGAGCTTTTTAGAAGAAGACCTGGGCAGTATTTCTCCATCTTCCAAATTCACCAAAAATAAAATTATTGGTCACTTCACTTTCAGTGCCTTGTTGAAATAAATGCTAACGTTTACAGCACAGATGTTATGGCTCGCTGTGTCTGCTGGTGCAAACTCACCGGAGCCAACTATTATGCCATTCTCCTGTTCTTTCAATGCTATGTCTGATACTGGGGTGAAGGTTGGCACTCGATCAGAGTCTAACCTCTGTAGAGGGTCTGCTGTTTACAAAAGCATTTGCAAATTAGTCCCCATTTTCTGAATGTCTCACATAAAATGAACAAATCGTGCTATACACAAACAAGCCTTGTATGCCTCTTGCTATTACGCTATGTCTACATTTATCTTGGCACTTGATGCAGTTGTTGTTGGCTTTTCCTTTTTTTACCCATTCAGACTGTTTGTTTTTGGAGAGGTGCCCGTGTGGAGGGTAAAAAGGGCATGCAAGAAGGTTTAAGGAAAGTCACATGGGCAGCTCTGACAGAACAAGGACCCTGACTAGACAGCTCAAATGTCTAATTTTCCATGCTTTCCTTTCTGGTACCAGTCGGTGAGCTTTCAGCCCCCATTCTCTGGAACTCTCCCCAATTCCCTCCATTTTGCATCCTCCCTCTCCACTTTCAAACCGATTTAAACACCCAGTTTTTTTTATTGTACCTTTGGTTATCTCCCTTCTCACCTTTCCTTTACTCCCCCCCCCCCCCCCCCCCACCACCCATTCAAGCTCCCATATTCTCTTTCTCTTTGAAACAAGCGCTTAAATAGTGCCTTTCATGTAGAGTAGCGTCCTGGAGTGCTCAAAGCATTTTGAGACGTTTTCCTTTGAAAGGTGCAATCGAAAGTTGCAAGTTGTTGATTATATGTTCTGGACCAATATTTGATCCAGAATTTAGGTGTACAATGTGGATCTTTAGATGTCAGTGTGACTCACTCAGTAGTTCTCTTAACTCTGAGTCAGTAGATTGTGGAATCAAGTCCCACATCTGGGACTTTGAATATGGCATTCCAGTATATCAACAAATGCTACCGACAACATAAGGTGTTATATCTAATGTAAGGATTATTCTAATCTTGATGCATGCATAATTGAAGAGGTTGGGGAGGGAGATTGTAAACACTTGCATGGACTGATTGGGCTGAATGGACTGTTAGAATTATATAGAATCATCATCACTGTGTGTAATTAAGATTGGATCTCAACCAAATATCTCATCAAAGTAATGAAGCAAAGTGCCACTTGGTCCTGTACTTTCCTGTAATAGTTTCATGTTTGAGAATTGTTCAGACCCATAGTTAACAATTTCCAATTGTAGTTTGTATACTCTTGTAATAATACCAGCAAAATGTTGAGTCCTAAAGCTAAGTGGTTAGAGCAGTCGCCTCGCAAGCAAGATGACATGGGTTCGATTCCCGGGCAGGGCAAAACTTTGGGCAAGTTTCCCTACTCCGAAAGCCTCTGTTCACCTTGCAGTAAGTAGGAACCTGGTTGTTAGTTGATTGGTGAATCACTTTTACGGGGGTAAAAATTCCCTTTTTAAAAAAAATTGGTCACTCAATCTACGACTGTTTGTGGGCAGAGCAATTGGCTGCTGTGTTTTGCCCACAAAATATGAAGTCAATTAACTTTACAGTATATTCTATGAAGTGCTTTGAGATATCTTGAATAGGTGATAAGGCACAATATCAAATGCAAGGATTATTATATAAAAATAATCCTTGCATTTGATATAACGTCTATTATGTTGAGACGTCTCAAAGTGCTTCACAAGATATACTGTAAAGTGGATTGATTTATGTTTTGTGGTCGAACTGCAGCAACCAGTTTGCATGCAGCAGTGACCCACAGCTAGCCATGGAATGAGTGACCAATTTTATTTGTGACATTTGATGGCCCTTTTTTAATCGTATCATTTTTTTAATAAAGCAATATTTTTGATAAAATTCATTTGATTAATTTCCGAGTCAAAATATTAACCGATATAAAGGAATCTTTAAAATCCATAAAGAGAATCGATACGGAACCAACTTCACATCCAACATTTGATCCTTCAAAATCATCTGAATTTGTTTTACAATACCATCTTCAGTTTCATTCATGAGCAATAAACAACTGATTTAGAAATGGATAGCCCAGGAGGAGCCATATTGCATCGGAATAATTGAGACGACTTTATCACATAACTTCCTGGGATTCGGAGGGGTTGGGCTTCATGGCGAATAAACATTACCACTGATTATTTGGGCTAAGTGGCTGTTTCTATATTGGGAGTGTTGTATGCAATCGTTGAGTAAATTAACCCAGATGTGTCCCATTAGATCTAAGGTATTGCCCAGTGAATAGAGCACTTATCTTGAAGTGTTGTTGGCAAATATGCTGATGCTTGTTATTTACAGATCTAGGACTGCTTTTGTGGAATGTATTGGAACTTAAAAGTAACCCACTATGCAGCAGAAGTTTGTAAAGTGGGCCACAGAATATCTGCTGATGTTTGCTTGGTGGTTGGGACCTTTGGAAATGTTAGAACTTGATTGCATTCTGGGTCTGGCACAGAATGAATAATAATTACCAGATTAAAGGTAATTACCCAAAGAACAGAGGGAAAAGTTGAGAGAATTCCAGTTATTTGGATGTGAAACCTAGAACTGTAATTGAGGCAGAATCCGTATTAGCTTTCAAAAGGTGAATAACTGAAAGAGAGATATTCAGAGGGGTACGTGAAAGCAAGGGAATGGGCATAAATAATCCTTACATTTGGTATAGTGCCTTATCACGTTGTCAAGATGTCTCAAAGCATTTTCACTGTAAAGTGGTAACTGTGTTTTGTGGGTGGCAGCCAATTTGCTCAGAGTAGTGTCCTACAAACAGCTATGTCCTGTAGCTCAGTGGTTAGAGCACTCGCTTTGCAAGTGAGAGACCTGAGTTCAATTCCAGGCAGAGGGCGAAACCTTGGGCAAGTTTCCTTACTCCACACAGAGCCTAATAATAATCCTCCAAAACCAAAAACAATAATAAATTGGTCATTTTCAATCTACGACTGTTTGTGGGACATTGCTGTGCGCAATTGGCTGCCGCGTTCGCCCACAAATATACAGTCAATTCACTTTACAGTGTGTTCTGTGAAGCACTTTGGGATGTCTAGAAGACATGAAAAGCGCTATATCAAATGCAAGGATTATTATTATTTTGGAGCCCTGTATCATTGATTAAAGCACTCACCTCTCAAGTGAAGTGACCTCGGCAATCTATGACTGTTTGTGGAACATTGCTGTGCGCAATTGGCTACTGCGTTTCGCCCACAAAATGTACAGTCAATTCACGTTACAGTATTTTCTGTGAAGCACTTCGAGATATTTCAGAAGACATGACAAGACACTATCAAATGCAAGGATTATTATTATGGATTGAGTGACCAATTTTATTTGGATGTGGATTAATGTATGTGATTCCGCAAACATGATCTTGTATCAGATAATTCATTCAAAATGATGAGCACTGGCGTTTCATTGCGTTCTTTTATCTTCCCTTCCCAGAGGCAACTGGGAAGTATTGCAGTAGAACAGGGTTTATTGGTGCATCATTTTTGCCACATTGGCCTCTGAAGTGGTAGTTGGATGTGGGACCTGTGAGATGGTGGAAAAAATGATGTGTGGTTTGTTAGTGTCTTCATTGCCTCAGGCGCTCGCTGTAGCGACCTCCCGGATTTTTCAGTGAACCTATGCGGAACCTATATTTAGAACTTTCCTCTGGCTTCTGACCATCTTCACTTTCTTCCATCTCTGCAACATCGCCATCCTTTACCATTCTTTACTCTTTCTCCCCTTTGCTGCATTCAGAACTGCAGCTTATACAGAGATCCTCTTATGTCCGGTTATGCACATGTTTGCTTATCTGCAATGGGGAATAGTCCCAATTAGATTCGTAGAAACCTAGGAACAGGAGTAAGCCATTTAGCCCCTCGAGCCTGTCTCATCATTTTAAAAGATCATGGCTGATCTGTACCTCAAGTCTAATTACCTGCCTTTGCCCTGCATCCCTTAATACCCTGACCTAACATAGTCTTGAAGGTGTAAATGGATCTAGCTTCCACATCCTTTTGGGGTAGAGAGTTCCAGATTTCCACTACCCCTTGTGTGGAAAAATTGCCTCTTAATTTAGCTCCTAAATGGCCTTGCTCTAATTTTAAGATTATGCTCCTTGTTCTGGATTCCCCAGCAGAGGAATATTGTATATAAAGGGAGAGGTAAACATTTTTTACACAAGATTTTAAAAAAACTGTGGATAAAAATATATATCTGCGTTTAAAAGCAAATTAGAAAAATATTTGAATAAGAAAAATGGATAGAGAAAGGGTGTGTTGTGGAGGAGTTAGGCTGAATGCCCCCAGGAACCAATGGACCAAATTACTTCCAAAATTCTATCAATTTGAGTAAGATTGGCGGTGATTTTGTTTGGTCAGCCGCGTGTCTTGATACATAAGGAAACGCTCGTACATAAGCATCACTGTGCTTTAAAATATTAATCGTTGCATTTGATATAGCACCTTTTTACATCTTTGAGAAGTCTCAAAGCGCTTCACAGAAAATGGTGAATTGACTATATACTTTGTGGGAGATACAAGGCAGCCAATTGCGCACAGCAATGTCCCACAAACAGTTATGGATTAAGTGATCAAATTATTATTTAAAAAATTTGAAGGGTTTATTGCGCCCGGAAAGCAATCCGCCAAAAGTATTAATAATAATGCTTAAGAGTATCCAAACAAATCCCACCTATACATGGAAATTCAGAGATTGATTCTTGGAATGGAATGGAGGGACGTATTCTGCTTAACTGATTCCGGAAAGTGTTAGGCGCATGTACTTACTGTGGAGTCCTGCAGCTCAGTGGTTAGAGCACTCGCTTTGCAAGCGAGAGACCTGAGTTCAATTCCAGGCAGAGGGTGAAACCTCGGGCAAGTTTCCTTACTCCACACAGAGTCTAATAATAATCCCTCCAAAACCAAAAACAATCATAAATTGGTCATTTTCAATCTACGACTGTTTGTGGGACATTGCTGTGCGCAATTGGCTGCCGCGTTCGCCCACAAATATACAGTCAATTCACTTTACAGTATGTTCTGTGAAGCGCTTTGGGACTTCCTCCCACTTGAAAAGCGCTATATCAAATGCAAGGATTATTATTATAGTAATTGCCTCCAGACGTGCACACTTCAGGCACTTAGAACAGAGCCACGTTTACACTACTGGTGTATCTATCTCTCTGTAATGTAAAATAGACATTTCTCCCAACTCTGGATCGGCTGGGTTGATTGTGTTGTGTGGGTGACACGCGGCAGCCTGTTCCTCACAGCAACTATTACCCTTGGAAAGAGATCTGCAAATTGAATATCAACCTACATACTGCTAGGTAAACAGATGCATGTGGGTTAAGGAAACTTTCCTTTTTGCCCCATCTGAAAGTCAAACCTGGGTCATCTTGCTTGCGAGGCGAGTGCACTAACCACTATGCTACTGCACTCCAGATTTACAATCCAACCTGATTGTAACAGAGTTTTGGGTCCATAAAGTTAGTCCTTATGTTACTCATCGTCATCACTCAGAGGATATAGTTCAAGATCCTGGTCCTCACCTTCAAAGCCATCCACGGCTTGCTCCTCCATACCTCTGTGACCATTTAACCCCCTACCAACCTGTCCACTCCCCCCGCTCAGCGGACTTCAGCCTGCTTCACGTCTCCCGCCTTGCCTGCCCCATCATTGGTGGGCAGATCATCAGCCTCTCAGCCTCCCCTCTGAAGCTCCATCCCACAGTTCCTCAGCCTTGCCTCCTTCAAGATCCGTCTCAAAACCCTCCTCTTTGACCGGCCTTCGGTCACCCTCCTACTTGTAAACTCCCCACTCTTCACCCCTCCTGATCCCAACCAGCTCGGGTGCAGATCCCTGACTGTCCAGCGCCTTGGGGCGCCCGCTTGACGTGAAAGGCGCTATGCAAATATAATTTGTTGTTGTTATAACTGGTCTGTGAAACAAATGGTCGCACTGAACCATCAAAATTTACTGTTTGTTTTGCTGCCTGAGCCCCCTCCAAAAAACAGCTCTTTCAATTTCTGATTACAGCACAAAAGTTGTACGAATGTTTTGAAATGTTTGGTCAAACTTAGCTTTCAATGAAGACTTGCTTTGATTACCAAAAATAAAACTGGGCTAGTCGCATTCATTCCTCTGTTCAGAACAGCGCATGTGCCTGGGCAGAGCAAACATACTGAGGCACGAGACCATTGGCAATTGCGTAGTTCAGCCGTCTGTCTATGTCTGCACTGCTGTACACATGCACTCAGCCTGAAATTACAGCCTTTGTGTGAGGGAGAGAGCATTTTTATCCAGTCTTGTTTTCAGCCCAGGAGGAAGAAGTGTTCTTTGGGTTGTGTGCAAATTGGCTGACAATTTATATGCTAAACTAGACAGCAATTCTCTATGACTTGCTTGCAAGAGGCCTCTAGGTTATAGACCCATTATTATTAGTATTTACATAAATCCTACTAATAAAACAGGAGTCCTGTAGTTTAGTGGTTAGAGCACTTACTCGCAATTGAGAGGACCTGGTTCAATTCCCGGGCAGGGCGAAACTTTGGGCAAGTTTCCTTACTCCATTTGCGTCGGTTTACCTAGCAATAAGTAGAAACGCTGTTGTTCGTCGATTGGCGCTATATCAAATGCAAGGATTATTATTATTGCCATCACATTTGCAACCTACCCTTCCTTGCCAAAGTCCTGGAACACATCGTTGCAGGTCAACTTCGATCACACCTCTCCCTCCTCGAGCCCCTGCAGTCTATTTTTCACCCTGCCTGCAGCTCCAGCAGACTGAAATGCCTCTTTAATGGGGTTGAATGGCCTACTCCCGTTCCTATTTGATAACGCGCCTTATCGCATCGTTAAGACAGAAAATACTGTATAGTGGATTAACTGTATATTTTGTGGGTGAAACATGGCAGCCAATTTTCAACTAAATTTCTCAAAGCTTCTGTACAACTTAAGTTGCTTTCTTTGGCGAATCAAATGGTGAAAGAATGAGTTTAGTCATGCGATGAACCAGTGGCTGTTGCACCTGAATTTTGTTGAAGTAAAGAGTAGTGTTGTTGTAACTGAACAGTGGTTTTGATGAGGAAATGTTTTCTGAAATTATGACGTGGAAGAAAATGTTTTGACCCTTGGTCTGACATTCTGTTGGTGGAAAGTTTGAGCTTGCATCTTATGATGCCGGAACAAAGAATCGGGTTTGCAATATCTTTGGTTGGTCGTCCAACTAGCCTCTGGGTCAGACAGTTGTGGTTGCAACTCTGCATTGAGAATTGAGCTCCTAATTTAGAATGACACTGCAGTGCAGTGTTCAGAGAGCACTGTATTGTTTGAGATGGTGTCCTACAGATCAGTCGTTAAACCAAGCATTGAAAATGTTACTGGACTTGTGGATTTGTGCCCTTCAAAAAAAANTGAGCTTGGAATGTGTATTTTTGGCCAGCCGGGTGTCTGACACGTGCGGAAACCCATCACCGTGCTTAAGAGTGAGTATTCAAACCAAACTGAGAATTCCATGCATCCCACCTACACATGGAAATCCCAGAGAGAGATCGTTGGAATGGAATGTGCACTCTCTCCCCCGCTGGCGGGACACAACAGCTCAGCTAATTCCGGAAAGTATGAGATGCAGGTGAGCAAGAGCCAAGGCTTGGCGACTCCAGAGTGTGCAGCTTGGAAGGTCAGCGAGTGCCATTTGAGTGGAGAAAGGCTTTTGCTGGGGGCAGATATCAATCCATGCAACTCATCCCATTGTGTACACGTGTCAGACTATTATGAACTGAGAAGTTGTTGTGCCCAATGCATTTCCTTTTTATTGCTTTTTCAAAAATATCTGAACCAACAAAGCAATCAGGCTTGTATATTGAATAGCCCTCTGTGCCAGCGCTGCACTTAAATAACCCGAGTGAGTTTGAGGGCATCTATCTCGTCTGTTGTTGAGCTGTCAGAAATTTATGTTGCAGCTTTTCCCTCTGGCTTTCAGAAGCAATTCTTTGTCTGGGTAATGCATTTATTTCCCTATCATTATTCGCCCATGTATAACTTGGTTGTTGTATCTTTTGCTAGCAGTCTTGCTCTTAATTTTTTTAAAAAGAGCTGTTGAAAGCTGAAAGGGGTGAATTGAGGTGGAGGGATTTAGGAAGAAAGTTCCAGAGGGTTGGGACAAAGTGCCTGAAAGCTTGCCTGCAAATTGTAGAGCAAACCAGAGTTGGTGGAGCAAAGGGAGTGTCTGGGGTATAGGGTCACAGGTGATCACAGTGGGAGGTGAGGCAAGGCTGTAGAGGTACGAGTCCTGTAGCACAGTGGTTAGAGCACTCGCCTCACAAGCGAGAGACCTGGGTTTGATTCCAGGCAGGGCAAAACCTTGGGCAAGTTTCCTTACTTCACACACCTCATAATAATCCCTCAAGAAAAAACCAATAATAAATTGGTTACTCAATCCACGACTGTTTGTGAGACACTGCTGTGCCCAATTGGCTGCTGCGTTTTGCCCACAACTATACAGTTATTCACTTAACAATCTATTCTGTGAAACGCTTTGAGACGTCTAGAAGACATGAAAAGGCGCTATATCAAATGCAAGGATTATTATTATGAGGTGAGGGCAAAGATCATTATGTTCGTCTGTTTTTGCAATGTTTTTTGTCTCTGGTCAGCTAAGCATGCAGAAACATTGAGCACACTTTATGGCAGCTCGGCTTCAAGTAGACTTAACTTCCCTTCCCTAGTGAAGATAGTCACTAGTTGGTCCATAGGAAGTGGGACCAGTAGAGCTGGGTGAGATTGGGGAAATGGGCATCAGAGCTTTGTGCAAAACATAGCAGCAGGAGTAGGCCATTCAACCCCTCGAGCCTGTTCCGCTATTCTATTGGACCATGGCTAATCTGTAACCCAACTCCATTTACCCGCCATATCCCTTGATGCCCTCACCTAACAAAAATCTCAGTCTAAAATTTGTATTGACCCGGCATCTACAGCTTTTTGGGGGAGAGAGTTCTAGATTTCCTCTACTCTTTTGCGTGAAAAAATGCTTCCTAATTTCACCCTAAATGGCCTCGCTCTAATTTTAAGATTATGCCCACTTGTTTGCCCACACACATACAGTCGATTCACTTTCCAGTATATTTTGTGAAGTGCTTTGAGACATCTGGAAGATGTGAAAAGCACTATGTCAAATGCAAGGAATATTATTACTATTATTATGGATTTCCCCACCAGAGGAAATAGTTTCTCTGTAGCTACCATATCAAAGCCCTTTTAAACTCCTAAATCAGATCGCCCTCAACCTTCTAAACTCAAGGAATACACACCAAATTTATGCAACCTGGCCTCATATCATGTGGGGCAGAATGAGGATGTAGAGTTCTCAATAATCTGGAGTTTGTGGAAGGTAGAGCTGGTGAGCAGAGTGATGCGTTACAAATAATAAAAATTTCCCTTATGGTGTCAAAACATCTCAAAGTTTGACAGTAAATACCGTCAAGTGTTGGGGCTGTTTGTGGGCACAGCTGGTAACCATTTTACTAATGTCCCACAACCCAAAACAGTAAACAGTCAATCTGGAGAGAAACCCGTTTTCCAATAGTGTTGTGAAGAAACATGAAAACAGCAGACCTACAAAATACAGTCACCCCATTTCACAGAAATTATAATACAAATATTATTTATATAGCGCCTTTCACATCAGGAGGACGCCCCAAAGTGCTTAACAGGCCAATCTGGACACCTGTTACCTCCAAATTGCTTTGAAACATTGAAGGTCTTGGACTAAACCAAGGATGATTATTATAGCCTGTTATTACAGTATTACCAGGTCGCGGTTCAATACATAGCATACTAAATTAAGATGAACTTGAATTCAAACTTAAAAAGAACTTTTTTTTTTAATACGCATACCCTTTAAAGTACCTTTGCGTTCCAACCTGGTCAGGTTAAGGACTGTTTTTGTTTCTATCTCGAGCAGTGATGAAATCTGTTGCTAATTTAGTCATGGATGGATTAAGTATTGGTGTTTACCGCATAGACATTTTGAGGACGTCCACTTAAAACTGTGAAGAGTTGTGACCTTGACTGGCCAAATACAAAAGTCCGTGGTTGATTATAGCTCCTTTCACAGGAGCTATTCTGAAGTGTAGTGACAGCAACCTGTTCAGGTGGACTTTAAAAATATCTTGACATTAATGGAAGGAGGGGGAAAAAAAATTTGGTGGTTACTCAATCCATGACTGTTTGTGGGACACTGCTGTGCAACAATTGGCTGCTGTGTTTCGTCCACAAATTATACAGTCAATTCACTTTACAGTGTATCCTGTGAAGCGCTTTGAGACGTCTCAAAGATGTGATAAGTAAGGCCCTGTATTAAATGCAAGGATTATTATTATTACAACATTAGTTTGGCAAATCACTAAAGAATATCCCTTTTTGCTCCACCAGGTCAACCAACGCAATGTTCCTGGAATCGACAGCGCGTACCTGGCGATGGATACAGAGGAAGGGGTGGAGGTTGTTTGGAATGAAGTTCAATTCTCGGAACGAAAAAACTTTAAACTACAAGAGGTGAGTAGGAGATCTCAAGTGTTGAAATACAGAAGCTGCTACCAATGTTCTCGATGGGATTGGCTACTGACTGGAGGAGATGA
Organism: Callorhinchus milii; assembly: GCF_018977255.1. Lineage (NCBI taxonomy): Eukaryota > Metazoa > Chordata > Chondrichthyes > Chimaeriformes > Callorhinchidae > Callorhinchus > Callorhinchus milii. Next base: position 1,054,017 of record NW_024704744.1, on the reverse strand, counting down.
ACCCAGTACCGAGTGCTCCCCTGAGGTCCACCATCAACTCGATATCAACCAGCCCTGAATAATCCAGGATTCAAGTTAAAATCGATCTTATTATTAAGATTACGGTGGTTCTTGCTGGTCTTTTTTGACTCAATGTTGCAATGATATTTTATTGTCAGTTTTGTCAGTTAAACCTGAAATTGATTAACAAACTTTAACCACCCTCTCTCTCTCTCAAAATTCTCTTAGTTTACAGCCTCCATCTCTCTCTCTCCCCCCCCCCCCCCAACCTACTAACTCCTTTCCTCACTGATATCTCCTCTCTCCACTCATCCCTGTCCATTTGCACTGAACACCTACTCATCGTGGGTCATTTAAACCCCTGCCCTACCTCCTCTGATTTAACTGCCCTCCTCTCTCCCTAAACCAACCCTCTACATCAACTCGCCAACCCACAACCGTGGCCACTCCTTTGACCTTGTCATCACACATGGCCTTGACATTTCCAACCTGTATCACAGACAAGGCCATCTCGGATCACTTTCTCATCTCCCTCTCCTCCCGCACCCCCTCTCCTCTTCCGACCCCTCCTCCACCACCTCTCCTTCCTCATCCACCTTAATGGGATCGCACTCACATGGTTCGAGTCCTACTTAACTAACTGCCTCCATTTCATCTCAGCAAATGGTTTCTCCTCCCGTCTCCGCCAGGTCACCTGCAGGGTTCCATCCTTGGCCCCCTTCTTTTCCTCATCTACGTGCTCCCTCTGGGCGATGTCATCCGCAGACACGGGATAAACTTCCACATGTATTCAGATGACACACAAGTCTACTTTGCCTCCTCCAGTATCGACTCCAGGTCCTCTGATGTTCTATCAGCTTGTCTGGCAGACAACAGGGCATGGATCAGGGCAAACTTCCTGCAGCTGAATTTTGTCCCGGATTATTGTCTCCAGAAGTTTCCCCACTACTGAGTTTAGGCTGACTGGCCTGTAGTTCCCGGGTTTATCCTACTACCCCTTTTTGTATAGAGGAGTAATATTTGCAACCCTCCAGTCCTCTGGCATCACCCTGGTATCCAAGGCGGATTGAAAGATTGTGGCCAAATCTTTGAATCCACCGGTACTTCCCTCAGTAACTTAAGATGCATCCCATCCAGACCGGGTGACTTATCTACCTTGTGCACGGACAACCTTTTAGTACTTACTCTCGGTTTATTCTTATCCAATTTCTTTCATCTTCTCCTCTGATATTGTGGCATTGGCTGCGTCCTCTTCTTTTGTGAAGACAGATGCAAAGTACTCATTCAGCACATCAGCCTCTGCCTCCACAAGAAGATTTCCTCTTTAGTCCCTAATTGGACCCACCCTACCTTTGACTAACTTTTTATTTGTTCTGTGCTTATAAAATACCTTAGGGTTCCCTTTTATATTCCCGCTAATCTTTTCTCACACAATTTCTTTGTCCTTCTTATTTCCTTTTTCACTTCTCCTGTGTGCTTTCTAGAGCACTCGCTTTGCAAGTGAGAGACCTGAGTTCAATTCCAGGCAGAGGGCGAAACCTTGGGCAAGTTTCCTTACTCCACACAGAGCCTAATAATAATCCTCCAAAAACCAAAAACAATAATTAAATTGGTCATTTTCAATCTACGACTGTTTGTGGGACATTGCTGTGCGCAATTGGCTGCCGCGTTCGCCCACAAATATACAGTCAATTCACTTTACAGTGTGTTCTGTGAAGCGCTTTGGGACGTCCTCCCGACGTGAAAAGCGCTATGTCAAATGCAAGGATTATTATTATTCTATTTGATTATCTTCTATATTTTGGACCTGACATTTGTCAAAAGCCTCCTTTTTCTCCGTTTTATTTTAATCCGAATTTCCTTATTCATCCAAACAACAATAAAATTACATTTATAGAGCCCCTTTCACGTCGGGAGGACGTCCCAAAGTGCTGAACAGTCAGTTGTCGGGGCCCGAGCATGGGGGAGGGTTGGTGTAGGGGTGAGGGAAGGCAGAGGGGTGGGAGGGCATGATTCGAAGAGAAGGGTCTTGAGACCGGCCTTGAAGGAGGCGAGGGAGGAAGCGAGGCCAAGGGACTGTGGGATGGAGTTCCAGAGTGTGGGGGCAGAGAGGCTGAAACCCCGGCCACCGATGGTTGGGCGGGAGACATGGAGCAGGTCGGAGCCCGAGAAATTGAGATCCTAAGGTTTCGATGCCCTACCCTTCCCCTTTATGTGAATGTATTTGTTCTATCCCAAACTATCTCCTCCTTGAAGGCTTCTCATTGCTTGTTAACTGTTTACCTACCAATCTTTCTTTCCAGTCCACCTTGACTCCAAGACCGGCTTAGTCTATTCTGTATTTCTCCCCCGTCTAATCCCTTTTTCTGGATTACTCCTGATTACATTGCTATTCATCTCTCCCAGCTCTCTATGTAACTTGTTTGTCCTCTCTAATGCTACATCCTGATTCCCTTCCCCCCTCGAAATTAGTTTAAACCCTTCACCATAGCGCAAATTAACCTCCCTGCGAGGACATTGTTCCCAGTCCTATTAGGTTGTAAGCCATCAATCTTGTACAGGTCCCACCTGCCCCAGAACTGGGCCCAATAATTCAGGAACCTGAAGCCCTCCTTTCTGCACCATTTCTCCAGCCATGTATTCATGTGTTTGATCCTGTTGTTTTGATATTCATTTGCATGAGGCACTGGGAGTAATCCAGAGATCACCACCTTTGAGGTCCTACTCTTTAGCTTTTTCCCTAGTTTCCGATACTCTCTCTGTAGGATCTCAGCCCTTTTTTTTCCCCTACGTCATGGAACCCAACATGAACCACGACTTCTGGATGTTCCCCTTCCCCCTACAGCACGTTTTGCACCCGTTACGTGATGTCTTCAACCCTGGCACCAGGGAGGCAACATACCAAGCAAGAGTCACGTCTTTGGTTACAGAAAAGCCTGTCTACTCCTTTCACCAATGTGTCCCCAATGACAATTGCACTGACACTCTTCCCTGAGCTCGAGCAGCCGGAGGCACTTCCTACACACGTGTTGTCCAGGGCACACAACAAGATTACATTTATATAGCACCTTTCACATCAGGAGGATGTCCCAAAGCATCCTGGAGTTTCCACTTGGCACACATTGTGCATGCAACCAGCTGTCCTCCCATATTCCCAGACATGTTTTATATTGTGTTAATATAAATATGTTGTTATAATTATGCACCTCTTCCCCCCCCTCTACACTGAATGCCCACTCTCACCAAATTCCTTAACAGTTTTCATTCTGTTCCAACTCACTCAGTTCCCTACTCACACTGCTGGGCTCTCTGCTCAAGAGATGTTCAGTTTCTTTTGAGTCTTAATATCTCGGGAACCCAGGGATATTCTCAACCCAAAGGAGTAAAACAAAAATTCCAGTAGTTTCTTTTTTTCCCTACAGGGATTCCCTTTCATCCTGCAAAGAAAAAGGAGCCTTTTTAATCTCTCACCTTTTCTGTGTTTCAGGATAAAGTTAAAGCTGTCTTTGACAACCTCATCCAGTTGGAGCACCTGAACATAGTGAAATTCCATAAGTACTGGGCAGATGTAAAGGAAAATAAAGCCAGGGTAAGCTGCTGTGCTGATAGCTTTGAGGAGCTTTCATGATAGACTGCAAAGATTTGTCTTTCCGGTACTTGATTAACAAGTGGAAAGAACAAGCTGTCTCATTCCTGTCCCTGAGAAGTTTGAACTATGAGCATGTTGCTCATGAGGACTGCATTATTTATAGATGGGAAAAGGGAGTGGGACTAAATAGATAGCTCTTTCACAGACTTGGCACGGGCATTTTTTTGGGAGGTCAGCCGGGTGTCTGACACATGCAAAAACCCATCACTGTGCTTAAGAGTATCCAAACCAAATTGGGCATTCCATATATCCCATCTACACATGGAAATCCCAGATAGAGATCGTTGGAATGGAATGTGCACTCTCTCCCTGAAGGGACCCATCCTGCTTACCTAATTCCAGGGAGTAATATTTTTGTGTTTCCCTTCCAGAAACATGACAACGTTTACGGGTTATGGAAGGAGCGGGTGGGCCAGATGAAATGGAGGTGGGGGGGATAAAATTTGGCTGTCAGTTGGACCACCCTGCAATAATCTGCATTTATATCTCGCCTTTCACACCGAGAAGTATCTCAGAGTTAACCTACTTGTTTATGTTCCTCCAGGTTATATTTATCACAGAGTATATGTCATCAGGAAGCTTAAAACAGTTCTTGAAGAAAACAAAGAAAAACCACAAAACGATGAACGAAAAGGTTAGCTATTGATTTACTAGTTTTAGGCTTTCTCTATACTCTATGAATCTGCTGTATCTCTGTGTTGGAGATTGCTGCTAATAAATGCAGTGTTGCTGAACCTTGTTATTCCCCTCCTAATCATCACTGACCTCAGCAGAAATTTACTCCATTAGTCTTGTGCTTTGCAGTTCCACTGTGTGGAATGGAATTTATCTTGTGAAGCTCAGGTGTTGTAGAGTTAATATACTGGGTTATTAATCTTCACCCAGTGGATGTGTACAGGCTGCTGTTGCCAACATTGATGGAGTAGAAAGTGTAATCCATCAACTGACAAGAGCACACTGTCAAATTTTCCTTCTGGTTTATTATGAAGAAATTTCCCATCTTGTTGAAAACTTAGAATTTCTATTTCCTCAAATTACTTCAAGTGGTGCCATTTTTTTCCCTTGGTGTTAAAATGATCCATCTGTTATTGATCTAATATGGATTTGCTCCCAATAGTAAAGATAACTGTTCCTTACTGAGCTCAGTTTTGATTGGAGTGACATAAGAGCACTGGATACAGGAGGATCCCATAGTCAGAAGGGTGTTCGGAAAAGCTAGATATGCTGGGGCTCTCTGGGCTTGAGAAGAGATGTCTTAGAGGTACATGATGGAGGTATACGATTCTAGATGGGTTTGTAATAGTAAATCCAGCATAATATGTGCCAAGACACACATTCAGGGTTGCAAATGAAAATTTCAGGAGAAATGCCAGAAAATATTTCTTTACACAGAGAGTAATCAGTCACTGAATGGGGTGGTTTGTTGTTACTACTAATACTCCTGCCAGCAGGGGTGGGTAAGGTCAGAACCCTGGCACTTGTTTAAGAAACATTTTATACTGTAATGGAAAATGTTAGGTTGGGTATTCTGAAAGGGTGAAATCAAATGGGTGAAAGGGCATTTTTTTATTCAAACCTCTTGTGCTTAGACCTGTGCCTTGAGAGAGCTTTCGCTGAAAGGGTAGTAATGTTTTTCTGAATAATAATTCTCACTTTCCTATGGTGACTCATCAAATGAGGTGAAGGACACCTAGCTAGAGGAACTTTACTGAAAGGCATCTTTGTGCTCTGATTGTTCACAGGCTTGGAAGAGATGGTGCACACAAATTTTATCCGCATTGAGGTAAGATGAATAAAAAGACTTTCCATTTTTTTCAAAAATCACTGTAAATAAATACTCTGTATTTCTCAGTCACTTACAAGAAGAAAAAATTTCACCTGAAATTTATTTTTAAAAACAAGTTCAATCTGGTTTTATTTTTGCTGGTGCGGAGGGTGAGGGTGGGGCTGACGGAGGATGATTGATGGTTCCAGTATCTATGATGTGCTGGTTTAGGACTAAGCATGTGCACAAATCACATCATCAACACACATTAAACCAATGTTCCAAAATATGTCTGTATTGTTTAGGAGCACAGGAACAAGAGGAAGCCATTCAGCCCCTCTGCCTTTCTGTGGTTCATCTGTACTTCAACTCCATTTACCCGACCTTGCCCCATATCCTTTAATACCCTGATCTAACAAATGTCTACCCACCTCAGTCTTGATGATGTGAATGGATACAACATCCACAGCCTTTTGGAGGAGAAAGTTCCAGATTTTCATTACTCTTTGTGTAGGAGAAAAAAACTAACCCTTTCACCACATGTACCAGAGCTTTGGAGGTCAGTTGCCACCTCCTTCCCCCAGCTTTCTGATTTTCTTCCATTTCTTGACAAAGAAAAATAAACCCCAGTAATACCCACATTTTTATTATTGTGAGTAATATTAGAAGTTCATGTCTTGCTTTTTCAGACAAAACAAATCAAATTAAATCTCAATAAATCAAACAATGGTGTCATTCATGTCAGAAATCATTGGGGAATGAGCAGCCGAGGCCTTATTCATCTCATACTACTTCCATGGGGAGTAGTATGATTGCTGCTGGGGGTTGTGTGAGGTGTTAGCCCTCTGTGTGAGCAAGGCAGCTCAGTCAGTCACTCTTTCATCACTTTAGGAAAACCGTTTAACCTAAATGAAGTTGGTGCATGTGGCTATAGCCTGCACCTATTTGTGGTGCCTGGTGACTGAGGAATATAACAGTAAATTCCTGATAACTCCACGCTGGTTTAACTGGTCACTACCACTTAACTCATCCCGGCCACATTTATTGATGCATTTATACATATGCTTAACAAGCTGCCCCCAGTGGCTGGCCTGATAACTGGTCACTGAGCCCAATTCCCTTGGAGTGATGAGTTATCAGGAGTTTACCAGGTCATGTTTGGAACCATCTAAAGAATAAAACCATGGGGAAAAAAACTGTTTTATTAAAAGCTAAAGAACAGCAACCATAGAGAGTTTTAATAAATAAACAAACCTGAACCAGTGGGATATAGAAGCACTGAGGTAGACTGCAATACAATTTACATTACATAGTGTAGGGACAGAACTTCAGATGATGGACTGAGATTTCAAAGAAAACTGTCTTATCCTCTTAGTCTTGCTCAGTGAACCTTCAGGGAAGATCAGAACCATCTCATTAACATGCCAGCCATGTCTGCAGTGAATACGTGCAGCACTCCATCAGAAGCTTGTGTCGGGCAGCTTACCTCGAGCAGTCACTGTGCTTTTACAAAGTATTACCAGGCTGACATCAGCTCAGGGCTTGTATTCCATGCCAGCCTGAAGACATGGGTCCCTGAGACCATCCGGCCTCCAGTGTGATAGTTACGTGGAGATTATAATAGGAATAATAATATAATATCCTTGCATTTGATATAGTGCTTTATCATATCTTCAATGTCTCAAATCACTTCATAGAATATACTGTAAAGATAGTTAGCAAACAAGCAAATGGGGGAAGTTAGGAACATTTTTCACACAGCAGTATGAAAAAACTTCCCTGCTGTGAGCAGTAGCTGAGACAGAATCCATCTTCACTTTCAGAAGGGAATGGGTAAACACCTCAAAAGGAGTCAACTAGTCAGGGGCTATGGGGAAAAGGCAGGAGATGATGATAATCTTTGCATTTGATATTGTGCTTTATCACATAGTTGAAACATTTCAAAGCGTTTCACAGAGTATACTATAAAGTAAATTGTTGTGCAACACAGCAACCAGTTAATTGCACACAGCAGTGTCCCACAAACCGTTGTGGATTGAGTGACCATATTATTATAGGTTAAATTATATATGGTACTGAAAGGTTTTCTGTTTAAAAAGGCCAGCACAGACATGACGGGCTGACTGAGCTGTAAATTTCCATGGTTCCAGATGGGGCTGTGATGTAGTATTTTTGTGTTCTGTCCAACATTAACCTTGCAAGGCGTTGTGTTACTAAAACATTACAATGTCCTGAGTTTTCTGCAACACTTGGTTTGTCAAGAAAGTAAGTTGTGGCTGACCTTGCTAGATATTTACTCTCCTTTTTTTTCTTTCTCAGCTACCTCCACTCCTGTGACCCTCCCATCATCCATGGAAACCTGACCTGTGACACGATATTCATCCAACATAATGGACTAATAAAAATTGGTTCTGGTGGGTATTCATCACTCGGGCTTCTTGTTCAAGCAATCTGAGTTGCATCCATGTTGTCTAACAGAGAATATATTGTTCTAAAGAAGTGTGGAATGAGAGAAGGCTATTTGTCTCATCAATCCTCCTCCTTTCAATGTCCTTTGCTTGATGTTACCTTGCTCTAAACTTACCTAGAAACAGTGTTACACAGTGCTTTTTTCATATTAAGGATATTTGTGCAAGCGACACAATGTGAAGGCATCAAAGCCAAAAAAGTAGCAGTTTTAATCTTTTCTGTTTACTTTGTGGTGAGAAGGAAGCTTCTTTCGTTGTCTCTTTCCTGAAGTCAATGGTTGGGTTCAGCTCTACAAGTGCTGATAGTCCCCCAGTACCTCGCTGAACGAGCTGTTCATCATCTGCAAACATGGGCAGCAGCAGAGATTCAGGGGTGGAGAGAGGGACATTCCTGCCCCACACATACACTGCCAACAATATAGTGGCGAGCACCTTTAGACTCCCTCCCAAGTCACAATATAAATGCATATTGTATTATGTAAAGATTAAGAGTAGGGAACCTTAGCCAATTGTTTCTCGTTACCTCCCCTCCCAAGACTAAGGACACAAATGTCTATTCTAACATCTCATTCCCACTTCAACTGACTTATTAGCACAACCAGTAATTAAAATTGGGCACCTTCCTGATTCACATGGTTTAGTACTGCATTACAAACTGCACTAGTAAAATAATAATAATTTAGTCACTCAATCCACGATTGTTCATGGGATATTGCTGTGCGCAATTGGCTTCTGCATTTCACCCACAAAATCCACTTTACAGTATTCTGTGCAGCACAATGTGATCAGGCGCTATATCCAATGCAAGGATTATTATTATTATAAAATGCATTTACCGAGTTAGTATTTGAATGACCTAGGCTGAATCTTGGTGGGTTAGGAATGGACTTCATGGGAAAATTAACTCTGGAATTTGTTTTGCAAGTCTTAGTCTGAAAACAGCAGTATTGCCATTGAATCACAAATATCTGAAAATGAAAATGTGCATGGGAAAGGGCAGAGGAGAGGGATTAAATGTCTGCTGTTTCAGTTAGTGGGTACAGCCATCGGGGCTAAAAGGCCTCCTTATGTGCTGTAATTCCGCGATTCTAACATGGTAACCAGAGCTTGTTGCTGCTGATGTTTAGTTGTACCAAACAGACAATGTTGGCGTTGCCAGCAGGTCATCCTTTGTCCTAACCAGACTTTCACTGATATTTTCCCTCTTGGAGATGCCTGTTGCTGTGGCCATTTCCTTGACTGCAGTTAAGTGGAGGGCAAGCATAACATCCGAATGGCTTGGTCTTCCGCTTCAATAACCATTTGGATGGGTGAGATATCGTCACTGCTGCATTTCAATCAGAGAATTTCTGCAGCATGAACATCTCTCATCAAAGAAATGGTAGAGCACAGAATATTACCGTTTCCATTCCCTTTTATTACCCTTGTCAGCAACTTGATGTTTGTCAGACACACTGATCCAGAACAGAGTTTCGGTTCTGACAGATTTCCAAAGACGAGATCACAAACTCACTCCCAGAGACTCAACTAAAGGATTTTCAGACCCCAATCTGAAAAATATTTTTGAACATCTTCAATATGCCGTTTTTAAAAGAAATCTTACCTACATTGTTGTAATTCAGTACGTATTTCTTTAAGTTATAAACATGGCACACATGTCACTGGACCTTGTATACAGAACCAATGAAAGTATGATAGTCCAAGGCGCTGGACAGTCAGGGATTTGGACTGTTTAGCGGACAATGCCTTTCTATTTTCAGGAATCCGTTTTCTTTAGATCTATTGTGCACAGCTAATTCTGAGCATTCTTAACCTGGAACTACATCCTTCCACACAAACTGCCACTCTGTATGACAATTATTAATTCTTTGTAAACTTTTTGTTTTTCCAGGGAACTTGTGATGCTGACTAGCGCATGTTCAGACAAGCAACTGCCTCTGTCTAGGCAGGTTTATAATGACAAAACTTGGATGTGACACATACTGAATTACTTATCCCAGTTCTTATGCCCTTAACCCAATCTTTGATTTGACTATCTAGGTCTCTTTATTCCATAGGATTGTAAGAGTCCATTGACTGATGTGATAATTAGAAGCAGGAGGCCATTCAGCTCATTGAGTATTACCAGTTTATTAGGTGAAACCCATTTTAAACCGATTTCCCTGCATTGTTTTCTTGCCCTTCGATACTCAAAAAAAAATGTTTAAAGGAGCATTCAAAGTATACAAGCATTGGGTACAATAGGCTAAATGACTGCCTTTTGGGGTGAAATGTCTCAAATGCTGTGATCTCTTCCAGAGCATTTTAACATATTCCTGATGTGAATTTTAGCTTTCATTCAAGGTCTTTGGCATAGAGCGGGTTTACAGGTATGCCAGTTTGGAGGTTCTTCCATCTAAGCATATTGCCTGTTCAGAACAGGGACCGGTTTTGCACTTTCCTGGTTGTCAGAACATTGTAAGTTACTTTCATTTTGTGGCAAATTATAGACTTGTTATAATGAGTCACAAGCTGAGAGTCACTATAGACATGTTGGTAGTCTGGTTCCTGAGCCAGGTGGTTACGCAGTATTCCAGGTCACTGCTGATGACAGCACAGCCGGCCTAGCCCATTGGCAGGATGTGGAAGGGCAAACAAGTCACTGGGGACAGGTAATCCTCCTCAGCTCCTGTTAACCCTGCAAGACAAAGCCCTAACAAGTAGGGTGATTCTAGCTGGACAAAGCAGGAAAGCTTGCCAGGCAGTGGTATCTATGGCAAGCTACGTGGTTTTAGCTGGTTAGATTCCAGGAGTTATCCCAATGCATATTCTGGGTTCCCCAAGCCTTTGCTCTTGCCACTCTGCACCTAATTAGGTAAGCAAGATGTGTCCATCCAGGGAGAGAGTGTGCATTCCATTCCTACAATCTATCTCTGGGATTTCAGTTTGGTTTGGGCACTCTTAAGCACCGTAATGGGTTTCTGCATGTGTCAGACACCAGTTAGAATAACTGATCAGAAGGGGGGAAGGGAGAACTTGTAATGGGCCACTGCGCAGCACCAGAATGTTCCATTCTCATAAAATTGCCTAAAATCCTGAAAATCCCTATCCATCAGCCAGCATGACCAAAACCACTGTTAACTGGGATGAATTATCAGAGGAGCTAAATTCAGATCAGAAGGTGGTCTGGAGTTCTGTGTGCAGCAGTTGGACTTGTACCATTGGCAACATGTGGCCTCAGAGTACTTTTTAGGGCAACCAGTGTTCCATATCAATTTGGGATCCAGTATAATGAAGGGTTAAAGACAGATTTTTTTTGCTGTAAAATCAAAGATTTCAAGTTGATGTAATACCAAATTAGTCACACTGACGCATGCTTCAAAGTGGATGTCATCTAAAAGCTCAGTTTACCATTGCAAAATACTGGTGAGCTTTTGTCTGCTTATTCAACTTTGTCCGGTCTGGTTAGGACTTTGGCTTGCAATGTTAATGGAAGCCAAGTGAGACGAGCCCTTGGTCCCAGTTACTGGTCTACATCTGAGCCAGGTTGGTCCAACAACTGTGTGCAGGTCCTGGAGACTGCCTGGCTTCTGTGTCAGGACTTCTGAGACCACCTCAGAGAAATGGCTTGGTTCTTATCTTCTATTGCCAGGCATGTCAGCTTGGAGCCCACTCAAAGCGATGCTCATCTTTCTCTGACTTTTCCCCTCACTCACTGGAGGAAAGGAAGAAAGCATTTTTCTTAGCAAGTGCATTCAATGGTTGCTGGATCCTGAACAGGGCGCTTTTAACCTCTCTATCTGACGTTCTGAATTCACAGATTGGGGATCTCATACTAAAATGTCATGAGGTTTTGCTGTTTGCTCTGGAGGCAAATGCTCAGCTTCCCACATTGACCAGAATTGTAGTGTGTGGCCTATGCAGAGATTGGAGACTGTCCAGTTCTCAAACTGTACCACGTGCACGGTGTCCATTTGCTATCTTATAATATTAATAATCCTTGCATTTGATATATCGCCTTATAACGTCTTCAAGACATCTCAAGCGGTTCACGGAATATACCGTAAAGTGAATTAACTGTTGTGGGAGAAACACAGCAGCTGAATACACGCAGCAGCGTCCCACAAACAGTCACTTGTGGATTAAGTGACCACATAATTTTTTTTTGAAGGATAATTTAACACAGTCTTTCAGGGGTTGTGGTAAAGTCATTTTGAGCTGGACATTCCGGTTCATGAATAAACAACCTGGAAACTTCTAAAGTATGAACTAAACCAAAAGATTATTTGTGAAATGGAAGTAAATTGTTCAACATTTATAGAATTGGGAAGAGCCGTTTCTGTCTTTCGTCTGCCTCTTTATAGGTCCACAGGTCCTCTTTAAAAGTACTTTACAAGTCTGACTAGCAATTTATTTTTTCGGAATGAGTTTGCTTTTGTAAGCACACAACACAGAGAATTTCACACAGATTTTTTTCCCCTTAAATAATGTCTTATTGGTTAAAGGAATTGCCAAATGCACCTCTTTTTATAAGTCCATCGGTTATCTGAGTTTGTACTCCCTCCCTTCCCTCCCCTCACCATTTCCCCCCTGCTTGGGTCCCGACCCAACTGTCCAGCGCCTTGGGACGTCCTCCTGACGTGAAGGACGCTCTATAAATGCAATCTTGTTGTTGTTGTTTCCTATTTATCCTGTCCCCTCTTTGGCCTGTACTTGACAAAAGTTGACAACTTGACATTGAACTAACTACAGCTTCTGTACAGGGATTCCTTTGAGTAATTGACTTTCCTACACCAAGGCCTGAAATCACACTTGCTGCATGAAAATCACTTTGTCAATTTGTGAGTTCAAGTGTTGCACGAGTGTTCCACAAATCTCAATCTAACCACTGACCCCCTTCCCCCCTTGTCTTCCTAACTCTGATAAAGATAGAATGTTTTGTTTAAACCTTTCTGTGGTTCTAACCTAGCTGTTTGTATTTGTGGATGCCTGCTGAACCATCACTCATCAACTTCTTGTTTTATTTCCCGCTTACGGCTGCTCTGTTGCGAACAGTCTTTCATAGGATATTTGCTAATGGTGAGAATCTTCCGGCTCCTGTGATGTGACTATTATTACTCTATCTTTTTATTTCGCTTTATAAGTATGCCAATGTGATGCGGGGAATGCACATCAGTCTTAGCCTTTGCATGAAGCTTGCATTGCATGCCTTTACTCTAGTGAAGCAATGTAGTGTTTGCCTTTTGTAGCCTAGTTCTGCAGATAATTTGAAATGAAATTTGAGTTGCCTTTATTCTATGGATGCGAATGCTAGTTTGCTGCCTGGCAAATTAATATTCTTTGCTTTGAATTACAGTGTTAAATGCCTGTCTAGCAATTTCTGTTTTGGGAATGAGTTGATATTTTTGCAAGTGCAAAATATAGAGAATTTCAGAGTTCAAATTGAGTTGTTATCAGTTCCTCTCTTCTCTCCTCCCCCCCCCCCACCCCCCCCTTCCTACCCAACCCCCCAAAATGCCTTGTTTGTTAAAGGAATTGCCAAGTGCACCACTGAATCTTACAGACCTGTTTATAATTTGTACTTAACTAACTGATCTCACCTGATGGCAGCCGTTAGGTGCTACACTGTACCTCAGTTCAGGGAAAATGGATAGCTATGAAAACTCCCTTTTCTTTACATGGTCTTATTGTCTTAAAAATGTATATTTCTGCAGAATTTTATTTTAATTTTTTTAAATTCAGTCTTAATTTGGAAGACGGGTTTTCAACAGAAGCCTTCCAAATGAGACAACATTATTTAATTATTAATAATCCTAGCATTCGATATAACTCCTTGTCACGTCGTCGAGATGTCTCGAAGCGCTTCACAGGATATACTGTGAAGTGGTGTGAATGTGTGTATTTGAAGAACTTTCCAATATGTTGCCTAATCTTAAACGTTTGAAGCCAAGACTCGTGGAGTCATTTAGCTATTGGTTAGAGCGCTCGCCTTGCAAGTGAGAGGACCTGGGTTCAATTCCTGGGCAGGGTGGAACCTTAGGCAAGTTTCCTTACGCCGCACGCCTCTGTTTATCCAGCAGTAAGGAGGAACCCGGTTGTTAGTTGATTCGTGGATCGCTTTCTGGGGGTAATGATCCCTTCAAAATAAATAAAAAATAATAATTTGGTGGATCAATCCACGACTGTTTGTGGGTCACTGCTGTGTGCAATTGGCTGCTGCATTTCGCCCACAAAATATAGTCAATTCACTTTACAGTATATTCTGTGAAGCGCTTTGAGACGTCTCTAAGACATGATAAAACCCTATATAAAATGCAAAGATTATTATTAAGACTAAGATCTTTCAAACTCCTGGTGAGAACATGATCAGGTGTGGCTGTAAAGTACACCAGAATATAAAACCGCCACATTTAAACTAACCGTTCTCACATAGACCCACATCTAGAGAAAGTATAGCTTTTTAAATATATTTGTAGCGTGGCTATCGATTTTGCATGCATGGCATGTAATGTGGGCTCCAAGGAAAGCTAAGGTTTGCAAAGCTCACTAAAATACTTAACATGTTTTGAAAGGGTTTACTGTTTTCCCTTTTGCAATGCATGCACCTTCCTAAAGGGTCTTTATAGTGATAGACATGCTCATTAAAGTGACACCATAATTAGCCCATAGTCTGTTTTTCTTGGTTCTCTGCACTTTCTTTCCTTTCTCCCCAATTACGAACTGATCTTAAACTAACGTCTCATGCAAGTTTCATTCATATCATGTATAACTGCAGCAGTTTGTAATGGCTGATAGGCCTCTTAAATTTACTGCTCCCTCCAATTGGGTGTAAAGGGTCGGAGCTATGTATTTTGCTGTGAAGTTACTATTGATATTTGTTGTCAGTTTTATTCTCTATGAGAGATCTGCTATGATCATTTAGTGACTTAGCGGGCAGTCATATATCTGCATTTGCTGTCAGTCCATGTATTACATAGATCAAATGAAGTGCAACAAGTTACATGTGTACAGCACCTTTCATGTTGAGAGGATGTCCCAAGGCGCTGGACAGTCAGGACCCGAGCTGGGGGTTGAGATCTGGAAGAATGAAGGGCAGCGAGGGTAGGGGTAGGAGAGTGACTGAAGGCGTGGTCAAAGGATGGGCTTGAGTCACGCCTTGAAGGAGGCAATGGACGGAGCGAGACAAAGGGACTATGGGATGGAGTTCCAGAGGGTTGAGGCAGAGAGGCCTAAGTCCCAATTGCTGATGATGGGTAAGCCCTCCACCTCAACCTCTTCAGCTCCCACCCCAGTTTGGATGCCCAGCCAGCAGTGTTTAACACTTTGAGTCGACCTGACGTTTGAAAGACACCATATAAACATAAAATGCATATCAGGAGTAGAACCAGGAGAGGTTGGGAGTGAAGTCACCTGGTCTTCAGCTCTCTGCTGTCGTTCTTTTTGTAGCTTGGTGTTGCTCTCTGTTGTCTCGATGTTGAGAGGGACGTTTGGCAATGCACTGACTGTTGTAATGTGGTAGGTAAGAGAGTAGAGGGCAGAGCTGAAGGAAGGACCACTTGACCTGGAGTACCAGCTATGCTGCCTCACCACATGTGGGAGCAGTATGCAAGTTGTAGATGAACTTTGGAAGTCGAGTGCTCTTGAGGGGATATCAAAATGTTTGGCACGTAAACAGATTTCTCAGACTGCTAGAAGCTCAGAGGAACGACATTGAGGACAGGCAAAGCTAGATTGAGCAGTTTGTGACTGGAGATGGTTTACTGACTTACCAATGCCAGATGGCTGATCAGGTTTTCACTTGGTGGTTGGATTGTATTAAATGGCCTTGTATAAAACCGCTGTGACATTCCAAAGTTAGTATCGTGTCCAAGTTCCCTGTGTTTATTGGGCTCTTGCTGCTGTTTTGTGGTTTTTATAGGGTTGAAAGTCATTTTCCTCTGGTTGCTGAGGTTGGGGGGGAAGATATTTGGGAATGTAATTTTAATGAGGATTTCTGTCTCCTGTGTTGCCATACAGAACACAACGCCCATCTCCATTTATCTCTTTGCACTAATGCTACTCAAAGAATTTGCTTAGCAAACATTCCCCTTGTGCAGTAAGTTCACAGTGACGTGCTTCCATTTCAAATTATACTGACCTGCTTTTCCCTGCTCCAAGCTAGGACCAGCCATTAGAGCTTCGGCTTGCAGGTTAATGGGAACTGAGTGGGAAGAATCCCTGCCCCAGTAACTGATCTGCTCCTTCACGTCTGCCAATGAGCCAGGCTGGCTGGTCTGTCTCATCATCAGTGCTCTGGAGTTCTGCCGTCTCACCTGGCTCAGGAACCGGATTACTGAGATTACACATGCTGACATTCCATTGCCAAACATGTCACCTTGGAGCCATTTTAGCTCCGAGGTGGATTTCGATGAGGGTTTATTTGAAGAAATGGTGGGGGGAAGCTCTTAACATCCAACTGAATCAAGATATAATCCATATTAAAGGTCATCAAAGTAGTGTTTCTTACTTTGTCGTACTGTTTACTTGAATTTCTGAACTTTTTTCGATGCAGTTGCACCCGACACAATCAACAACCACGTGAAGACGTGTAGAGAGGAACAGAAAAACCTGCACTTTTTTGCACCAGAATATGGGGGTAAGGAAGCTTTCTGAACCTTGTCCTGTAGTTGGTAAACATAATATATGGAGTCCTATAGTGCAGTGGCTAGCGTGCTTGCCTCGCAAGTGAAAAGATCCAGGTTGAATTCCTGAGTGGGGTGAAACCTCACGCGAGTTTCCTTACTCCACACACCTGTTTACCTGGCAGTAAATAGGAACCCAGTTGTTAGTCGATTGGGGAATTGCTTTCTGGTACTTGCACTGAAGCCCATTGTAAAGGATGAGTTGCCTGTACACGTGTAATGTCTTGTTCATCAGCTTCAATTGCCAGTGCTTGTTTTTGCTGATAATATTGTGGTATAGTGCTTAACATGTCGTCGCAATCTCTCAAAGCGCTTCACAGGTTATATTGTAAAATGACATGACTGTGGCAAAATTTTCTTCCCTCGGAAGTGTATTCCTGAGCAA
The DNA here is from genome assembly GCF_018977255.1 of Callorhinchus milii. Classification (NCBI taxonomy): domain Eukaryota; kingdom Metazoa; phylum Chordata; class Chondrichthyes; order Chimaeriformes; family Callorhinchidae; genus Callorhinchus; species Callorhinchus milii. Next base: position 1,037,090 of record NW_024704744.1, on the reverse strand, counting down.
AAGTAAATGACAGTAGTTCCTCGTTTCACGCCTGAGGCATGAGGTCTTGGGCTGTATGGCTATTTTGTCTTCATTTAAGGTGACCCACAATTAGGGTAATTTGTTCTTGATTTGGAAGTTGACTCTAAAGAATCACGGCAAACCTCAACTTTTGCAATTCTGGTTTCTCTTAAACTTTAAGTCAAAAAGGTCTCGCAGGCTGAGGCGAGGGGATATTTGAGGCCTCTGATCTTCACAAAACACTGGCCGACCCATTAGTCTGAATTTGAGTCCGGGCTTTAATGGTTCTGGACACTGTTGTTTACCACAAGGCCACCCACTTACCCAAACTGGACTTCTGAGTTTGCCTACAAATGGTCACTATACTTATAATTATATACTAATGCTGTTAAGAGCTTTGAGAAGTCCTCCTGGTATGAAATATCAAATGCAAGTATTACTATTTTTAATCTGTTCGGTTTCACCTAAAAGAAATTAACAACTTGCAATTGTTGATTGAAATTAACAATTTCATTATATAAACACCTTTCTCAATTACTTTGCAATGTTTAATGGTTCACTGGGGTGAGGAGGTAGGGGAAGTGGCTTGAGAATGTTGGCCAAAGGCTAGATTTTGGAATAGAGTCAGACATAGTGCTGAACACTCACTATGGGATCCAGAAGAATGAGAAACTAAAATCCTTTTCTCAGAATATTGAATATTGCTGTTTGATTTCCACTGAGATGTTTATTTCCTGAGTATTGCCTGTATTCTGATCATTTTAACCATCGTCTCTAACCTTCTGTTCTCTGTTTGTAGCTGTGACCGATGTGACGACAGCTGTGGATATTTATTCATTTGGAATGTGTGCATTAGAGGTAAGTGGTTGCCCACAATCTTTGAGAGGAGAGAGAAGAGCAAATGGGATGGGCAGTTAAAATCCTTGACAATTTGGCTGCACTGTAATCAACATACAGCACAGCAGCCGATTTATATAATAATTCTTGCATTTGATATAGCGTCTTTCACGTCTTCTCGACGTCTCAAAGCACTTCACAGAATAGACTGTAAAGTGAATTGACTGTATATTTGTGGGCGAAATGTGGCAGCCAAATTGTGCACAGCACAATTTGTGCACAGCCCAATAGTCGTGGATTGAAGTGACCAATTTTTTTTTCTTGAGGGATTATTATTAGGCGGGTGGAGTAAGTATGGAAACAAAATTAAATTCAGATTTTTATTTATAAATGGTTTCAGATCTTGAACATTTCTGCAGTAAATTATAAAGGAATATTTGCACAGAAATGTCCCACAAACAGCCACGAAACAAACGAATGACCAGTTTTATTTGGGGGAATGTTAGCCAGGCTCCCGAAGAAACGCCCTTCTCTTTTCAAATTGTGCCACAGGATCTTTACCATCCAACTACTCTGGCAAATGGCATTGTTGTTCTGTTGAACGTCTCATCTGATGGACGGCACCACCAACAATGCAGCACTCGCCCAGCGTCGGCTGTGCGGGTTTAAAGTCCTCATGGGATTTCAACCCAGACCTTTCTGACTCTTGCGTTGAGCGTGCCATCAGCTGAGACAGGCTCATACACCGGGGTGGGTCAGTCAGAGGTCTCTGAAGGAAAATTGCAAGAGAATGTCACTTGTAGTTTTCAAACAAGGTATGAGATGACTGATGTAAAGTGAGAGCCTGCATTACCTGCCATATTATATTGGGAGGGAATATTTGTGTTCATCATCTGGAAAATATATGAATATATTCATTTCCCCTGTGATACAAATCAGCTGTATAAATCCAGCTGTTCATTTCGGTGTCTGAAAAATTGATAGACCAGATGGACTTTACCACAGTTACTAATTTAGTCATGTGAGTATTGTGTATGAAAAGCCCAAGTAAAGCTATCTGCCAGCAGCAGTAGGGACCAGCACAGTCTCTCCTGATTCCCTGTACAAACTGGTTCCCTTCCACTCACCACACAGTGCCACTGAGATAATACAGATTTCCATTAATATAGCGTCTCTCACATCAGGACGATGTCCTAAGGTGCTCAACAATACTGACTGGGCACCTGAGCTGAGTTGGGAGTCAGGGAGGGGGAGGAGAAAGCTGACAAAATACGTTCAAAGTGTTAGGTCTCGAGGTGGAACTTAAATGAGATGATGGCAGGAGGGAGTGAGTCAGAGGGACTCTGGGATGGAGTTTGGGCAGGGGACATCAAGCAGGCCAGGTAGTGAAGGGAGTAGCTGGGGTGGTAAGATTTGAGGAGGTCACAGGGATAGGGTGGGATGAGATCGTGGAGGGATTTAAAGATGAGGGTCTTGAACTTGATCTGGTGGGGGATGCTGAGCCAATGGCACTCAATGAGGGTGGGGCTGATAGGCTTGCAGAGCCTGGTGTGGGAAAGGATCTGAGATACAAAGTTCTTTGGATGAGGCATTAAACAGAGGTCCTGTCTACCTTTCAGGTGGATGTTAAAGATCGCTTGGCGCTATTGGAAAAGAGAAGGGAGTTTCTCTCTCCCGGTGTCCTGGCCAAGAGGCCCCTAAATAAAATTAAGTCACTCACTTTATGACTTTGTTTTTGCTTGGGCAAGATTGTGTTCCTGCATTTTCCTACAAATACATAATCACTTCACTGTAAATGATGTGAAGTGATTTGAGACGTCTTTCTCATGTGATAAGCCACAATACCAAATGTATAGAATATTAGTATTAGTATTATTGGTAGTTTGCAGCTTGTGGAGGGAAGAGTGAGGTGTTTGGGAACAGAGTATTGGCGATAATCCCAGTGGGAAGCTTCATTCCTTGTGCTGTTTGTCCCCGACTTCCCAGTGTGATAAAGTAACTCCCAGAGCACAAAGAACAGATGACTGGGAATGGATTGCAGATGTGTTTTGCTTTGATTAGAATAGTAGGTCAACCATGCGCGTGGCACTCATACAGCATTGGTGCAATTTACATGTGTTCCTCCTGTGTTCAACATTGTTTCTGATGTGTAGTTGGCAAGCTTACTGATCCAGTGCTTTGTTGTGTTGCAGATGGCTGTGTTGGAGATCCAGGGTAATGGAGAATCATCATACGTGTCTCAAGAAGCCATTAATAATGCAATTCAATTGCTTGAAGACACTCTGCAAAGAGTAAGTATTGTACCTCTGTTCTGATCAGCCAGGTGTCTTGGTGTACTTGGAAACCCATCACCATCCTTGAGTATCCAAACTAAACTGAGTTTCATTTAAATATGGAAATTTCCCTTTGTTGGGAATGGCATGTTCTCTCTCTCTCTCTCTCTGGAGACGGCCCCTGCTTACCTAATTCTAGAGAGTATGAGGTGCAAGCTGACAAGAGCCAAGACTTTGGGTTTATGAACTTTTATGAACAGTGTTCGTTGGGGTCTGCTGGAGTCTAACCAGCTAAAACTACACAGTTTGTCACTGTTCGGCAAGCTTCCCCCTGTATTTTAAGAACTATTCCAAGTTAGTCAGCTGTCCACTAGTATTCCCATAAACTATTGTGACTCAATTCAAGTAAAATTTGTCTAGGACCTGGGGAGAAACCACCTTTTCTTTTCCATTGTAATCATGGGATCTTCAAAGTCCACCTCATCAGGCAGACGAGACTTTGGTTTAATGCCTCATCTGAAGTACGTCACCACCGACAACACAGCACGGCCCCCAGCACTGCACAGGAGTATCACCCTAGATTGTGAGCAAGCTCAAACTGACAACCTTCTGACCCAGTGGAATAAATGACCTGAGCAAAGCTGACGCCTTTATAAAACTGCAGCTTGTGAGAGCTTGTATTTGTGCTTGCTGAATGTTGGAGTTGGACAGACATTCAAATTGTGGCCTGACTGATACTTTGATGCAATTCACATGTTTTTGGGTTTTAAATATCTGGCTTTAGATTTTAATTGGTGTTATTTTTTCTGTGTACACAAAGAATCAGTTGTGTGTTTTTTCAGAATAACATCTTCCACTCACAGCAAGCCTCTACATGCCATTAAGTGTGTTCCCCGATAGACCAAAGCATAGCCAAAAATGACACATGCTCTTTGACTGCTCAAGAAAGAACAAGTTATTTACAGTACTGGCACTTCATTGCATGAGAACCAAAAGATTTATTGAAAACATGTTTGTTTTTCTATTAAATATAAGGCAGGTTTGGAAAATGCTGCTCTTCTGGTCTCTCATTTTGACCTCTCCCTGTGACAACAATGTTTTTCTTTGGTTCCAAGGCGACATGCCTTGCAATGAACTACTGGTATTGAGTCAATTCTCTATGGTGGTCCCAGTACAACAACAATAACAACAACTTGTATTTATGTAGCGCCCTTCAACTAGGATAAGCTAAGCCCACTGATCACATCCAAAGTGTCTGTATTGAATGTTCCTGAATAACATAATTGGAACATTTTTGAATATATATTTATTTTAATCAAATAACTAGCAGCAGTAGAGACAAAAGACTGGAGTTGAACATCAGGCCTCATTGATCCATGCTTTTTCCAAGTTTCTGCCATCAAACTTTGGTGAACATGGATCCAAATGGTTTTAATGGTGGTGCGAACACACACACACACACACACACACACACACACACATATTGACATAGCAATATGTGAACAGCATTGCTTGTGTGCGGAGAGCGTGTGGCCGGGTAAACAGTGATACAGCAAAACGTATCAAGTCAATTTATTGTATATGAGTCAACCGGGATTTGGGAGATTGGCAGAAGGGAAATGAATGAGTGTAAAACATTTATGCCCATTTTTCTTGGCTCCAAACAGCATGAAAGCGGCTTGTCTCTATAGAGGTAGCAGTCTTGAAAAAGCAGTGTTGATATAAAAGCCAGGTTTATTTAATTATTAATAATAATCCTTGCATTTGATATAGCGCATTATCACGTCTTTGAGACGTCTCAAAGCACTTCACAGTTGTTCGCAAAGTAATTTAAATATGAATGAGCTAATATATTAAAATTCTTAGTCTCAAGAGTATGAACATTTCTACATTAGACTCAGGATTTAGCAGAGCAATCGAGGGAAACATTGGAAAGAATTTCTTCAATCCAAAGCTTGAGAGGGTGTGCGTTTCACCACCACAAGTGGCTATTGAAACTGTATCAATAGAATCATTCAAAAGGATAAGATGGATAAGCATCTGAGTAGTAAAAGCACTTTGGGATGTGGGGAAAGAGCTAGGATTAATAAAATAAGCGGTCGATTCAGTAACGCAGGTAGTGATGGTGGCAACACACAATGAGCTGAATGGCTTCCTTCTGTGCTGAAAAAATCTGGAATCCTGTAGTGAGTGATTAGAGCTCTCGTCTCGCAAGCAAGAGGACCTGGGTTCGATTCCCAGGCAGGGCGAAACCTTACGCAAGTTTCCTTTCACAGTCCTCTGTTTAGCTAGGAGTAAGTAGGAACCCGATTGTTAGTCGATTAGTGGATCGCTTTCCGGGGGTAATAACCTCTCAAAAAAAAATTGGTCACTTATTCCGTGACTATTTCTCACTATTTGCTGTGCGCAATTGGCTGCTGTGTTTCGCCCACAGAATACAGTCAATCCACTTCACAGTATATTCTGTGAAGCTCTTTGAGACGTCTCAGCAATGTGATAAGGCACTGTATCAAATGCAAGGATTATTATTAACTGGAACACTCGTGTGTCTGAATCGTACTGTGGGATTACGACTGAAGGTGTGTAAATCTGCTGCTAATAAAACCTTTGTGTTTCTCTCACCCCCCCCCACCCCCCTTTCAACGGTAGGAGTTTATTCAGAAATGTTTAGAGATCGACCCCATCAAGCGACCCACCGCCCGGGAACTGCTCTTCCACCCGGCTCTGTTTGAAGTGCCCTCACTGAAGCTATTAGCTGCCCATTGTATTGTCAGTCATCCTCGTAAGTACTGAGTCAGTGGCTGTGAATGTTGCAGGGGTTACATTTGTTCTTGTGTTGACGAGACCTTCTCTGGGTCAAGTACTTGCACTACTGTGTGTTTGGGTGGTTGACTGGCCTCCAGTGCTGAAGGCTGCAGGCCATGTGATGTTTTGTTCCTGTGATCACATGCAACTTAGAAGATCTTTCTTTACGAGTCAGACTTTGGTTCCCCTCTTGCTCCTCTGCACTACCTCCAGGAGGGGAAACTGAGATGACTCCCCATTGCCCAGTGACCTGTAGAGGCCTGTTCATCAGCATTTTTTTATTGCGAACTAACTAATGATGGAGTTATAAATTGGAAATGAATGGGGGGGGGGAGGTTTAAAAAAAAAGTCAATTTGCTTCATAATCTGGAGGATTAACCTTGACTAAACTTAAGTGGAGTCTTGTAGTGTATTGGTTAGAGCACTCGCCTCTCAAACTAGAGGACCTGGGTTTGATTCACGGGCAGGGCAAAACTTTCAGCAGGTTTCCTTACTCCACACAACTCTGTTAACCTAGCAGTAAGTAGAAACCCGGTCGTTAGTCCGTTGGTGGATTGATTTTCCGGGGGTAATAATCCCTCCAAAAAATAAATAATAATAATTTGGTCACTCAGTCCAACAACAACTTGCACTTATATAGTGCCCTCCATGCAGGGTAGCGTCTCAGAGCACTTAACATGGCGGAGCCTGACTCCAGGGAGGAGGGAGGTGGCCGTAAACATGGTCGAAGAAGAAATTCCGCGACAATTTGTGGGACTATTTGTGCACAATTGGCTGCTGCGTTTCACCCACATAATATACAGTCAATTCATTTTGCAGTATATTCTGTGAAGAGCTTTGAGACGTCTCGAAGGCTTGATAAGGTGCTGTATCAAATGCAAGGATTGTTATCATTGACTAGCTGTGAGGAAGTGATCTCAGAAAGGCAGTGGGTCACAAACCACGTGGTGTTATTTTCTAGCGAGCGAGCCAACATCCTAGCATAGAATCATACAGCACAGAAGGAGGCCATTCGGCCCATTGTGTGGGTACCGGCTCTTTGAAAAAAGCTATCCAAATCAATGGCACTCGCCCGCTCTCTCCCCACAGCCCTGCAAACTTGTCCTCCCCAAAAACTTATCTGCTTCTCTTAAAAGTTGTTATCAAATCGGCTTATTAGCAACAATATTTTTTAAGGTTAACCTGGAACCTGATGTCTGAAAATCCCTCGTCATGTTTAAGAGTATTCAAACCAGACTGAGTTCCATACGTGGAAATTTCCTTGTGTCTGAAATGCACTCTCTCCCCAGAAGGATGCATCCTGTTTACCTCATCCCAGAGAGTATCAGGCACAGTTTGACAAGAGGTGAAGTGTGGGGAGTGTGCATTAGTGGTGCTGCTGGAGATTAGCCAGCTACAACCACTCAGCTTGCCACTGCCCAGGATGCTTTTCGCTGCTTGTCTCACTAGGACCACTACCATTTAGGGCTTTGGTGTGGTCCAGGAGCTGCGTGTGAAGAATCTCTGCTGCTAGTCACTGATCTGCCCTTCAAATCCTGCTGTGGGCCAGGCTGGCTGGTCTCTCAGCAGCAGTGCCAAGGGATATTGCACACCTATCTGTACAGTCTCACTAGTTGGTCAGTTGTTTTCAGGGTTGTCCTTAACCAATTTAATAGCCGTCTCCTATGCTGTATATTACCAATATTTCTTTGCTTATTAAATACTCTCTGAATTTTTTTATCTATACCGATGTTCTGTTCATTTACAGACATGATTCCTGAAAATGCTTTGGAAGAAATATCGAAAAATATAGACATGAATGCAGTTCTGGCGGAAATCTTTCACCAGGACAGTGAAGGTGTACAGATCAGGTAGTTGATGCAGAAAGAGCAGCTCCAGCATTTTGGTTGTATCTGCTCCAGTTAATACTCCTCGCTTCAACAACATCAAATGACATTTACACAGCGCCTTTCACGTCAGGAGGACGTCCCAAAGAGCAAGACAGTCAGGGATCCGCACCCGAGATGGTGTTGGGATCAGGAGGGGTGGGAGGCGGGGATGGTAGGGGAAGGAGGGTGACCGAAGACACGGTCGAAGAGGAGGAACTTGAGACGAGTCTTGAAGAAGGCAATGGAGGGGCAAGGTGGAAGGACTGTGGAATGGAGTTCCAGAGGGTGGGGGCAGAGAGGCTAAAGGCCTGACCGATGTCACACCATCCTCTCCTGCTACGAGGGTCTTTAGTGTCATGCCACAGACGAATACACTTTGTCCTGTAGCATAGTGGTTAGCACGTTCACCTCACAAGCGAGAGGACCCGGGTTTGATTCCCAGCAGGGCGAAACCATAGGCAAGTTTCCTTACTCCACACGCCTCTGTTTACCTAGCAGTAATTAGGAACCTGGTTGTTAGTCGATCGACGGATCGTTTTCCAGGGTAATAATCACTTTAAAAAAAATAAATAATTTGGTCACTGAATCCACAACTGCTGTGTGCAATTGGCTGCCGCGTTTCACCCACAAAATACAGTCAATTCACTTCACAATATATTTGTGCAGCGCTTGAGACACCTCAACAATGTGATAAGGCGCTGTATCAAATGCAAGGATTATTTTTATAGTAACCACCATTTTATGGCCTTGTACATGTCATTAACTGTGCTTCTTAACCGTTGGATGGATAACGGCTTCTTTGGATTGCTTACGGTCACCTCCCTCTCCTTCGCCCCCTGGCTCATTGTCAGACCCCGTCACTGTGAAGCACTCCGGGACGTTATCCCGTGTGAAGGACCCTATATAAACGCAAGTCGTTGTTGGATGAACTCTTCATTTAGTTGTACAGTCTGATTAGCCAGCCTCAGTACCTCATCAATATTCCATATTTGGGGTCCATAAAATGCCAACTTTCCTTTTAACTCTGTGAAATCCAGAGCAGCTGCAGGTCAGTGTGTTCACATTGTGACACCGCTGATGCGGTTCCTATGTACGCCCAGCTTGGGTGCAAACCCTTTACTGTTCAGCGCCTTGGAACATCCTATCGAAGGCGCTATATAAATGCAATTTACTGTTGAGTTTCTCCTGATGTCCTTGACAACAAACAATGCTGTAATTTCTCTGGTCATTCACCGCCTGGCTGCTTGGGGATCTTTTTCTGGGCACAAATGGACTGCCACGTTTGCCTGCAAAAAGTCACTCACAGCTGTAACAATTACTGAGGTATTTTGATATATCAGACTATATAGATACAAAAAACTCCCCAAAATGCTATACTTTCAACCGTAACTTTGCAAGGCCATCTAATGGAAGTTCTCTGCTGTACCATTACAGGTTTTCTCAGTTCCCTGCGCTGGAATTGGATAAGTTTTTGGAAGATGTAAGGTAAGAATTGCTTTTCCCTTCAGCTCTAGTCTTCCTTCAGCACACACTGAGCAGACCTGGCAGTGCCTTTCTGTCTGCCTGCGAGGTATGAGTGGCCTGGCAGGCAGACACCAGTGAGGTCATTGTGAACTGCCGCCTCTCCTATTTGAGCATCTTACCTGATTTTCATCTGGTCTGCTTCCCTGCAACCGCCACGTCAGAGTTCCGTGTTTGTGAATTGACTGGGAGGAGCAGAAAAAGAGGAATAGCCTTGAGCACAAACTCCGCACTCTCCCTATGACCCAGTAAACTCATGCGATATTGTGCTGAAGCATACTGATACTTTTTTTAGGGGGGTTATGCGGGTGTCTGACACATGAGGAAACCCATCACTAGGCTTAAGAGTATCCAAACCACGCTGTGAATTCCATGCTTCCCATCTACACCTGGAAATCCCAGAGATAGATTGATGGAATGCTCTCTCTATCTCCCTGGATGGACAAATCCTGCTTACCTAATTCAGGAAAGTATTAGGTGCAGGTTGGCAAGAGCCAAGGCTTGGGGACCCCAGAATGTACGTTGGGGTAACTGTTGGAGTCTAACCAACTAAAACAGCATAGCTTATCATTGAGTGCGCTGTCTGGCAAGACCCAAAGGCCAGTTGCCTTGTCCTAATCTGTCCAGAGTGTGTTTCGGGGGTCACTCGCCTCAGTTAAATGTTTGTGTACCACATTCTGTCAGGGAATTGAGCTTTGCTTTTGTTCAATGTTTAGGAATGGCATTTACCCTTTGACGGCATTTGGGTTGCCCACACCCCAGCAACCCCAACAAGAGACTGTGACCTCCCCCATCGTCCCACCTAGTGTAAAAACCCCAACACCCGAACCTGCAGAGCTGGAGACCAGGAAGGTAAGAAACTGTTCCATCCCCGAAGGAGACCACGCTGGTGTTAGCTGTTATGTGTCCACCTTGTACCTCTCGCAATATAACTCTGTTTTTACTGCTCAAATAAAAGAACAATTCACTCAAGAACTTGAAGTGTTTCAGAGATGACTGTGTGCTGCAACGTAGGCACCGACTGGCGGTTTCCTCTGCACAGCATGTATGTATGTGCCTTTGTTACAGGAAGTAACACTGATGTCACTTCCTATATGGTGGGTAGGAAGTGACATCACTGTGACCTTATGATGTTTTAGTTTGCTTCTTTTTCATCCGGGGCTGAATTTATGGAATCAAAGGTTTTGAAGGCGGGGAAAGGAGCAAAACAGAAGTGTTTCCTCTTTTGGGGAGTGGGGGCATAATGGTTGAAGGCTCTTTAGTTTATTTTCCATCTAGTTTTTCCCCCCTCCCCCCATAAAAATATTCCGTCAATGCATATCTTTGAATCTGACTCAGGATATTCCTGTGAATCTGCTTGTGAGTGGCACAGAGAGCAGACTTGACTTGACAAAATACTCTGCCTCTGCTCACACTGGGAGAGGAGATGGATTAGTTTCGTGGGCATTTAAATGCATTTAAGTGCATTTAATTTTCTTTAAATTTACTGCTGGGCTCATTTCATCCTTGGTCAAATGTCAGTGAATGGTGGGGGAGGAAGAGAGAAAATGGAGACTCAAAACACAGTGACATATCCTTTCATCGTGACTGAAGAAGCCTCGCCTCCAAAGCCCTCCACGGTCTTTCTGCGCCCTGCTAACGCCACATCAACCTGTCCACTCCCTCAATTCAGCGGGCTCCAGCCTGATGCACATCCCCTGCTCACCTTGACCCACTATCAGTGGTCGGGCCTTCAGCCTCTCTGCCCCCACCCTTTTGGAACTCTATCCCATAATCACTCTCCAACCCTCCCTGCCCTCCACCCCTCCTGAAACCAACCCCAGCTCGGGTCAAAATCCCTGACAGTCCAGCAAAAGGCACTGCGTAAATGTAATTTGTTGTTGAGATTCCAGCACCGACCTGTTCAGGTAGCCAACAATCCTCCAGGATGATTGCTCATTTGTTGTTGTTGGTGAGGCTTCTCCGGGTTCTGGCTGCCTAAAGTCACAACACCCCACAGTGATTACTTGTGAATTACTTTATCAAATGCAAGTTCTTCCTTCCTTTCTAATGAAAGAGCTCATAGGTGTTCATGTGTGTTCTTGTTTTTAGGTAGTTCAGATGCAGTGCAATATAGAGCCAGTTGATGAAGGAGCAAAGCACCATGTAAGTTTTCTCTCTCACTTTGTTAAATAGTTGATGAGCGACGCAATGAATTAAACTGAGCTAAAAGCATCTCCAGGTATTACACAAACAAACAGAGAAAAGAAATGGAGAAGTCGGAGTGCCAATTAGCTGTTAGTTACTAGTGTCAGCGAGCAGTGACAGAGTGGCTCTAAAAGTTTCGGTAAAGTGTTGGTGCCAATTCGACTAAAATCTCCGCGTGTTAAAAAGCTTTGTCGGAGCTTAAATAGAACTTCTGAGCTAGACTCTGGTAAGTATCAGGAGCCAATCACAGGAAATTTCCCATCTAGCCAGTCGGTCCCTGGCAGCAAGGTGTTGTTGGGAAGCTGGGTGATTTACATCTTACATCTTACCTGCAGAGATACAAGTACCCTCATACAATGCTGTTAGCACCAGACGCTGCCTATTGATGTAGCTAGGAATGTTTCATCCGCACCTTGGGACGTCCTCCCGATGACAAAGATGCTCTTTGTGTCTAAATTGTTGTTACTTTCTCATTTAATGGACTTGTGATGTTTTTCACATCCTCAGTTAACGTTACTCTTGAAACTGGAAGACAAGTTAAACCGACACCTCAGCTGTGACCTATTGCCTAGTAAGTTCCCTTTCTTTGTACACATGGATTTCAGTGATACCTGGGGCAGGGGAGAGGAAGAGGAACACGTGGCGGTGGGGATACTATAGAGCAGTGTGGGCCACCCATTATGGTCGGCCAACAAAATGAACTTTCTTGACTGAATATTTCTTGATTGTTCTGTAAATCAAGAAAAAAATGAAAACACTCTACCATTGAACACTTAGACTTGTCTGAATGTTTTGTGGAGGGGCATTCTTGTCCTGTAGTCCGTGGAGTCCTGTAGCTCAATGGTTAGAGCACTCGCCTCGCAAGCGAGAGACCTGGGTTCAATTCCAGGCAGGGCGAAACCTTGGGCAAGTTTCCTTACTCCACACGCCTAATAATAATCCAATAATCCCTCCAAAACAAACAATAATAAATTGGTCATTTTTAATCCACGACTGTTTGTGGGACACTGCTGTGCGCAATTGGCTGCCGCGTTTCGCCCACAAATATACAGTCAATTCACTTTACATTCTGTGAAGCGCTTTGAGACATGTAGAAGACGTAAAAAGCCCTATATCAAATGCAAGGATTATTATTGTTATCATGACAGCCCCGAGGGCCTCTTCTCGCCACAAGTTGCCACCACTGCCATAGAGTTTTGGTACAGTGATGGGGGTAGGGGAAGGTTACAATAAAATGTTCGTTCAGTGGTGTGCGTGTGTGTTGTAGGGTGGGGGCTTAAGCTAGAATTTAGTGCAGTGTTTTATGGGGCGGGGTACTCTAGTATTTTAGTTCAGTAATATGTAGAGGTGGTTATTATGGATTTTTAATTCAGTGTTGTGGGAGTTACTGTGGAACTGACGACAGGGATGGGAAGGGCATAAGGTCATCAGAATGTCAAGCCCGTCCTGTTCAATTTAATCCTTCTCGTTCTGGTCTCATTGTCCATTGTGATATGCTTACAACGGCAACTCCCTCCTTGTCAGCCTCGCCAACTCTGCCCTCCACAAGCTGCAAATCATCCAGAACTCTGCAGCTCGTGTACTCTCCCGTACCAGGCTAGTGACTCCCATCACCCTCGCCAACTCCACTGGCTCCCCATCCCTCAGAGGATCAACTTCAAAATCCTCGGCCTTGCCCGTCCTGAATCTCTGACATGCTGACCCCCTATCAACCTGTCCGCTCCCTCCGCTCAGCAGGCTCCGGGCTGCTCCACCTGCCCTACCATCGGTGGCTGGACTTTCAGTCTCTGTGCCCCCATTCTTTGGAACCCATCCCACAATCCCTTCACCTCTCTCCCTCTCTTACCTCCTTCAAGGTATGACTCAAGATCTTCCTTTTTAACCGTGCCTTCAGCCGCCCTCCTACCCCCTCTGCCCTCCCTCATCCCAATCCTGACTCCCACACTGCGTCTGATCCCGGGGACATCCTCCCAAAGTGAAAGGCACTTTACAAATGGAATTTTGTTTTTGTTGCTTACACCTTCAATATCCATCCATCACCAGATTCTCCATGGCCTGTCAGGTCTTACCCGTCTTGAAATCATAGAACCTTATAGCACAGAAGGAGGCCATTCAGCCTGTCATGCCTGTGCCACTCCCCCACTCTTACCCTCTAGCCCTGCCACTGCGTGCCTATCTCCTAAAACCATCCCTATTGATTCTGTCTCTAGAAGTAGCTGGTATAGGAAATGTCCGAGCCAGTGGTTCTTAGTGATCCAGTCTGAGAGCATTGACCAAGCTTGGCCATGAAATGCTCAGAATTGTCTTGTGAGGAAGTTAAGACTTAGAGAATTGTCTTCCCACCACCGTCTGGTTACATTGCACACAGTTTAAGATCTCCTCAATTCAAGTCAGTTACCTCTAGCCCTGGTGTGTGTGGTGTTGTGTGGTTGTGTGGTGTGTGTGGTGTGAGTTTCTGGTGTGTGGTTATGTGGCTGCAGTGTGCTGGGCCTGGCAATGACCTGTTGTCTCCTCTTTGTAGATGAGAACTATCAGGAGTTGGCGGCAGAGCTTGTTCAGCTGGGATTTGTCAGTGAGGTAACCTTCACTTTGTGCTTGACGTATCTGTAACACTGTTGGGCTGTTCTCTTCCACCTCCTCCCATATTCCTCGCCCTCATTTATTCCTCTCTCCTTAAGTGAGCCATGTTATTTCTACAGCATCAGCCACCCTCCAGCACAAATGGTCACTACCCCCCTAATCCTGACATTTGTCGAGCTATCTGACCATCAGTCCATTCTAAAACTAATAATAATAAGTCACTCAATCCACGGCTGTTTGTGGGACGCTGCTGTGCACAATTGGCGGCAGCGTTTCACCCACAAAATGTACAGTTAATTCACTTTACAGTGTATTCTGTGAAGCGCTTTGAGACGTCGCGAAGACGTGAAAAGTGCTACATCAAAAATGCAAGTATTACCTCTCCGACCTGCTTACCACCCCTCTCCCAACCCACTACCCGCTGCCTCAGATCGACTGGCTCCGGCCTCCTGCTTGTCTCCCGTGCCCTCCGACCCACCATCGGTGGCGGCCGCCCTTTCAATCACTACCCCTGAAACTCTAAAACACTCTTCCTCTATCCCTCCATCTTGCCCCCTCCTTCCCCATCTTCAGGTTGTGTTTGAACACCTTCCTATTTGACTATGTTTACAGTCACCCCCAACTCGGTGTCGTTCTCCTCCACTGACAAGGGCTCGAGGCACTACCCTGTGTGAGGAGCGCTGTGTAAATGCAAGTTGTTGTATATCTAAAGCAAGGATTATTATTTCAAAATAATAAATCAATTACAAAAAGAAAGTACATTTGCCAAATGAGCACTTGCCTTGCAAGCGAGACCTGGGTTCAATTCCAGGCAGAGGGCGAAACCTTGTGCAAGTTTCCTTACTCCACGCTCCTGATAATAATCCCTCAAGAAAAAAAAACAATAATAAATCGGTCACTTCAATCACGACTGTTTGTGGGACATTGCGGTGCACAATTGGCTGCCGTGTTTCGCCCACAAATATACAGTCAATTCACTTTACAGTCTATTCTGTGAAGCGCTTTGAGATGTCTAAAAGACGTGAAAAGCACTATATGAAATGCAAGGATTATTATAGCTCTAAATTAATTCTGTACCGAGGTGAGCAACAGGTGCAGAATCTCTCCTACCCTAACGCTGTGTCAGCTCTCTCTGCTCTGCTCCTTTCACACAGATTGACCAGAGCCGGCTGAGTAACCTGCTGGAAGACGCCTTCAACAAATTCATCTACAACAGGAATGGATCGCTCTCTGCGGTCACAGTCTCCTCGTAGCTGCAGGCGGGGGAGGGGTATAGGTCCACACAGCTTCTCCATCAACCTGTCTGAGACAAGGGGGGAGGGGGAGCAAGCCAACATGACTGGACGCCTGGCTCTGGCTCTATTGCATGTTGTAGTGCGGTGACTTTGTGAGTTCCCATCTACAGACTGTGGGCGCTCATCCCACCGTCAAAGTGTTTTGTTGTCAGTATTAATGTCCGTGTGCGCTTCACCCCGTCCGTCATTTAGCCATGTGTTGGAGAGCACTGCCACACTCACAATGCAGGAGGTGCCCTTGGTCCGAATAGTTTGGTGGGTGGGGGGGGGGGGAGGGGCGGGCTGGATGTGGAGGTGTCATTAGGGCGGGAGGGTGGGAAAGTAAGGTGTCTGCACATATTTGGAAGTATCTCTAGATACGTTATGTGAACTATCTCAATATATTGTATTGCTTTCTATTTATCACTGATGTGCATGTTTCTTCTGTGGTATAATCTCTGCACATGGTGACGAGTTTTTCTATGATGTGGGGCATGGGGTAAGAGATTGCCCGCGGGAGAGAAGACTTCCATTATATTTTAGGGACGATCCTTTCTTCCCTAATGGAATGATTTGTTTTGTTAAAACAGCCTTGTCTGAGGAGACCACAGGGCACAAAGGCAGAAGTAATCTTAAAAGTTTGTATATTTTTTTAAAAAGTTAAAAATTCCAGCAGTGATTGCATCCCAAACGATCAGTTTGGAAACTGGATAAATTGTGTTCTTGATCCAAATATTATCATTAAGGTCACCATTTTCCCACCATTTTATATTTCCCCATTCACTAAATGGCGTTTCTCAGCTTGTTACAGGTTTGTTGGGATTCAGGCCATGGTTTGCTTTAGTGAAGACTTTGCTTCCCCCCCACCCCTCCCCACCTCCTCTTGCTTCTCTTCTCTCCTTCCTCCGTGATTCTGACGTGGGGTTGTCAGCATCTTGTAAACCTATATCTTTGGGTGGTTGTCTGTTTCATTTTATACCGCAGCCTCCATCAGGCAGAGCGGTTGTTAACCCTGAGTGAGGTCAGTTGGCCAGTGTAAGTTGTTTTGCTTCCATCTTGTGCTAAACGGTGCATGTGGAATCCAGGCTGAGCTGGGTGTGTGGAGAGCTATATTCTGTGCGTTGGAGGCAGATTAGAGGGGTGACCTTTCAGGTGTGGGATGTTTTAAGCACTTGCTGCCTTTGGTCACTGTCTTGCCGTGTGAGGAAGAAAGGTGTATTTGAACCTAGGAGAGTTGAGTGAGCGGGGGATGACAGAAAGGAAGGAGATGAGGAGAGACTAATGAAGGGGTGAGGGCACACTCGGTCGACTGGACAATAAAATACTGGATTGTGGTCCTGTTCAAAGCCCCCTTTGTGTTCAGTTCTAAATATCCTGCTGTGAAAAGGCATTGCGTGCTGCTGTTTGTCTAAACTGCTGAGCTGTGACTGGAGACTGCAGGTCTCAAATTCCATCTCTTTAGTTTAAAAGTTGCAATTGGGCAGAATATAACATGTTCAGACAGAATAGCCATTCAGGCCGGAGCGAGGTGGGAATTTCAGGCCTTGTGATTTGCGGTGTTTCTCCCCACCTTGTGTTCGGGTACGGTCATGTTGGGGAGATGCAGTGAGTGGGTGTTGAAGGGCATGTGCATTTAGTGGTTGATGAGAAGCAAGTCCCTGTGGTCGGTAGACATTGCAGACTATCTATCGGCTGTGCTGGGTTACAGAGAGAGAGGGGCGGGGGGAAGAGAGAGGTGGGGGCGAGAGAGAGAGGGGGTGGGAGCAACAGAGAGAGAAAGGGAGAGAAATGCTGCATTACATCTTAAAATTCCTGCTCTGTGATTGTTGTTCAATCTGAAGCTTTCAGACAATCTATTTCAAACCTTGTGTCCAAATTTAACAGTCACAGTATTCTGTGCTCCATGTTCAATACGGGATTGAAAGCTATTTGGCTTTTTATAGACAGCTGACGTCCTGATAGTGTGATGCAAGTCGTAGGTGTCCCTTATGGAGTCAGAAGGGGAGTGTGAGGCTTGTCTGTTGTTTACCATTTTGATACAAAGCCCCCTTTTATCTGATCCGGTTAGTCTACACTCTTCACTAATTTTGCTTGTGAAGAGGAGCCTGTCATCTGCAAATTTGGCGGAGGAAGAGCAAGGATAGGAAACCCTGAGATAAGATTTATCAACGTCTAAAGTCTCTGATCCCCTCCACATTACTTCGTTCCCTTACTGCTGCTGGTTAGAAGCTTTCCCTGAGCTGCCACTGGTTACAGCGGCTCCTGTTTTCTCTGCGCGTTTAAGGCCTTACATAACCAGAGCTATAGTTCCTCATGAGTCCTGTTGGCCACAGCTTGCATGAGCGTACGTGCCTGGACTCTGGCTTTACTGGCGGAGTCTCTGTCCGGTGACTGCAGCTCTTGGTTGGGGGGGAGAACCCTGAGCTTTCATCTACGCATCGCCCAATTGTAACTGCATTATTATAGTACAAAAGCCATGAACCTTCCTGCTTAAGGGACACACAATCTGAGCGCAACCTCTGGATAATAAGGACTGGACTGAGTGTGTGAACTCTTCAAACGCTTACTCCCTCCCTCTCTCCAGTTAGAGAGATGACTGAGGTGGGCTTACAGCAGATCTGTGTGTGTTATTGTGTGCTCCATTTAGCAACTACCAGTTCAGCTTTTCTTTCTCTTCCCCCCCACCTGTAGCTCAGTGGTTAGAGCACTCGCTTTGCAAGTGAGAGACCTGAGTTCAATTCCAGGCAGAGGGCGAAACCTTGGGCAAGTTTCCTTACTCCACACAGAGCCTAATAATAATCCCTCCAAAACCCAAAACAATAATAAATTGGTCATTTTCAATCTACGACTGTTTGTGGGACATTGCTGTGCGCAATTGGCTGCCGCGTTCGCCCACAAATATACAGTCAATTCACTTTACAGTATATTCTGTGAAGCGCTTTGGGACGTCCTCCCGACGTGAAAAGCGCTATATCAAATGCAAGGATTATTATTATTATTATTATTATTATTATTATTATCCCCTCAGCCCCCCCTTAATCCCCCAAACTGCAGGACAGATTATACAATCACAGATTTAAAAGTATCTCGTCCTTCCACAAATGTTGCAGGAGTTTCCCCCACAAAATACACCTTCAGTCCACTTTACAATATATCCTGTAAAACACTTTGAGATGTCTCAACAACATGGTAAGGTGCTATTATTATTGTTATTATTATTGTTAGTACAAGTCTCCTCTCCTGACTGTTCAGCAAGTTATCGCTTGGATTCACAGACAGTCATACCAGCTGAAAAAGTTAATGCTGTTCTTGCTTCCTGCTTGTGAGGATGGATACCCATCAGCAGTAACACCCGAGATGATTGTTGAAGATTTGATTCCCTTGGGATGTTGATTGTTAATGCAGGCGAAGAGAAGGGAGGTTTGTATTTGAAGTGTGTGTGTATGTGTGAGAGTGAGGTGGGCGAGGAAGGTCAGTGTTTTTCAGGGTCAGTGACTGAAGCTGCAGTTTTGTCAGCCAGTGTGTGCGCAATCTGTCACCCCAGTACTCTGCATTATCCTGGCTGCTCTCCCCAGTAACTCTCCCCAGCTGACCAGCACCTTTCCCACTGCACTGCTCAGTGAGACACAACCTCCATCAGGTCAGCCTTTTATCTCAACTTTACTTTTTGAGTTTATCTAAAAAGGGGGGCTTTATTTGTTCCCCAAACATTCCCCTGAATAATTCCCTTGGTACATTTAGACCTTTTTAAGGTAATTGGTGGGGGGAGGGGGTAAAAAGACCAAACAAATCCCATGTTTTATCAAACACAGGAGCAACTGTATGTACAGTACACATCGTCACGCCCTTCCCAGGTCAAAGTGGGCCTTTATGGTGTGGACCAGAGCCATTTTGTGCCGGTGAATGGAATTGCCTTGTGGAACCTTCTCAATGTGTCCATGTTCTTTCCCCTCTCTCTCTCTCTGTATGCAACATGGCTTCTGTCTGTGAAAATGGGTCAAATTGCTCTGGCTTTAAATCCTCCTCTTGTCTTAATAATAATAATCTCTGAAATTCACAGCAGTTTTAAATGTCCCGTTTTATGTCCGGTGTTTTTTGGTGGGGAGCGTCAAACATTGTACTGTTTTGCTGATGTAATTGTGTGCTGCTATAGCTGTGCACACCAACATTTTGGTGGTGGGGGGGAGGGGGGGGGGAAGAGAGTTTGTGTAATGTCGCAGGAGACTCGAGGTGTTACTAGGGGAAACTGCTGAACACGAACGTTGATGAGATGGTCTGTGACTGGGTCACTAACAGCAAGGCTGAGTTCTGTCCGAGTCTTGTCTGTTATCACAAATCAGGGAGGGGGGGGTAGGGTGGGGGGAAGAATATCGCTGGTGAAGAGGGTGTGTGGTTGCCTTTCTCAGTGATTGTAAGTGCAGCCTTTGCACTGTTTACATGATATCAGTCTCTGAATGTGATCTCTTAAAGTGCTGTGATTTGGTCCGTTGTCAGTGGACAGCGAACCCATCCCTCGTGAGGTGTGTGTGTGTATACGGGGGGGACTGTACCAGCTCCTTATCACTTCCTTTGGCAACACTGACTTCAAACGCTCTGGGATCCTCTCTCTCTCTGGAACTGGGTGGTGTGTGTTTAATGACACCGTGAAAACCTTCAACTGGAAAACGAAGCTGAGTGTTTAACTGAACAGCGGCTGAGTCTGTCTTATCCTGTTGGACTGAGGGTCGGGTGAGTGTTGGGACGTGATGTGGAGGAGCCCAGAGTCCAGTCAGCTTGGACCTCGATCAGTTTGTGTGTCAGGATTACTCTAAGCGGCTGTCCCCAATGTTGTACAATTCCCCAGGTATCGCAAACCTCAGTCCCTTCCTTCCCCCTCTGTCGTCCTGATATCCCCTTCAGAGGATCCTTAATTCGACAGCGTTCATCAGCATAACTGCTCTGTGTCCTGCTCAAAATCATTGCAGCTCTTTTATTCGGTCAGTGCCTTGTGAGCTTATGTGTTGTGACATCGCAGGAAGATCAGTGTAAATCCCCAGAGTAGCTATTCCAGGGCTTATGTCGCCCATCCTGGCTGTTAGCTGTAGGGTTTGTCTGTGTTGGCTCCCAATGCCTATGGTTGAGCTGTTCAGGAAATGTTCATGATCTATTAAAGCCGATGTCTCCTCCCGCTCCCCCCCCTCCCCCCCACCCCTCCTGCCCCTCCCCGGGATATCTAATGTGAAGTGGCCAAAGCCGTCTTGAAAGAGCTTTCAGACAGTTGGGATGTGACGAGAGTGAAATGGGCAGAGTTGTCTGTGACTGCAATGCTGATTCCTGTGTGCTTGTGTCGGAAGCCCTGCAGTTTGGAGGCTTATGTGCAGTTCTCCACCCTCCATTCCTAAACTCTCAAATGGGCTGCAAGAGGCTTGGGGTCTCCTGACAAACTGTAGCTGTACCACAGCTTTGAGACCCTGTGACGTCCACACAATCTGAGCCTGGTTTGAGCCGGGGGACAGCTTGAAGAGCAAAGCCCCTCAAACATGGAGTGACACCTCCTGTGACGAGCACAGGCACCACACAGGAGGGCAGAGGAGTGAGGCAGACTTCAGTGTCTCAGTAAAACAGCAATAGCCAAGGCATTGTTGTGGGTTCCCTCTTCCCTTGACTGCATTTTGCCAATAAACACCAGTCCCTAAAATTGGCTTTCGGTGAAGTGCATTGGAGACTTTCCGATGTTTGTAGGTACTATTGTCAGTGCATGCTTGTCCCCACCTCCTACCCCACCTGACCAAACTAGTGACTTGTCCTGGTTTGATGAGGAAGGGGAATGATTTGGTTGGGAAGGCCTGGAGGAGGAGAGAGCATGCTGGAGCTCAATGTGGGAAACCCTGGGTTTGGAGAGAAGTGAAGATGGTGTTGCCATGGGTGGTGTTTTAACAAGGAGGCAAAATAGTTCTTGGCTGGCGCAGGGATTAAAGGAAAGCTTTCCTCTCGTCAGCTTTGCGCAATTGTAGAGAGATGCCTTGCGATATTCTGTTTGTTGTACTGGGTCTTTATATTTACCAAAACCCTTATTTAAATGCATAATGTGTAAATACCAGAGTGCGGAGGTTGGCGTTGAAGGAACTTTGAGATTTTTTTTAAGAAACTGGTCAGTCACAGCGTTCGCGTTCATCCGGCTTTTGTTCTTTTCCAGTTATAAGCATTGGGAAAAAATAAAATGTGTAAATTTCCAAGCTGTATGACTTTTATTTTGGGGGGTTGGGAGGGGAGACAGGATGCTGTGCTCAGCGCTGAGCAGTGTAAATGCCAATCAGTCACAATTCTTGTCTCTGGGTCCTGCAGCAGACCCCCAGCCTTGCTCCTCTCTACCTCTGTGACCTGCTAACCCCATATCGACCCGTCCACTCCCTCAATACTCAAGACCCTCTTCTTTGACTGAGCCTTCAGTCACCCTCCTAACCCTCCCCTCTCTGCCCTCCACCCCCCACCCCCGATCCCAATCCCCCAAATCCCTGACTGTCCAGCGCCTTAGGACGTCCTCCCAATGTGAAAGACTGCAAATGTAAGCTGTTGTTGGGTGAGGGGGTTATGCGTGGAAGCCCCAAATTGGCAGACATGAGCTCGCAGTCTAGGCTGATGTTGGCCGGGGGGCACTGCATTGTCAGAGCTGTAAGTGTTAACTTAAATGTGTGATGTAAGGACTGAGACAAATGTACAAAAATATAGATGTTATTAATTCAGATTAGTAATAATTATAAGTAATTAACTGAATACAACAATGCTTAGGTATCAAGGCATAGTTCACAATGATTTAAGTTGAACTAACCAAATGCTGGGGAAGAGATAGAGGAACAAGTCCAATTTAATATCCATTTTAAGGTGTCATTTTTAATCCAAATACATATATGTCGATCCAGCAGTATTGTTGTACATTTCTCAGTTCAATCACTGAAAAGTATCTAGGTATTATTGTTCAATTCAATCACTCGAAAGTATCCAGGTATCGTGGCATATCCAATTCTAATATGGCTCGTCCAATTCAATCCCTCTGCTAGAAATCTTTCTTCTGATTCTCTTCCGAATCGATCTCCGTTTATACAGCTCATTTGGTGACCTTCACCTATTGTCTTTTCCTTTGTAAAAACAAATACAACACAGCTCTCACTAACTGCAGACCATTTTTCCTTGAGAAAATGATTGATAGGGACTGAAAACAGTTCGTTGTTTATAAACAGTCTTGTTTCTTCTGCAAAACTAGTCCCAACCAACTGCCATCATATGAGATTGATCATATGTCTCAAATATATTAATATCGCTAATATAATTTGAGATCATTTATCACTAATTACAGAATCATACAGTCCGCCCTGAAGTGGGTTAAGGTTATAAAGGCAAACCCACTTTTATTACTGTAATTAATGTCAATTAATGTCAAATGAGAACCATTCTCCTCCATCTCATTTGTTCGTACAAAAACATTTTACATTAGAAATGCTGCATAATCCAAAAATGACAGTAAAACATTAATAATTATATAAATAAAAATAAATTAGCCAGGATTTACTTCAATTGTATTACCACAAAAATTAAAATATTACAATTCCCAATAAATATATCCGTATTTAATTTATAAAGATCGTTTTGACTAAATACTGGAATACACAAAATAAATGATACATAAATCAGAATAAATCAAGTAATATTAAGATAATTGCCACCACTATTTACAATAATTAAAACTTTGTGGATCTTTTGGCTTGATATTATTCAGTATATGGGTAGGATCTGGTTTATACTCCGTGGCCAGACCCAAGTCAGACCCACCACGATCCTTTTTTTAAAAAACACTTAAATGACATGAACATATTAAGACTTTGTTTACTTGCTTTTGCAAATGTTAATTGCTACTAGCTCACGCTAAATCCTATAATAATGTCTTTTACAGTTTAAAAAGGGTAACGCCTTGTGCTCGGGTATTCTGATGGACCATTCAATTACAACTTCCTGTGGGGAAAAACTTTTAATTAGGAGTATTGTGACTCTTTGAATTGCTCTTTTCAAAGAATAGTCGGGGAGACCCCTGAGTCAGCCAATAATATGCAGAATGGCCTCAAACTCACGCTGTGACTGTTGATCTTTCCCTAAATATTCATTCGAAGGGTCTTAACGTACTCCACAGAGAGCTTGGGACACTCCTCATGCCGGTCATTCTGAATTTAGAGATCAATTTGTTTTTGATCAATTAAATTTTGTTTAAATTTGTCTTTTCTGTGACTGGCCGATTGCCATCACATTTTCTCTTTTTTTTTGTTCAATCGAAATGTTTGTCAAAATACTTTCTGTAGCCAAAATAATGTTTTTTGTAAACATCGGCATGCGGTGGCCTTGGCTCACACCATAAATTGGCCTTTGCTCACATGGTTTCATTCAACCATGTGAGCAAATTTGCAATTAATATTTTAATTTTGCTCAACCAGTTTTAGAGGCAGTTAAGTTTACGTGTTTTTTTTACACTACTTTTGAATAAAAACTGACTCCCGGTCAGAAGCTATAAAAAAAAATGTAAATGCCTCTGACTGCTGTTGGTATTCTACTAATTTTCCCCCCAAAAAACCTGATTTTACTTTTAATCTAGTTACTATTTTTTAAAATTCTTCATCCATGTACGTTTGGTCTTCGATCGTCTGTTTTTCTTGGACTTTCAATCATCTGTTGTAAACAATTGTATTAAAATTCCCCCCCAAAAAAAACCAAAAGAGCCTTAAAATCAAGTGTGTCAAGCGGCTCAGGCTCATAACCCGCCAAAAATAAAACTACAGCTACAGCGACGTCTCTGAGGTTTAAGTCCGAGGTACAGGGAGGAGAGAGAGGGGAGACGGTGGGGAACGCGGAGGGTTTCACGACAGTCGCTGTTAATAAAAGCTTTTCAGCACAAAGCTAATTTTTCCAAAGGACTTTTAAATCATTTTTTTTTAAACGTCTGTCTTTTCAGTTATTAGTTTCACACTGAATCTCTTTCTCTTATTCGTGTCTTTTTTCAATTCACCTGTTCTCTCTCTCTCTCTCTCTCTCTCTGCCTTTCAGCTCGTCACAGTCTCTGCTGCACAGCCTTCCTTTCTTTCCCTGGTCGTTATCTTATATTTAAAGACAAAATACATGGAACAAAACTGAGACATAAAAACAGAAAACACAAAACCTTATCGGTCATTTTGTAACTGCAACATTCTTTTATACCCTTTTTTAATAAATCCCTCCAGAGGGTTGTTCATGTAAGTACCAGTTTTCTCTGATCACGTTTAACCAGCAATGGCTATTTCTGTTAACGTCGTTGCAACCTCTGTACTTACATCTTCCAATGACTGAACAGATCTCAATGGTCTCTGGACCGACTCTTCAGTTATTTCAGCATTTTTTAATCGAAGTCCGGGTTAGTTTGTGCCAATAGCTTCAGTTTGTAGTCATAGTTTGTGCTATTTTCCACAACAACAATGTTCCATGTCCTCTGCACATTTGATTTCAAGATCCTCATCCTCACCTACAAGGCCATTCACGGCCTTGCTCCCTCCTACCTCTCCAACCTACTATCCCCCTACCTACCTGCCCGTACCCTCCGCTCCTCTGGCTCCGGTCTGCTCCACGTCCCCCGCCCCAACCGCCCTACCATCGGTGGTCGGGCCTTCAGCCTCTCAGCCCCGAGGCTCTGGAACTCCATCCCCCAGTGCCTTCGCCGCTTCCTCCCTTTCCTCCTTCAAGGCCGGTCTCAAAACCTTTCTCTTTGACCGAGCCTTCAGCTCCCCTCTCGACTCTCTTCCTCCTCCTCGCTCCCTCCCTTCCCTCCCTCACCCTGACCATTTCCCCCCTCCTCTCTCCCTCCC
Source organism: Callorhinchus milii (assembly GCF_018977255.1). Classification (NCBI taxonomy): domain Eukaryota; kingdom Metazoa; phylum Chordata; class Chondrichthyes; order Chimaeriformes; family Callorhinchidae; genus Callorhinchus; species Callorhinchus milii. Next base: position 1,011,888 of record NW_024704744.1, on the reverse strand, counting down.
TTCCCTCCCCTCACCCTGACCATTTCCCCCTCCTCTCTCCCTCCCTTCCCTCCCCTCACCCTGACCATTTCCCCCCCTCGCTCCCTCCCTCCCTCCCCTCCCCTGACCATTTCCCCCTCCTCGCTCCCTCCCTTCCCTCCCTCACCCTGACCATTTCCCCCCTGCTCGGGTCATGACCCAACTGTGCAGCGCCTTGGGACGTCCTCCTGACGTGAAAGGCGCTCTATAAATGGAATCTTGTTGTTGTTGTTGTTGTTGCACAGTCAGGTGAGCGGTTACCTGCTGCAGTGGCTCCAGCGCAGCAGCTGCACAGCTGTAGTGTGTGGACACTGCACTCCCACTGCACAACGTCGTTCCAAAACATTGTGGGAATCTCCCACATCAGTGTCTCGGGCAAACTTCAAATCCACAGGTTTTTACTCCTGAGGTTCCTGTTTGGCTTTACCCCCAACTACTGAACTGGAACCATCCACATAGACAGGAGCGGATTGTGGAATTTCAGCTCCCGAGAACGGACCCTTCAGATAAGTTGGACACTTCATCACAACCCTTTAGATCACCAGACGGATTTTCTACTAATCCCATCTTTTAGTCCACCATCTAAAACTAATTGTGTTGGGGTCTGATGCTAACTTTCCACAAAGGTGTTTGTGATTTGTGAAAGCAACGTTACTAGTGGTTAGTACACGAGCGATGTTAACATTATTGTCAGCGTTAACACTTTCTTTAAATCATACCCTCAGTTTTCTTTATTGTATAAACAGGTCCGTGATCTGTATCAATCTGTATAAACAATAATGTTTAAATTGTTTGGCCTGTTCATCAAAATACATGGCCATTTTATTTCTAAATGTCCCATTGAAATGGAATTAGAATTGATTATACCCCATATTGACAATTGCCTGTAAACCCACATAATTGAGTAACTTTCTGATGCAAACTGCAAATTTTGTGGGTCTTTTTCATATATAACAGTTCAATAGGCACCAGGGACCAATAATATAGTTTACGATGACCTCCTATTGCAACACTAATAGGCGTCTCCTCCATGTATACTGTCCATCAGAAGGACACCATATGCCACAGCTTTCTGGCCTTTGAAAATCTTTCAGTTCAGCTCACAACTCTCCAAATCCTGCTTTAATTTCTGTCCTACCACGTCTTTTAGTTCCAAACCAGCACCTTTTTATCTTCAGGTTTGTAATCCTGTCTTTTTCCATAACGTACTTGAGCTGATGGTATCTCGGTGTAATTGAACCCGTATCTCTCTCAGTCAGGGCATGTCCAAGCTCTCTCACTGACTTCTGCCTCAAAGCTCTTTCTCCTTCCCTTTCCAAACACAGAGCTAATCAGCAGGAAGAGGACGGAGATCAGGAACCCCCCTAAGATGGTTAGCCACCAAATGGGATCAGACAATAACTGCTGATGCTTCCAATCATTACAGGACATAATATTGGCCGCCAGTGTAATAATAATAATAATATTTGCATTTCATATATCGTCTTTCATGTCTTCTAGACTTGTCTTCTATATCTATATATTCTATATCTATACATATATATATTCAAGATGTCTCAAAGAGCTTCACGGAACATACTGTAAAGTGAATTGACTGTATTTTGTGGGTGAAACCCGGCAGCCAATTGCGCACAGCAGTGTCCCCACAAACAGACGTGGATCGAAGTGACCAATTTTTTTTAAGGGTTTATATTACCCCCAGAAAAGTGATCCACCAACTGACTAACAACCAGGTGCCCACTTACTGCTGGGCAAACAGAGACGTGTGGAGTAAGGAAACTCTCACAACGAGCCGCCCGGGGCATGAAAACATCAGCACGAAAATTAAGAAAATGGATATTTGCTAATAGTAAAAACAGGTATTGGTTCCTGAAGATCGGCTGATCCTCAGGAGGTTACACTAACTTAGGCCAAAGACCTGTTTTGCAGAAATGTGGAGTCCTTTAGTGTATTGGTTGGAGGAGTCGTCTCGCAAACGAGAGCATCTGGGTTCGTTTCCTGGGCGGGGGAAAAGATAGGCATTTCTCCTTACTCCACACAACTGTTCACCGAGCAGCAACAATAACGACAAGATTACATTTGTATACCGTCTTTCACGTTTCAGGGTTTTATCGAACTTACTTGTGGGCTGGTGAGAAGCAGAAGAGGAGGGTTCACTTCCTTTCTGCTTATCAGTACATCAAAATATCTCAGGTCGGGGAAGGGGTGGGGAGGCCTTATTATGCAGTGAATTTACAGAAAACTGAAAGATGGTTTACAGAGAATTGAAACTGATAGTGAAAGTTCTGGAACCAGAAGAGAGATGCTCACTGTGGACAGAAAGAGATGGCAATGTTCACTGGTTGCTGTTGCTCGGTGGCTCTGATCTCCCTCTTAGCTCTGCGATGGTCACCGGAGGCCAAGGTTGTCAGCTCGTTCGAAGAGTGTAAGGGCTCCTTTCACCACGGCTCCGAGCCCGAGGGCTTTGACTCCCGCACACGAGTGATCAGGATCTGCCAGAAGAAGGATAATGTCTACCACTTTGCCACCCTGTACTCCCCAGAGTATCGGATCCCTGTGTACGCGGCCTACAACTACACTAACTCCACAACCAGAGGCAGGTGCCCAAACTGTCCCTGGCTCATCGAACCACAGGTAATAACAATAATAAAGGAGGGGTAGGAGGGTGACTGAAGGGGTGGTTAAAGAGGACAGTATTGAAGCAGGCAAGGGAGGAAGGAAGGTGAAGGGGCTATGTGATGGAGTTCCAGAAGGTGGGAACAGAAAGGCAGAAGGCCCGACCACTGATGTTGGGGCTGGTCGGGTGGGGGATGTTGAGCCCACTGAGTGGAGGGAGCGGACAGGTCTATATAGATTTAGCAGGTCACGGACGTAGGAAGGAACAAGGTCATGGAGGACTTTGAAGTGAGGATGAGGATTTTGAAATCTATCCTCTGAGGGATGGGAAGCCAGTGGAGCCGGGCGAGGGTTTGGTTGATGGGGACACGGAGCCTGATACAGGAGAGGACACGAGCTGCAGAGTTCTGGATGATCTGTAGCTTGTGGGGGGAAGAGTTGGGAAGGCTGACGTGCAGGTAATTAGCATTGTCCTAATAATAATCCTTGCATGTGATGCTGCGCCTTACATTGGAGAAGCATCTCAAAGCGCTTCACAGAATATATTGTCCAGTGTAGTGACTGTGTTTGTTGTAGGCCAGGGTGATCCAGCCTTTTGGCTGCTGAGGGCTGGGATTCCCTATTTGTAAAACGTCTGTCAATATTTTTGTGTTTCTCTTCTTGAAACATGAACCATATGAATCATAGAAATCCAATGTTGTAAATTGTGTAACCGTATACACTTCATTTCACTACGTTTTAGTTACAATGCAAACTTTACAGAGACAATGTAAAGATTCATCGAGTTAAAAATCATAATACAGCCCGGGGCAAGGTTTCTGTCTGTGTGTCTATCTTTGTATCTGTGTGTGTCTCTGTATCTGTCTCTGTGGTTCTGTCTCTGTATCTGCCTCTGTATGTGTCTCTCTCTGGGTCTGTTTTTCTGTCTGTCTATGTTTGTATCTATGTGTGTCTCTGTCTCTCTGTTTATTTTGTTTCGTCCACAAATATACAGTCAATTCACTTTACAGTATATTCTGTGAAGCGCTTTGAGACATTTCAAAGATGTGAAAAAGCGCTGCATCAGATGCAAGGATTATTATTCTCTGTCTGTCTGTCTGTCTCTCTCTGCAGCCGTCTTCTGTCTGTGTGTGTCTCTCTCTGTATCTGTGTGTCTCTCCCTGTATCTGTCTCTTAGTCAGTAGGTCTCTCCCTGTATCTGTGTGTGTCCCTGTATCTGTCTCTTAGTCAGTAGGTCTCTCCCTGTATCTGTGTGTGTCTCTGTATCTATTGGTGTCTCTCTGTATCTGTGTGTGTCTATGTATCTGTCTCTGTCTCTCTGTATTTGTATGTGTCTCTGTATCTGTGTGTGTCTATGTATCTATCTATCTGGTCTGTATATGTCTCCTCTCCTCCAGTGCTATCTGCGAGGAGATGCTGGACTTCCTTGCAACCAAAGTCAAGGGGATCCACTCAGCTGCCTCTGCCCTTCCGACCATTACCGCCTCCCCATCTCCCCCCTCGCACCCCAGCCCCTACCCATCCCTCCTTACACATCTTCGAACCTGTCTCCCACTGTCAAGGATTCTCTTGAGACGGTATTCAATTTGGTAAAGCAAAAATCTTTTATTAAAATGGACCCAATCAGCTGCATTGTAATATTACAATACATTTTAAGCAATAGACAGAATTGAGATCATATTACCCGATCTCAGCTCCTGGATAGCGGGGGTTGTGACTCAAATCAGTTGCTCTTCTCCAAACCTCTGCCCTGAATACGCAATTCTTTTTATAACGGTAATTTAACTGTGTGAGACATGTACCATATAAAAGGTTGTTTCTACACAGAGGTGCTCAACGTTAGCGCTGCTCATCCTGTCCTGTGACCTGAGGTTTATATCACTTCCTTCCATCTACTGTGACCTTAAAAACAACTCCATTTAAGAATGATCCTAACCGACCACCTGCTCCCTCGATGCCACCCCTACCCCACTCCTTACCTCCCAGCTCTATCTCCTTGCCCCTCTACTCACAGACATCAAAAAACTTCTCCTTGTCCACTGGTACTGTTCCCTCCGCTTTAAAAACAGCCGTCATCACTCCTATCCTTGAAAAACCCTCCCTGGACCCATCCCTGCTCTCAAAGCCCCATCTCCAACCTCCCTTTCCTTTCCAAGATCCTGGAACGAGTTGTTGCTTCCCAGCTTCACTGCTTCTCTCTCTCCCGCCACTCCCTTCGCGAATCCCTCCATTCGGGTTTCCATGCCGTCCACAGCACAGAAACAGCTTTGGTCAAAGTGACAAATGATATTCTGTCCATCTGCGACCAGGGCTCCCTCTGCCTCCTTGTCCTCCTTGACCTCTCTGCTGCTTTCGATAGTTGACCACTCTATCCTGATCCATAGCCTCTCCTCTCACTTCAATCTTCACGGTTCTGTCATTTCATCTCCACAAACGGTTTCTCCTCTAGCCCCCACACCATCTTGTGTGGTGTTCTTCAGGGCTCTGTCCCCTCCTCTTCAATATCTATATGCTCACTCTTGGTAACATCATTCACACACGGGGTCAACTTGTGGAGTCCTGTAGCTCAGTGGTTAGAGCACTTGCCTTCCAAGTGAGAGACCTGAGTTAAATTCCCGGCAGGGTGAAACTTTGGGCAAGTTTCCTTACTCCACACGCCTGATAATAATTCCTCCAAAACAAAACAATAAAAAATTGGTCATTTCAATCCACGACTGTTTGTGGGAAACTGCTGTACACAATTGGCTGCCGCGTTTCGCCCACAAATATACAGTCAAAATTCACTTTACAGTCTATTCTGTGAAACACTTTGAGATATCGAGAAGACATGAAAAGCGCTGTATCAAATTCAAGGATTATTATATTATTATTGTAACTTCCACATGTATGTGGATGACACCCAACTCTATCTCTCTGACTCCATCTTCGACTCTAGGACCACTGCTGTCCTGACAGAATGTCTGTAAGACATCAAGTCCTTGTTGAGAGCTAACTTTCTTCAGTTGAACGTCAACAAGACTGAGGCCGTCCTAATTGGCTGCCATCAGCAGTCCTCACCATCAAAGCCCTTTATGGTCTTGCTCCCTCCTACCTCTGCAACCTCCTAACCCCCTACCATCCTCACTGTTCCTTCCGCTCAGTGGGCTCCAGCCTGCTTCACGTCCCTCGCCTCAGCCGCCCCACCATTTGTGGGTGGCCCTCCAGCCTCTCTGCCCCCACCCTCTCGAACTCCATCCTGCATTCCCTCCACCTCGCACCCTCCCTTGCCTTTTTCAAGACCCGTCTCAAGACCCTCCTCTTCAATCGTGCCTTTGGTCACCCTCTACCCTGGCACTCCGAGGTGATTGACAGCCTTGGAGCCACTTGTCAAAGTTTGGGCTCCACTCATCCACAAGCGGCTCCAACTGTCAATCAATCATTGTCTCAGTAAGTGTCAGCCTGGCTCAGCGAGCAGCACTGAGTCAGAAGCTTGTGGGTTCAACCCTCACTTGGGACCTTGACTTATTCAGTGCAATGCTGGTGGAGCATTGTAAGAGTTGCCGTACTTCAAATGAAACTTTAAACCCCCCAGGTCCCGTCTGCCTGTTCAGATGGACATTAAGAATCCTAGGACACTTTTGGAAAACAGGTTCTCTATTTTATTTGCCAACAATCCCCCAAATAATTAAAATAAAATAAACCTGGTCACTCACTCCACAGCTGTTTCAGGATGTTGCAAATTGGCTGCTGTGTTCTTTGCGATGTGCTCCTGATGTAAAAGTTATCAAAATTACACTTGTTTAACGCCTTTCACTTTGGGAGGACGTCCCAGGGTGCTGGACAGACAGAGTTTCAGAACTGGGGGTCGTGGTCAGAGCGGGTGGAGGGCTGGGAGAAGCACAGTCGAACAGGAGGGTCTTGAGATTGGTCTTGAAGGTGGCGAGGGAGTGGGTGAGACAGAGGATTGTGGGATGGAGTTCCAGAGTTCTTTCTAGGGGCAGAAAACCCGCCCACCAATAGTGGGGTGAACGAGGCGGGGACGTGAAGCAGGCTGGAGAGAGAGTGAGCAGGATGGTAGGGTTTAGGATGTCACGGAGGTAGGGGGGGAGCAAGATCATGGAGGGTTTTGATGGTGAAGACAAGGATCTTGAACTGTATCCTCTGTGTAATGGGAGGCCAGTGGAGTTGTGCAAGGATGTGGATGATAGGTTTGCGGAGAGGGTTCTGGATGATCTGCACCCTATGGAGGGAGGAGTTGGGGAGGCTGACAAGCAAGGAGTTTGGATAGTCAAGCGTCATGTAATGAAAGCATATATGAGGGTTTTGGCGGCCTGCGGTGTGAGACAGTGCCGGAGCCAGGTGATGTTGCGGAGGTGGGGGAAGGCATGCCATGGCGCAGATGTGGGGTAAAAAGTATAGTTAAGGGTTGAACAAGAAGCCAAGGTTCTGGACTGGCTTAGCAAGGTGGAGTGTGCAACCATGGGTAGTGATGCTGTCAGCGCCTGAGGTGAGGAGGGGCTGACGGGAGCCAATTAGGAGGGCCTCGGTCTTGTTGATGTTCAATTGAAGAAAATTAGCTCTCATCCAGGACTTGATGTCTTACAGACGGCAGAGGGTCCTGGAATCAAGGGTGGAGGCAGAGAGATAGACTTGGGTGTCATCCCCATACATGTGGAAGTTGACCCCATGTCTGCAGATGATGTCACTAAGAGGAAGCATATAGATATTGAAGAGGAGGGGACCAAGAACAGAGCCCTGAGGAATGCTGCACGAGACGGTGTGAGGGCTAGAGGAGAAACCATTTGTGGAGATGAAGTAGAAACGGTGTGAGAGGTACAAACTGATCCAGTCAAGGACAGACCCGTGAAGTTTGAGGTGAGAAGAGAGGCCGTGGATAAGGATAGAGTAGTCAATGCTGTCGAAGTCAGCAGAGTGGTCAAGGAGGACGAGAAGGCAGGGAGACACACTGGTCAGAGATGGACATAATGTCATTTGTCACTTGGAACAGGGCTGAGATCACTTTGTCGATGATGGTGAGGTACAAGATGGTGAAGCCCCAAGTGATTACCAGATTGAGACATAGGTGGTGGAGTGGATATGGAGGGAGAGATTGAGGGAGTAGATAAGGGTGGAAATGTCAACAGAGGTAGTACAGGAGGGGATGAAGTGAAGGTTGAAGTTGCCAAGGATGAAGAGGCGTTCGGAGCAGAGGGAGAGGGAAGATAGGAGGGTGGAGATGTCGGGGATGAAGATGGAGAGGGCTTGGGGAGGGCAATAGATGGTATTATTGTTATTATTATTATAGCAAGTGGCTCCACGCTCTCAGCCCACCCTGTCTCCGTGACCATTTAAAACCCTACCAACCTCTGTCTGAATCATTGGCCTGCTCCACCTTCCCCCGCACTGCCTGCCTCATTATTGATGGTCGAGCCTTCAGCCTTTCTGCTCCCTTCCTCTGGAACTCCGTCCAGTAGCCCCTCCACCTCTCCCCCCTCCCATGTCTCCTTCAAGGCCCATCTCAAGAACTTTCTCCTCGACTTTGCCTTCGGTCATCATGCCACCCCCACCCACCTCCCTTGCCCTCCACCCCTCTTGATTCTAACTGCAGTTTGGGTGCAGACAGCACTGTCCAGCGCCTTGAGCTGTCCTCCTGATGTGAAAGACGCTGTGTAAATGTGAATGTGAATTAGTATTGGAAAGTGGGGTAAGGCCCAATCAATGTGTCTGTGGTTTCAGCTGGACCAGCCGGACGGTGATGACGAGATGGCAAAGCCAACAACCGTCAGGGGGGCCGGGGAGAACCAGGCTCTGGATAGTGATTACACAGGTTACAATCGGGGTCACCTGAACCCAGTGTGTCTGAACCCCAGGAACCCTGAGGCCACCTTCACCCTCACCAACGCTGTCCCCATGAACAAAACCCAAAACATCAACTGGTATTGGTACTCGGAACATGTTATCAGGAACCACATCAGTCACATCTGCATCAATGGCCAGCTTTACCTGGTCACCGGCACCCTCCCGTCCAAGAAATTCACCCAGAATGGTAGAGTGTCCGTCCCCACTGTGGTCTGGACGGCTGTCTGCTGCTCTGCCGAATGGGACCAGGTGAATGGCTTAGGATATGACTTCTCCTTCGCCTTAATCCAGAGCAACATCCGTTTGCCTTTAGAGAATCTCATTGACATCGGAGATCAATGGGTCGCGCCACTGACGGTGGAACTGCTACAGACCATCTTGGGGGAGCAGCCGATGGGCTGGGGGAGAAACCTGACCATCTTCCCAGACAGATGCCAATGGAGGGAGAAAGGCAAAGAGAAGGAAGATAATAAAGAGGAGGAGGTGAAGCAGAGGATAAGGAACGAGCAGGTCATAAATAAAGTGGCCCAGATCTTATCAGCCCGAGCCCAGAAATCCCATTCTAAACAAGCCCAGAAATCCCTGTTGAAGAACTCCTGGACCTACATGTGGCAGTGCATGTGGGATGCCATCTCTGTTCGAGCGTGTGCTGGGTGGGATGCCATGTTCTGGCTGGACTCTTCGGTTTCTTGGGCTTGGGTAGGGGCTGCGATAGAGGCTGTGACAGGGATGACCTCTGCTGGTTGGGTTGCGGCGCTCCTGACTGGTGGGGCTGTGATAGGGGCTGTTGGGGCTGCAATAGGGGCTGTTAAGCAGGGGTGCAGGATGCCCCATTGTGGGGGAGGAGCAAAGAGAGGGACGGCCCACATTAATGAGGCTGACGGTGATGACAGTGATAAGGATGTAATGACTGACAGGGAAGACAGTGATAAGGATGTAATGACTGACAGTGAAGACAGTACTAAGGATGTGATCGCTGACAGGGAAGATAGTGATAAGGCTGTCAGTAAGGAGGATGTGGCAGAGGATTTGATGATAGCTCTCAGTGATGAGACTGTGGCCAAGCTGAAGGCTCTTATTGATCATGTTCTTTCCGTGCTGAGGGCTCCCAGTGATGAGAATGTGAGGGCTCCCAGTGATGAGAATGTGAGGGCTCCCAGTGATGAGGATGTGAGGGCTCTCAGCGATGAGGATGTGAGGGCTCCCAGTGATGAAGATGTGAGAGTTCCCAGTGATGAGGATGTGAGAGTTCCCAGTGATGAGGATGTGAGGGCTCCCGGTGATAAGGATGTGAGCGCTCCCAATGATGAGGATGTGAGGGCTCCCAGTGATGAGGATGTGGGGGTTCCCAGTGATGAGGATGTGAGGGCTCGCAGTGATGAGGATGTGAGGGCTCCCAGTGATGAAGATAATAATAATAATAATAATCCTTGCATTTGATATAGCGCTTTTCACGTCGGGAGGACGTCCCAAAGCGCTTCACAGAACACACTGTAAAGTGAATTGACTGTATATTTGTGGGCGAACGCGGCAGCCAATTGCGCACAGCAATGTCCACAAACAGTCGTAGATTGAAAATGACCAATTTATTATTGTTTTGTTTTGGAGGGATTATTATTAGGCTCTGTGTGGAGTAAGGAAACTTGCCCAAGGTTTCGCCCTGCCTGGAATTGAACTCAGGTCTCTCGCTTGCAAAGCGAGTGCTCTAACCACTGAGCTACAGGACTCCAGTGTGAGAGTTCCCAGTGATGAGGATGTGAGAGTTCCCAGTGATGAGGATGTGAGAGTTCCCAGTGATGAGGATGTGAGGGCTCCCAATGATGAGGATGTGAGGGCTCCCAATGATGAGGATGTGAGGGCTCCCAATGATGAGGATGTGAGGGCTCCCAATGATGAGGATGTGAGGGCTCCCAGTGATGAGGATGTGAGGGCTCCCAGTGATAAGGATGTGAGGGCTCCCAGTGATGAGGATGTGAGGGCTGCTGGTGATGATGATGATGTGAGGGCTCTCAGCGATGAGGATGTGAGGGCTCCCAGTGATAAGGATGTGAGCGCTCCCAATGATGAGGATGTGAGGGCTCCCAATGATGAGGATGTGAGGGCTCCCAGTGATGAGGATGTGAGGGCTCCCAGTGATGAGGATGTGAGGGCTCCCAGTGATGAGGATGTGAGGGCTCACAGTGATGAGGATGCGAGAGCTGCTGGTGATGATGATGTGAGGGCTCCCGGTGATAAGGATGTGAGCGCTCCCAATGATGAGGATGTGAGGGCTCCCAATGATGAGGATGTGAGGGCTCCCAATGATGAGGATGTGAGGGCTCCCAGTGATGAGGATGTGAGGGCTCCCAGTGATGAGGATGTGAGGGCTCACAGTGATGAGGATGCGAGGGCTCCCAATGATGAGGATGTGAGGGCTCCCAATGATGAGGATGTGAGGGCTCCAATGATGAGGATGTGAGGGCTCCAATGATGAGGATGTGAGGGCTCCCAGTGATGAGGATGTGAGGGCTCCCGGTGATAAGGATGTGAGGGCTCCCAGTGATGAGGATGTGAGGGCTGCTGGTGATGAGGATGTGAGGGCTCCCAGTGATGAGGATGTGAGGGCTCCCGGTGATAAGGATGTGAGGGCTCCCAGTGATGAGGATGTGAGGGCTGCTGGTGATGGTGATGTGAGTGCTCCCAGTGATGAGGATGTGAGGGCTGCTGGTGATGAGGATGTGAGGGCTCCCAATGATGAGGATGTGATTGCTCCCAATGATGAGGATGTGAGGGCTCCTAGTGATAAGGATGCGGGAGCTCGCAGTGATAAGGATGTGAGACCTCTCAGTGATGAGGATCTGAGGCCTCCCAGTGATCAGGATGTAAGGGCTCCCTGTGATGAGGGTGTGAGGGCTCCCAATAATAAGGATCTGAGGCCTCCCAGTGATGAGGATGTTAGGACTTCTAGTGATGAGGATGTGGGGGTTCTCAGTGATGAGGATGTGGGGGTTCCCAGTGATGAGGATGTTAGGACTCCTAGTAATGAGGATGTGGGGGTTTCCAGTGATGAGGATGTGGGGGTTCCCAGTGATGAGGATGTGAGGGCTCCCAGTAATGAGGATGTTAGGACTCCTAGTGATGAGGATGTGGGGGTTTCCAGTGATGAGGATGTGGGGGTTCTCAGTGATGAGGATGTGAGGGCTCCCAGCGATGAGGATGTTAGGACTCCTAGTGATGAGGATGTGGGGGTTCTCAGTGATGAGGATGTGGGGATTCTCAGTGATGAGGATGTGAGGGCTCCCAGCGATGAGGATGTTAGGACTCCTAGTGATGAGGATGTGAGGTTTCCCAGTGATGAGAATGTTAGGTCTCCTAGTGATGAGGATGTGAGGGCTCACAGTGATGAGGATGTGGGGGTTCTCAGTGATGAGGATGTGGGGGTTCTCAGTGATGAGGATGTGAGGGCTCCTAGTGATGAGGATGTGGGGGTTCCCAGTGATGAGGATGTTAGGACTCCTAGTGATGAGGATGTGGGGGTTTCCAGTGATGAGGATGTGGGGGTTCCCAGTGATGAGGATGTGAGGGCTCCCAGCGATGAGGATGTTAGGACTCCTAGTGATGAGGATGTGGGGGTTCTCAGTGATGAGGATGTGGGGGTTCTCAGCGATGAGGATGTGAGGTTTCCCAGTGATGAGGATGTTAGGACTCCTAGTGATGAGGATGTGAGGGCTCCCAGTGATGAGGATGTTAGGACTCCTAGTGATGAGGATGTGAGGGCTCCCAGTGATGAGGATGTGGGGGTTCTCAGTGATGAGGATGTGGGGGTTCCCAGTGATGAGGATGTGAGGGCTCCCAGTGATGAGGATGTGGGGGTTCCCAGTGATGAGGATGTGAGGGCTCCCAGTGATGAGGATGTTAGGACTCCTAGTGATGAGGATGTGGGGGTTCCCAGTGATGAGGATGTGGGGGTTCCCAGTGATGAGGATGTGGGGGTTCCCAGTGATGAGGATGTGGGGGCTCCCAGTGATGAGGATGTGGGGGTTCCCAGTGATGAGGATGTGGGGGTTCCCAGTGATGAGGATGTGGGGGTTCCCAGTGATGATGATGTGAGTTCTGCTGAATGAACAGAATAAAACCGACTTATTCCATTCAGTTCACTTTCAATAAAGGATCCGAGAACCGAGGAGCCAAAGCCACTCAGAAACTCATGCTTTGAAATTTCTTTACTTAATAAGAAATGTAAAGCTTGTTTATTCAATTATCACAAATACAACAGACAGGTCAATAGCACAGACACATGTCTGTATCAAAGTCAGTTGGTAAATTAACAAACAGCAGCATCAACGAAGGTCTCTTGATTCACACCGGAAACCTCTTGTTTGGGTTTGTTGATTATGAAGTCAAAGTTGTATCTTCAGTGGTGTACAGCTGAGCTGTACTTTGCTCGACAGTTGTTATACAATGTTCTCGTCTTCTCATCCCATTGCTTTTCAAATGATTTCAAACGTTCTGGTATTTCTGCAGTTTTTCTTCTTCCTGAAATTGCTGCTCAACGAAAGTTGATGAAACACAGGAAATAGTCCAAATCTGACAGATTTCAACCCCGAAGACAACACATTTATTTCATCACTTTGTATTGTCAAATGAAAGATAACTCTTATGTGGAATGCACCTGATATGCTCTGTCCTAGGCTGAACAAATTGTAAGTTCAACCATACATCTTTTATGATTGTTTTTTCCTGTCAGGATGAGAATGCAAAATGGCTGATTTCCCCGGTGTGGGAGCCACACTCCAGGCCATTCTTCCCGGCTGTGCTTGTCCTTCAGGGCGCCTTCGCCAGCGTCATGGTGGTCCAGGGATACAGTGTGTTCCATTTCCCAGGACTTCGGCCCTGTCCTGGCCTGGGTGAGAGCCCTCCTGCCCAGATCTGCCCTGGGCATTGTTCCCAACCCGACTGCAGCAGTCAATGAAACCACTGAGAACCCCTAAGTTCAGGAAGGAAACATGCCCAATATTTCACCCTACCCAAGCAATGAACCTGTGTCCTCTCGCCTGCGAGGTGAATGCTCTGACCAATACACTGCAGGACTCCATGGCTGTCTCATGGCTGTTTGTGGGAGATTGCCATGTGCAAACTGGCTGCCATGTTTGCCTACAAAACACAGTTCAGCATAACACTGCCTATTGCCTATTGTATGAACGTGAAGATCTATGTCTGTCTCAGCTTGAACTCCCGACTTTAATAAATGTGCAGAACACAAGTGCTTTAGTTTCCTCTGTATTCGGGTTCCCAAAGCCATTCTTTGGCTTCCGACTCTGCCATTGCAGTGCCCGAGACACTGTTCTCAGGGAAGGGCACTGATAAATTGTTATTGCTATTTAGGGGTTGCAATCCCGGGATCCCATATGGTAATGGAAAATCCCGGGAATGTAATCCCAAGTGGAAATACCCTGTCACGGACTGTCCCGTTGGTTGGCAGTGATGGTTCTCCTGGTGAAAATTTAAAAAAAAAATATTTTACATAAATAAAAAAATGGCCTTTCACACTGTTGAGGCTGTTTCTTTTTATTGATCTTAAATCTGCCTGGGTTTGAGAAAATGTATGAAAGAGTGTGTGTGTGTGGGGGAGAGGCACGGGGGGAGGTGACCTGATGCACAATCAAAAAGGAAGATCTTCAGACGGGATTTGAAGGTTGAGAGGGAGGGAACAAGGTCTAGGGATTGAGCAGAGATTCCAGCGTTTCAGGACATAGTGGCTGACGAGACACACACACTATAAACACACACACTACAGACACACACACTGCAGACACACGCACACAACATACTATTTGCACACTACTACACACACTACATACACAAATTACATACTATTTATACACACACAGCACAAACACACGGACACTACATGCATACTACGTACACACTATATACTATGGACACACAAACACTAAATACGCTACGTATAACAACTCGCACTTATATCGCACCCACTACGCAGAATAGCATCTCAGAACATGCACTATACACATTACATACACATACACACACTACATACTATTTGCACACAAGATTACATTTGTATAGCGCCTTTCACATCCGGAGGACATCCCAAGGCGCTGGACTGTACAGCATTTCAGACCCAAGCTGGGGTCAGCGGTGGAGAAGCGAGGGGAGGGGAAGGGGGTTGGCCAATGGCATGATCGAAGAGGAGGGTCTTGAGGTGGGACTTGAAAGGAGCCTAAGAAGGGGCCTACCCCACCTCTCCCCCATGCTCGGGTCCTGACCCCTGACTGTCCAGCGCTTTGGGAGGTCCTCCTGACGCTCTATAAATGTAATTTTGTTGTTGTTGTTAATACACGGCAGCCAATTACGCACGGCAGCCAATTACGCACAGCAGAGTCCCACAAACAGTGAGTGACCACATTTTATTAGCCCTGGAAAGCGATCCGCCAATCGACTAACAACCAGGGTCCTACTCATTACCAGGTAAACAGAGGCGTGTGGAGTAAGGAAACTTGCTGAAGATTTTGCCTCAAACCCAGGTCCTCTCGCTTGCGAGGCGAGTGCTCTAACCATTATGCACAGTAGCAGCAGCTCGCTGGCCAGCGGTTCACATTTCCCCAGGCAGAGCAGATTTGAAACTCATTCAATCCTTCAATTTGCATGGGTTTTGACTATTGTAAGCTGGATTTTTGGAGATCAACCGGGTGTCTGACACTCACAGAAACCCATCACCATGCTTAAGGGTATCCGCACCAAACTGAGGATTGCATATACACATAAAATTTCTGTGTATTGAGAATGGAATGCACACTCCCTCCCTGGAGGGAAGCATCGTGCTTATCCAATCCTGGAAAGTATTAGGCAGAGGTTGGCAAAACTCAAGGCCTGGGGACCCTAGAGTGTGCATTAAGATAACTGCTGAAGTCTAACCAGCTAATACTCACACAAAAGCACCGTGGAGTCCTGTAGCTCAGTGGTTAGAGCGCTCGTCTCACAAACGAGAGGACCTGGGTTCAATTCCCAGGCGTGATGAAACGTTAGGAAAGTTTCCTTACTCCACGTGCCTCTGTTTACCTACCATTGAGTTGGAACCCAGTTGTTAGTTGATTACCAGATCGCTTTTCGGGGATAATCCTTAAAAAAACCAAAAGTCCTTGAACATCTTCAAGGCTGAGACTGATAGATTTTTAAAAAACAGAGAGATTAGGGGATATGGGGAGAGGGCGGGTAATTAGAGTTGGGTCTGAAGATCAGCCATGATCTTATCGAATGGCGGGGCACAGGCTCGAGGGGCCGAATGGCCTACTCCTGTTCCTAATTCTTATGCTCTTAAATAAAGAATAATTTAGTCGCTTAATCCACGACTGTTTGCGGGACACTGCTGTGCGCAATTAGTGGCTGCGTTTTGCCCGCAAAATATAGTCCATTCACTTTACAGTATATTCTGTGAAGCGTTTTGAGATGTGATAAGACGCTATATCAAATGCAAGGATTATTATTATCTCACACCGTGTGCGTGTGCGCGCGCACACATGCACAACGCGCACACGAGCGACCAGGCTTTCCAGGTCAGTTTATTGCATTGCAATCTGAGACGGAAATCCATCCTCTGGAGCCCAGGGAAGCTGAGCTGAGTTGTTTTCCCATCACCCAGAGATCATCTTATCAGACAGACTGTGTGTTACTTGGGTATCATCTAACTTTAAATCCCTCACTCCCAAGATCTGCCCTCTCTTTATGCGGTGGAGAAGCAGTGGGAAACTTCGCCAGACAGTACTCTCAAGGGCAACCTACGTGGTTTTAGCTGATTAGCCTTTACTTTCGCAAACGTGTCTCATACTGTCCCTCCGGTGGGGAGAGTGCGAGTTCCATTCTAAAAACAGGGACATTTCCGCGTGTGGGTGGCCAACGTACGTGTAACACTATCTGATTTGGAGACTGAAGTAGGACAACGGGTTTCCACATGCGTAACCGACACTTGGCTGACCAGAAAAAGTGACAAGAATGAGCAAGGATGACACTTCTCGTGCGTTTAGAAAAAAGGCAGCAGGGACTCGATGACTCAGAAGTCACTTATTTTAGGGGAAGCTGGCTTTTGCCCACACCCACACACACACAAATGGTGGAGCAGAGGAGATGAGGGGGTGAGGAAAGCCCGAGCCAGGTTTACGTTCAACGCGACCCACCAATAAGCGAGCGGATTAAATAGTGGGTAAATAAGCAGCTCAAGAGAAACACGAGAAGTCATAGAACTTCTGAAGATAGGAGGAAGGGAAATCTGTATTTATCTCACACGGCGCCTTATCATGTTGTCAAACTGTCTCAAAGGGATTTACCGTTAAGTGTAGTGACTGCGCATTTTATAGACGATTAGCGCACAGCAATATCACAGCACATTCAAGTGTCAATTAGACACCAGGATAGGAAGGTGGGAGGAGGGGGAGAAAGGGCAGCAGAAGTAATAATAATCCTCGCATTTAGCACATACAGCGCCTTTCACTTTGAGAGGTCTTCTCAAAGAGCTTACAGCAATGGTCCCCAACCAGTCGATCGCAGCGGGGGCAGCGCTCTCGCACATGTTCAGAGACTACAAGAGGAAGGAGCGATAGAACTGCATTGTCATTGAGTCCATCTGAGAACAAAACCAGAAGCACAAAGTATTCCATGCATCTGGAAATAACAATATAAACTTAAAACTGTGAGAGATATTGCTCCTTCCGCTTGTGGAGTCCTGTAGCTACTGGTTAGGACCTGGGCTGGATTCCCAGGCGGGGCCAAAGCTAAAACAAGTTTCCTTACTCCACACACACGCCTCTGTTTGCCGAGCAATAAGTAGCAACCTGGTTGTTAGTTGATTAGTGGATCACTTTCCAGGTGTAATAACCCCTCCAAAAATATATATATATCTATAAAAATAATAATAATTTGCTCACTCAATCCACGACTGTTTATGGGACACTGCTGTGCGCAATTGGCTGCCGTGTTTTACCCACAAAATTTAGTTGATTCACTTTACAGTATATTCTGTGAAGCGCTTTGAACGTCTGTGATAAGGTGCTAAGATCAAATGCAAGGATTATTATTATTATTATCATCAGAGCATGTGCGAGAAGTCACCTAGCGATGATTGACCAGTAGACGTCCCTGGCTTACAGTATTTACTGTGACGTGTAGTGACTGTGTATTTGTAGGCGGTGGGACAAAGACATGGAGACATACGAAAGTTAGAACAAGGATCGCAAAGTCAATCTGCTGGGGAACAGGGAGCCGGTGGTGCCTGGAGAAGGAAGAAAGGAGACAGAGAGAAACGAAGATGGTGATCAACAACAGGCAAGTGGAAGGATATTATCCATCAGCAGAGAAGGAAAGGAATTTGGGTGTGATCACTGAGCAGACCTGAATGCATCTATTCAATGTGAAGTGGTTGCCAAGCAAGCTGATTAGATGGGCGGAAACACCTCGAGTACAAGTCAGAACACACTGCGGAATCGGCAGCCTGGAGATCACTGGCGATGGCAAGTGAGGAA